>NC_142211.1:14614247-14960947 GCF_049639895.1 Pseudopodoces humilis
GAGTGGAGCCCAAACAGCCTCAGAATGAGGGAAACTGGTAACTCTGCCTCTCATGAGTGAGCAGAGAGGTGGAGGTTGGTTGTATTTAAAATGCTCACTAGAAATAACAAGAGACATACTGATTATAGCAATAGTGGATCCTAAACGTGCACCTATTACTTCTGTAGTTAACACTAGAGTCCAAATTTCTGTGTTGACCAATACAGACTAGTACAGGATTTGAGAGCAATAAATGGAATAACTAAAGATATTTACCCAGTGGTAGCTAATCCTTGCACATTGTTAACATCCATAAAAGAGAAATATAAATGGTTTGCTGTAATTGATTTTAAAAAAATGCCTTTTTCTGCAAACTCCTTGACAAAGAAAGTAGGAAACTGTTTGCCTTTCAATGGGAAAGTCCAGAAAATGGAAGGAAAACTCAGCTCACCTGAACATGACTCCCACAAGGATACAAGAATAGTCCAACCTTATTTGGAAGCCAGCTGGATAAGGAGCTGGAGATTTGGACCAAGAACAGGCAAGTACTGAGAGAATAATATCTGCTGTTACAGTATGTTGATGATATACTGATAGCTACAGAGGAAAAGACAACCTGCATAAAAGTAACATTTGACATTTTAAATCAGCTGGGAATGGGAGGATATAAGGTGTCTGAATAAAAGGCACAAATTGCCCGGCAAACTGTGATTTACCTGGGATGTGAAATCTCACAAGGGCAATGTAAGCTGGGTACTAATCGTATTCAAGCTATTTGTGCTATTCCAGAACCCTAGAACCTACATGAGCTGCGAGTTTTCCTTGGGATGACAGAGTGGTACTGTGGATCATGGACTATGGACTAATTGCAAAACCCCTGCATGAGGCCCAGAAGACGCAGCCATTTACCTGGGACAAACCACAGAAGGAGGCCTTCCTCAAACTAAAGGAGGCATTTACAACTGCTCCAGCGTTAGGATTGCCTGATTTGTCCAAAGATTTTCACCTGTTTGTGCATGAAAGACTACACCTAGCACTGAGAGTACTGACCCAATGTTTGGGAAGCTGGAAAAGGCTGGTAGGGTGCTTTTCCAAACAACTTGACAACGTGAGTGCTGGACAGCCTTCATGCCTGCAGGCAGTTGCAGCCACTGTGATGCTGATACAAGAAGCTAAAAAACTCACTATGGGTAGACACATAAATGTCTACATGCCACATATCGTAACCACTGTTTTAGAACAAAAGGGGGGCCATTGGCTATCTCCAAGCAGGATGATGAAATTCCAGGTAATCCTGACTGAGCAGGATGATGTCACACTAAAGACAACTAACCTCTTGAATCTAGCTTTGTTCCTAGGTACCACAACTGAAGAAGGCCCATTAGAGCATGACTGTGTAGAAGTAATAGAGTACACCTATTTGGCAAGAGAAGACCTGAAAGACATCCCACTAGAGCAACCAGAGTGGGAGCTATTCACAGATGGAAGCAGCTTTGTGGAGAACGGGGACCAGATACGCTGGATATGCGGTAACAAGTCAGTACAATAGTGGAGGCAAAAGCATTATCACCAAATACATCTGCCCAGAGGGCAGAACTGGTTGCCTTAACCAGAGCACTAGAACTGAGTAAAGGGAAAAGGGTAAACATATGGACTGACTCAAAGTATGCTTTTGGAGTAGTACATGTACACGGAGCACTGTGGAAAGAAAGAAGACTACTGTGTTCTCAAGGTACACCCATTAAACATCAAGATGCAGTCCTGCAATTGATAAAAGCAATACAAAAACCTGAACAAGTGGCAATTATACACTGTAAAGCACACCAATCAGGAAACTCCAAAATTTGCGAGGGGAATGGAAAAGCAGACTGGACAGCCCAACAAGCTGCTTAAAAAGTGCAAACTGCAATGGCATTGATACCTTTAAAGACTAATGCATCTCAATTCAATTTGCCTCCAAAACCAAAATATTCAGTAGAAGATGAGAAATTTGGACATTTGCTAAATGCACAAAAAAATTCAGAAGGGTGGTATGTAACTGCACAAAGACAAATAGTGTTACCCTTGATAATGAGAGAAGTTCTACAAATTAAACATAACTACTGTCACTGGGGTGCAGAGGCATTGGTAAAATTGCTAAAACAAAAATTAATCTCGGTACGGATGCTAACAATGGCAAAATCAGTAATGTCAAAATGTGAGATCTGCTTGAAAAACAACCCAGTGGCTAAACAACAGGCACAGCTAGGGAGAATTAGGATAGGAATAGAATCAGGATGACACTTGGCAAGAACCCTCTAGTAGAGTGAAATTTGGGTGAGCCCTAGAGTCTTTGCTTGGTCCTATAACAAACTATCAGAATAAAGAAATGCTGTACACACTTACAGGTCAGATTGATAGACTGGCAAGAGTCACCCAGGAAGGGTTTAAAGAAGTAAACGTACAGTTACAAGCCACCACAAAAATTACTTTTTAAAATTGATTTGCCTTAGATTTGCTACTCCTGAAAGAGCACGGAGTGTGTGGGTTTTTAAAAGGATGGATTGATCATTGCTGTATCCACATCCCAAATGTAACTGCAGATGTAGAATATGACATCAGTCAGTTGCAACAAATAGAGCATGAAGCACAGGAAGAGCAAAAGGATTTGACTACAAGTTGGTTAGGCAAAATCTTCAAAGAGTTAGGGTGGAATGTGAGTTCATGGATTAAATCTGTCATTGAGAGTGTGATAATCTTACTAATTGTATTCTTAGCAATTTGATTAGTTTATAGCATTTTAAAGGGAGAAATACAGAAGAAAATGTCCTGGAACCAGAAAATAATAAAGGCACTGACACGAGATCCACACCCACCATCTTCTGGTTCTCAAGTTCATGACAGCATCCAGGACAGCGTTTACATCAATCATGGATTCGAAGAACATCAAGTACAAACAAAGGACTGTATCAAGTGAAAACATTTGCACTTATAGTGAAGTGAAAATGCTTTCAAAGGGGGGGAATGACAGTAAAAGGTCTTAAAATCATAGAAAATTTGGGGAGTTAGAAAGAAAGTTAGGCTTGGCAAGCCCTGGGAAAAGTGTTAAAAGTAGGCCCTGAGAAATGTTAGGCCTTGCGCTTGCTAAGATCATGTGAAACTGCACCTGTGTAGTCAGTATATGATAAATGATACAATTGTTAGATGTGATTAGATATAATTATTGTTTAAAGAATCATGAGAAACTATGTTAGGGGTTTGAGGGGATCACGAGAAATCCATGCTTGGGTAAAATCAATGCATTGAGAACAATGTAAGTTTAATAATTAATATGTAAGTTATATAATGATAGAGTATAAAAACATGTTCAGCTAAAAACCAAGTTGGGTCACATTTGGGTACTTGTACCCCTGACACCCAGAGCTCTTAATAAAGCACCTTCGTCTAATCATTCCGTGATTATGTGTTCCTGAACACTAACACTCTCACTGAGCACCAAAAGAAAACCTTGGGTGATGAACTGACCAAAACCCCCATGACCCTGTCCTCTGCATTGTCAGTAAGGAGGGAGGGTTTGGGGGAAGAAAAGGTGTTTTAAGGGCTTATTTTACTTCTCATTATCCTCCTCTGATTTTATTAGTAATAAATTCACTTTGTACTGTGGTAGTGCATATTTCTGGGAGTTACCTAGTTTCTGTGTAAACCCTCTAGGCAGCTGTGACGTGTTTTTCCCCTCCCCTCCCCTCCCCTCCCCTCCCCTCCCCTCCCCTCCCCTCCCCTCCCTCCCCTCCCCTCCCCTCCCCTCCCCTCCCCTCCCCTCCCCTCCCCTCCCCTCCCCGTCCCTGAAATGTTATCCCATTGGTTGGTGTTATATGTCTCCCCGCCCCTCTCCCGAGGTTTGAAAGAGTCTGGGAAAGAGATACCGGGCCTCTTCTCCCCCCTGGAAGCCAGCCAGAAATAAACATCCTCCGTTACCCCGGAGGGAGAAGCAGCCCTTTTTGGTCTTTTTCTTGGTCGTGAAGAACCTCCCTGACCCCCCCCTCGATGGAGCTAGCCAGGATTACTTCGGGGGGCAAAGGGAGGATTACTTCATTGTACCTTTAGGCTGAACCTGGTTTTCCCTTGAAGTGCTTTGTCTCAGTCCTTATGTCAACTCATGAACCCTTTGTTAATTTATTTCTCTCCTCTGCCCAGCTGTGGCAGGGCAGGGTGAGTGAGTGACTCCTGGGTGCCTGGCATTTGGCCAGTGTCAAACCATGATACCTATATAGCTTTTCTTGGTGTAAAGACCAAGACATCGTAAAACTTGACATCTCTACTCAGCATTTCACAGGCCAAAAATATTTTGGGTTAACAGTCCCCTAACCTGGCAACAATGAGTATTTAATATCTTAATCTGTTTTTCCTTTGTCGCCCTGAAAACTCAGCTTCTGAGCTTGCTGACATGGTTTTCTAAAGACTTTCCCAGGACAGTAACTGTAAACATAGATATGTGTACATTCTTTCTGTTATACATCTTGTGATGGGCATCTCTCATGGCCAGTGCAGTGAGAAAGTGTTATCCTGACCATCCAATCCCTGGCCGTGGTCAGAAGCCTATAAATCCTGGGAGGAAAAATAAACTTTTTCTTCTTTTCACCACACCTCGACCTGTGTCAGTATGATATATTCATCTTCAGCGGCAACATTCCTTAATCTGATTTCTTTTGTTTTGATTTATTTCCTGGCACAATATATTGGAAGGTGTGCTTATTTTCCAAGCAGGCAGCAGAAACTGAAACATCTGTGCTCAGCATTCTTGACAAGAGTATAATGCACCTTTCTCAAGAAGAGTTATTACCCTCATGCCTTCCAGTACCACAACCAGCAGATGTTCCCTTTCACAGTACTGCTGCTGATGCTTTACTTGTTCTGCTTGCTAGTGATTAATTGGTCAAGGACATTAAAACCTGAAGCTCAAACCACCAGCTGTCAGAACTTGTGAGCGCACAGCTTCTACTTCAGGGGCAACTTAAAGTAAATGGACAGAGTACAAATAAGCAATTGCTCAGACTCAGAAACTGCAGAAACAGTAGCTCCTGATAGAAACACAAAAAATCCACATTGATAGAAACTCAGTTCACAGGAAAGGCCATAACAATTACTATGCACACACATTTTAAAATCTGTATGTCTGTAGGTTATTCCAAACTTCATTTACATGAAGCACAATTTACCTAAGAGATCAATCAGTAGTTCAAAGAATGTTTTCTCAATGCTTTCTGTGAATCCTTGAAAAGTCAAAGCTATTAAAACAAAAGCTGTTTACTGTAGCACAATATTAGCAACGGCCAAGCAGTACGACATGACTCTCTCAGCTGCATTGTCTAAGAGAGTCATGTCATACTGCTTCACCATTCCTAATATAGTGCGATATATGGTGGACCCCGACATGACATTCGTTGCAGCCACGAGCTAAAAAACATCTGGTGACCCCTTGACGTTCGTTGCAGCCACAAGCTGAAGGACATTAGAGTCCCCCTCCTCCTTCTTTGAGAGGTAAGGAGTTTTTCCCCGTGAGCTCCTGGAGAGCTATAGGTCTGAGTGACCCTGGGCAGGAGGCCCTGCCAGTGAGTGGGCCTGGAACAGCAATCTTGACGAAGCTAGAGCTTGACTCCTGGGATAAGCCACTGCGTTTGCATATTGCATTTGTGGGCCGTAAGGATACCGGTATTACTGCAAAAGGAAACCGAAAGGAACGACTCGTCCTTTCTCTGAATTGGATGTAAACAGCATTAGATTCACTGTATCAGAAGGCTTTGAAAGTGTTACAGCTGTGGCCATCTGGGGACGAGATGCGGATGATTCGGCTGCTGGGACCCCATATGTTGCACTGTATTAGGAACGGCGAGGAGTACAACATGACTCTTTTAGCTGCATTGTCCAAGAGACCAAATTTTATTATTCTTGATCTTCTTTTATACACGTTCGAGAAGGTCTGAGAGGTAAAACTCTCATTGGTCATTAAAGCAACACATCACCATAAGTGGAACACCACCCTTTGACTAAACAACACCTGCAGATTGTTGTCCTTTACCAAGGACTGTTTAGATTCTTTCTCATGCTTTCTCAGGCCAGAGTGAGAAGCCTGTGTGACTTAGTTTCACACAGGCTCTGTTCCTTGCTTGCTTTTTTGCATTTAGTATCCACAGTTTACTTTACAACATCCCTAGCATTTGTGCTTAATACACTCATTAATATGCATGTAAAATATAGAAATGCTACTACACAGGTATACTTCTGACAAGTGTTAGTTTACAGCCAAAGAAAAGATCAGAACACATAAAGGACAGAATATATTTATTTATAATTATGTCTCATCCCTTTGAAAAACAGAATCACTGTCAACTTGAAAACTGCTCCATCTCTCTTTACCTGAATATTGAAGCCAATTCTACCATGACTTTAACCAGAATGAAGTTATTACTGGTTGGGTTTTTTTTTCACTTTCTCCAGCCTCACCTTAGTAGGGCACCAAGTTTGTCTCTCAGTTTGAGAAAAATTAGGAGGAAACATCCTGAAAGGGTGACTCCTCTAAACAGAGGTAGGTTTCAGCAGCCTCTCCCCCACAGGTTCAAAAGGAATTTCTTGGTCAAAAGTGAAAAAAAACCTTGTTTATTTAACAAGCAGAGTGCACACAGGCACAGGAAAAAAGAACATAAAGCACATAAAGCAGATGATAGGGGATACAGTATCATAAATATCACCCCAGGACATTTCACCCCTTATTCCATATCATCACCTTAGTGACCAAACTAATATAATTCTAACTCTACACACACACATTCATACATACATATATATATATATATATACACACACATATAGCTATATACAGATAGTGGCAGTGACATTCAGCAAATAGTGGTATTTATACATGGTTCTTACTCAACATCATGTCTCCCCATGGTACAAAACGTGTTTCTCCATCTCTCTGCATTATCCACCATGTGAACCTGGTCCCTGAGCAGACAACTTCACAGATGGGTTTTTATTTATTTGAGGCAGAATTAATTGAAATAGTCTTTTTTAACAGTCCCCTGATATATACTACTGGGACCTTGCCTTCATCTACCATATGCAGTGGTTCAGATTGGGCAGGGCCTGATCGGTTGGTGGAGCCTCAGATGTTAACCAGCCAGGTGGCTTTTGCTAAATGCAGCTCCTAATTTTTGAAAGATCCCCCACCCAGTGCCTTCAAGGTGTTTTTTAACCATTTATTGTACTGCTCTACTTTGCCTGCAGCTGGTGTATGGTAAGGAATATGGTACACCTATTCGATGCCATGTTCTCTAGCCCAGGTGTTTTTAAGGCTATTCTTGAAATGAGTCCCGTTGTCTGACTCAGTTCTCTTGGGGGTACTGTGACTCCAGAGGACTTGCTTTTTAAGGCCTAGGATGGTGTTCTAGCCTCTAGTGTGCTGCACAGGGTAGGTTTCCAGCCATCCAATGGTGGCTTCTACCATTAGGAACATGTAGCACTTGCCTTGGCAGGTTTGAAGCAGTGTGATGAAATCAATCTGTCAGTCCTCCCCATATTTATATTTGGACCACCACCTACCATATTCCAGGGGTTTCACCCACTTGGCCTGCTTGATTGCAGCATACATCTCATAATCATGGATAACTTGGGAGATATTGTCCATGGTTAGATCTACCCATTGTTCTCGTGCCCACTTATAGGTCGCATTTCTGCTGTGATGGCTTGAGCCATCATGGGCTTATCGAGCTAGGAAGAATTTCCCCTTGTGTTGCCAATCCAAGTCTATCTGCAACATCTGATGTGCCAGGCCAACGAATCCACACAGCCCAAAAAACACGATTTTCCCTAGCTTCTACCTGGCTAGAGGCAGGGCCCCTTTAAGCCTAGTTATCCTTCTTTCCTTTGGTATATGTCTTGGAGGTTCCTTCAAGGGGATCGGACGTCATCATCATCATCATACCTGGCAGTTCGGTTATGGGCAACTGGAGCTGCTTCCCTTTTGGTAGAACTTCCTTTGTGACTCTTCTCTTCCTTCAATTCACGCACCCGTTGTGCCAGAGCTGCAGTAGATTTCCCATCCCATCTCCTCATGTTTTCTCCACAATCACGCAGGAAGAACCACAGCTCAGCTCATGGGGTGTACCTTCTCTCCTGATCTGGGGAACGTCTGCGTTGAGTGCCAGAACCTCTGATCTGTACTGCTGAGATTTGGAGAAGGTCCTCTTTAATCTCCTCTCTAAGTTTCTTGTGATTCTCCTCTATTTTATCTTCTAATTTCTGCAGACGTGTTTCCACAGCTGCGATTCTTGCATGTGTGGGGCCATGCACGGCATCTGCGTATGCTCAAAGCTTCTTTGCCATATCAAGCAGTCTCCTCCCTTTCATCCTGTTTCATCATTGCTAAAGCAGATGCATATTCTTGTGGCCCATGTCGTACCAATTTTCGCCACATCACGGATGTACATGGCACCAAGTCTGGATTCTTATTTGGTATGTCATCTGAAAAGACAATCTCTGCCACTGCCATTTCTCTCAGGCGTTGGATCCCTTGTTCGATGGTTTTCCACTGTGTTTGCTGCATGTAGAGATCATCTGCACACAAATATCTTTGGGCTACCCTTTCCAGGACCCGTGCCCAGAGACTGTGAGGGTTAGCTCCCCTCATCATCCCCTGGTCGATAACTGGATCGTGTGACAGGGATCCCAGATGCCTCGCTTCAGTGCCATCCAGAACTGTAGCTTCACCTGCAGCATCCCACAGATGGACTAACCAACTAATTATAGATTCATCAGGTCATCGAGTGTAGTCCTTCCTCAGACCACGAAGATCTTTCAGGGAAAAGGACTCAATATTAGCCTCTGATCTTGTGCCAGTTGCTTTGACTCTTGGTTTTATGTCAGGAGGCTTTGAGGGTCCTTCTCCTGCATCATCATCATCATCCACTGGTCGATCGGTTTTGTCTGTGCACTTTCCACTTCTCGTGCTAGTAGCAACAGCCATTGGTTGAGGCTTGCTGTCTGGTTTAGCTACCAGCTTTGTAACTGGGAGGTTGGCTGCAGCCTGAGTAATTGGGGTAACTGTTGATTTATCTCCCTGTCCCCTGTCTCCTGTTTGCTGCCTTACAGTATCCAGCAATGTACGATAAGCATATGCCAGGGCCCAGCTTACTGCTATGATCTTTTTTTCCTTGGAATCATCCTGACACTTTTCTTTCAGGTATTTCCCCACCTCAGCTGGATTCAGAATTTGTTCATGTGGAAAATCCCAAACTATAGGGTCAGAAAATTGCTTCAGGATTTGGCCTATATCCTCCCATTTTCCACCCCACTCAGGATTTTCCATGCTTGGTTCAGGGGTCTCATCAGTCCCTCTAGAAATCTCAGCCCTCATTCTAGAGAGGCTGAAGACTGTATAGAGGAAACTTAGCAGATTAAATACTAGAAAGATGGTCTCTTTAATATTCAGGGGGAACTGAACACTCTCCAATAGTGATGTAACCGATTCAGAGGAGAAGAAGGAAAGGAAAGGTTGAAAAGCCTCGTTCCCTGCTCCTCCTCTAACAAACTGGGTGCATAACCATACCCATGAATCCTTTATATTTGGAAAAGACTCCAGCACCTGAATAAACTTCTTAGAAATCATAATCACTAGGCCCAGCCCAATAGCTATTCTAATCTGTGCCCCTCTACTGTAAAAGCTATGTGTTAGGGACAATACCGGGGCTAGTTGTGGATAAGAAAATAAACCAAGGGACCATAAAGGTATTAAAACCTCAAAAACGCCTAGTGACCAGAAACACATGAAGGCCTGCACCCCAAAAGACATTATTAATTCAAGCAGCATGGCTGGATGGCTAGGGACTGCTTTATCTTATCCCAATACAAAGTAATTGCCACTTCAGTACAATCAGTACAGGGTTTTTCCACTCTCTCGTGCCACGCGCTGGGCGCCAATGAATGTATTTGTCCTGGTTTAGGGCAAATTTGGGAGAAAACCTCCAATGGGGCTCCCCCCGGGAAGCAAACCCACGTGGCCCTTTTCTCCCACCCCCCAACCGGTTCAGGAAGAGATTTCTCGGAGAGAAGAGGAAAAAACCTGTTTATTTCACAGGCACAGAACTACCCAGCACAAAAATGAACGATATCAAATTACAAAACCGCTCGCCGTTCCAAAGAGATGACAAACTTCAGAGGGTCTCTCTCCTGTGGGTGTTCGCTCTGTTATCAGTCCCTCTGGCGCTGGAAAATGCCGCTGCCCAGGCTGGGCTCCCGGTAGTCCACGGGTGCAAGCTCCCGGTGCTCCCCCGAGTACCCAGTTCAGAGCAGGTTCGATTCGTTTCAGAAAAAGGGAAAGAAAACAGTCCAGGAAGACTTCTCTGCTTCAGCTAGTTGGAAAGCCAAGGCGATCTGTCTCTTCTTGTCTGTCTGTGCTGTAGTCAAAACTCCCGATGCGGGGGGGGAGCGAGTACACTCTCTGATAACAGACTCGGTGCGTCTTTTCCACTCACTTTTACTCTTAGATGAAATTTTAAGAATACAAAACCTGTGTCTGTGTTAGGTTCACGAATGGGGATACAATTTAACATCATAATCAACCCAGGACATAGTGTTTCATTTGTTTATCCTGTGTGATAAGTAAGCCTGTTTAAAGCCTTATGTCTGTTTTCCTTGGCCTGCTCAATAAACAATTTATGTTGTAATAGGCCTGACTGGTCATTATTAAGAACTCACGAGCGAGAGTGGGTTTAGGGATGCTGGCTGTCTCAATAAAGCTTCTGTCTACTGCCAGAAACCTGTCAAAACAGGGACTTGTCTAAGTTGTCCCATATCACCTTTGTAACAACTACCTCTTACAGAATCTTTTTGACAAAACTAAACATATACTACACCTAACAGGATAATTGCATCTAAATTACAGCCAAAAAGCCCTATCTGAAGGCTCAGTGACTTCTGTATGTGCGAAAGCCACAGTCAGGGATGAAATCAGGAGCCCATCTGAAGTGCATGTACACTAATGCACACAGTATGGGTAAGAAACAAGAGGAGATGAAAGCCACTGTACAGAAGGAAAGCTATCATGGAAACGTGGTGGGATGATTCGCATGACTGGAGTGGTAGAATGGATGTCTACATGCTCTTCAGAAGAGACAGGTGAGGGAAAAGAGGTGGAAGGACAGCTGAATGGGGCTTGGTTGCCAGCTGGTGATATGGGAAACATGTATGCTTATGAAAATTCAGAATTTTAAAAACATATAAAGTCCTTAAGCAGGTGAAAGGAAACAGAAATATAGCTTATTTTAAAAGTAGAAATAACTTGCACCAACAACACATAAGAATTTAGTTTCTAGGTAAAGTCCATAAAGATGTATATTGTGAAAACACAGTAAAGCAAGACTTAGGTATTGTGAAAACCCTATAAAGCAGAACCTGTGGTTTAAGAAGCCAGCAAAAACCAGGCTCCTGGTTTTAGCCAGGGCAAACTGACCTGGGAGAAAGCCAAACCTCCACTGCGCTTGCCCAGAGATGGGGGTCCATCAGCGAACACTGAGGAAGATGTCTTTACTTCATCAGACACTCTCTCTGCAACCACAAGGAGGCGTAGCACCACAGAAGACTCATTATAATAAAAAGCTCAAAGAGGCAGAGAATGGGCAGGGAATGGGTGGGCAGGGAGGTATGGGCTAGTGGAATCTATGTGTATTTAAACCTGAAACCTGTCTTGATCAGGTACACATGTATGATGGAGGATCCCCGATGCATCGCAGCTGGAAATAAAGCATATCACTTTACAATTTTAATTGTAAAGTCCTTATTCCTATACAACACAGTTTTGGTGCTGTGACTCAGATTTCTTCATCTGGCTGCAGGATTGACCGGCAGGTAGACAATCCTAGCCATGGCCCAGGTCTTTCCAGAGGACCTCCGCTCCCTGGGTGCTCACTGCAGAGGCAAACAAGAAACTTCTATACAGCAGATAAGGTATGCTTTATTGGAATTAAGAGGTCCCAAAATACGCCTAGAAGACACTGGGGATGCCAGTGCTTGGTGGAGGCAGCATGTTGGAGACGTCTGACATATAGCGCTGACCTTTGAGAAAAGGTACTGGAAAGCCAGCAAAAAAAAAAGGGGGGGGGGGGGGGGGGGGGGGGGGTGTGTTTCTGGCCACACAGGGTAGCCACTAGAAAGTTTAGGGGTAGCTCAAGCAAAACCCAAAGTATTATCAGTATTTTCTATTATTCTGCTACTATAACTCTTACTGCCCTAAATGTCCTGTATAAGTTGTGTTTGTCATTGTATTCATTTTTGTGGTAACACTGCCCTCTTGTGTCAAAAGGTATAAATACACCAGATCAGTAGTTCTGAGTTATCAAAAGTGGCTATCGTGTTAAAAGGTATAATTAGAACAGGTTGTTAGTTTTTTGAGTTATCAAAGGTGACCAAAGCCCAGGCCCAAAGCTAAAGAGCCCGACCAACCAGGATGGCTCTTTCTAGATAGTTTCAGCTTGAATTGGGTGAGGTTTTGAATGATGAAGGACAGTGGACCCTTGTACGGCAAGAGGATGGAACAGTGAGTCAGGTGTATGTCCTAGTTTAGGGCAAATTTGTGACCAAAACTCCAAATGGGGGTTTCTCCAGGGAAATGACCCCTCCCCCCCAACTGGTCCAGGAAAGGAAAAAAAGAAAAAGCTGTTTATTTAACAGAAATTAAATAATATTAAATAATAAAACCTCTCGCTGTTCGATGGGATGGCAAATCTAGGAAGAAAAGTCCTTTTCATGTGGTGTAGCTCGGCTTGCTCAGGTTTTTATCAGTCCTTTTGGCTCTGGAAAGTGCCGAGGCCCAGGCCCCGGTGGGCCACAGGCGTGAGTTCCTGGGGTTTGGCTGGGTGTTCAGTCCAGAGCAGGTTTGCACAGATCCAAGAAAAAGGGAAAAAAAACAAAGGTCCAGGGAACTCCTCTGCCTCAGATAGCTAAAACTAACTAAAAGCCAGAGAGAAGCTCTGTCCTGCTGTCTGTCTGTGCTGCAGACACTACAGTTCAGGAGCGGGATGTGTGGGAGTGATGGTTTTCTTTAACACAAACTGCGCGCTTCTTCTTCACCACACTCTTGCTCTCAGAGCCAGTCTTAAAGGTGCAGAACTTAATATATAACATAAACCAGACGATTGGGGATACCAGTATCATAAAGTCACCCCAGGACATTGTATTTAGGAGGAATATACTCAGACTCAGCGGGTTGTTGTCTGGCTTTCGACTGGGAACAACCTCCAGTTGAGAAAGAGCTTAGAAATCCCAGTATACAGGGACAAGGAGGAGTAATTCCCTGTTTTGTGTGTGGACTAACAAACCTTCGTCAGGGATTAGGATGGCATCCAGCCTGGGTTCTCCTCCAATGTGAACAGTGTAAAAATAAGTGGTATTGTATATCTAATAGGCGAATGCCTAAATGCTCAAGGTGTAACCCGGAAGGGTTGCAATATTATAGCTGGGAATTAATTCATGCTAAATGTGAAATAGTGAACTTCATCTCTGGAAAAAATAATTTGGTCCCTGAGACTTGGGATGTTTTCAAAGATGATTGGGAAAAGGTAAAAGATCAGTGTAAGCAGAGGTTTGGGTGAAAGTTAAAGAAAGGAAGGAGGACAAATAAGAAGGCAGACAATGGGAAGCCAGCAGAGTAAGGAAGTCCCCAAAAGAAGTCCTCTAGGATGCATACTAGCCCATTGGAAGGAGATTGTGGGGCCAGGACAAATGGAGAGTAAAAGGGTTCTGATTAAATATAGTAATCAGTGGTGGCCTCTGTATAAATTAGATGATGGGGCAAAATGGCCATTGAATGGGACAATTAATTCTAACACCATGTTGCAGTTAATGTTATTTTTGAGGCAGGAAGGAAAATGGGATGAAGCATCATATGCAGATATGTTTTTCACCTTGTGAAACCACCCAGATTGTCAAAGGAACTGTTGTATTAACTCACCTCAAGATTCAATGGTCCTAGCATTGGAAAGGGAGAACAGAAGGGTCCCACATAAATTAAAATTATGCTGCTCAGCCTGTAGTATTGGTCAGCGGTGCACTAAAAATGACAAGGTATATAAGGAAGAAGACTGATCTGGATGATCTATACAGACCCCCTCTTCAATCACTGGAGTTGGGTGGGAACCCAGGGAGGGCACCAGATTGAGCAACAACACCCCCAAGAAGCCCAGTGTCATCCCATACAAGGACAAGAACTAGGGAACAACCAGCAGTCTTGCAAGCACCCCTTAGAGAAGCAGTGGGACCAGATGGAACAATGATGTTACTAAAGGTTCCTTTCAATACCAAAGATTTGGAAATATGGAAAAGGAATGTAAAGGATTACAGAAAGGACCCTATAAGTATAGGTGGACACTTCTGCTTAATAATAAAACAACATAATCCTGATTGGAATGATATACAGTTACTGCTACATGCAATGACAGAAACAGAGAAACAGCTGATTCTAAAGGTAGCAGGGGATTTGGCCAAGGAGCACTATAAGACATGGGGAATGGATGTGAAGGAATTCTTTCCCCTCCGGGATCCAAAGTGGGATGTGAATGGAGAAGCAGAAAGGCAGAAACTGCAAGAATATCAGGAGTGGATTGCAAAGGGAATAGAGAGGGCCATCCCCAAATTCATTAATTGGTCAACTTTGTATGCTGTCAAACAAGGTCCCTCTGAGTCTCCATCTGAGTTCTTAGATAGGTTAGGAGATACCAAGTGTCGTAGTACACCCTTGGACCCAGAATCAGACATAGGAATACAGCAGTTGGTGTAATTATTTTAGGTCAATCTACCAGCGATATAAGATGTAAACTTCATAAATTAAGACCCATGGAAGGAAGAAACTTAGCAATATTATTGGATGAGGCCAGAAGAGTGTTCAGTAATCATGAAGAAGGGAATAAAGGGAAACAGAGAAAGATGATTGCAGTAGTGTGCTGGTTTTGCATTGATTGACATTTGGGGAAGAATTAAGAAACCACCCACTGGAGTGATTGCTCTGAGAGAAGCTGCTGGGAGCTTCCTCTGTGCCTAGAAAAGGCCAGTAGCTGGCTAGTTCTGAGAACTGACAACATTTTAAACCATTTAGAAATTAGATCTGGCCCTGTGAATTCCACACTTTAAAAACTGCAAGCCCGGGAAATCACTCTCTTTGTTTCCGGCCTCGAAAGGTAACAGAGCTCTGGTGGGGCCGGCCCCACTCCCCCATGGTCTGTGACTGGGCTGGACCCCAGCAACTCTTGTGAGGGGGATGGAGGCTGCCGAAGCCCGGCCCCAGGCTGGGCCAGGCCATGGCTGCTGACATCTTGCTGACACTACACCCCCCCCCCGGCCCGCACCGACAGCTCTTTAACCCTTTCACTACACAGATGAGACCTGCAGACATTGATCCTCTCTCCAGGGAGAGAAAAGGGAGTGATAACACGTAAAAAAAACAACATGAAAACACCAAAGTCAGTAAGAGAAGGAGTCAAGCCTCAGATGGAAGGAGAATGAAGAGACGCTGAATCGGGCTGAAATATTGTTTTGATAAGGCCATGGAGATGGACAATGATGCACTGAAATATCCCTTTTTCCTGGTATAGGGCAAATTTGGGAGAAAACTTTTAATGGGGCTCCCTCCAGGAAGCAAACTCACATGGCCCCTTCCCCCCCAACTGGTGTGGGAATAGATTTTTCAGAGAGAAGTGGAAAAAACTTGTTTATTTAACAGGCACAACACTACCTAGCACAAAAATGAACAATACCAAATTACAAAACAACTTGCCACTCTGAAGAGATGACAAATTCAGAGGGTCTTCCTCCTGTGGGTGTTCGCTCTGTTATCAATCCCTCTGGTGCTGGAAAATGCTGCTGCCCAGGCTAGGCCCCCGCTAGTCTACAAGTGCAAGCTCCTGGTGCTCTCCCAAGTCCCCAGTCCAGAGCAGGTTTGAACCGTTCCAAGAAAAGGGAAAGAAAAGCAGTCCAGGAAGACCTCTCTGCTTCGGCTAGCTGGAAAGCAAACGTGATCTCTCTCTCATTGTCTGTCTGTGCTGTTGTCAAAACCCTGTCCCGGGATGTGGAGGGAGCAAGTACAGTCTGTGATAACAGACTCGGTGTTTCTTTATTCACTTTTACTCTCAGATGAAGTTTTAAAGATACAAAACTTATTTCAGGGCTAGGCAGATGAATGGGGATACAATTTAACATCACAGTCACCTCAGGACACTCCACTCTTTATCCTCATATTGTCAGCTTACTGCCAAAATTAATGTATTCTAAGTCTGCATACATATACATATTCATGTAAAAACTTCCCCCTGTTCTACCCAAAAAAAAATAAAAATTAAATCAATACCCATCATGCCCCTGTTACATCCCACACCAAGCTACTGAATCCAGGCCCCAGGCTGCAGAGCTGTAGGATTCCCCATTTTCTCATTTTACTCACTCAAAACTCCATCTTTCACTTGCTCATACTTTCAACACTTACACATTTCCTTCTATTTCATGTCTGCGTGGTTTAATGTACAGACAATGGCAGTAACATTTCACCCAATGATCAGATTTCCCTGAGGTACACATCGTGTTGTTCCATCTCTTTGCAGTATCCACCATGTGCAACCTGGTCTTTGAGCAAAGACAACCCCACAAATGGGTTTGTTTGTATTCAAGGCAGAATTGACCCAAACTGTCTTTTTTAACAGACTTCTGACATGCAATACTGGGATTTTGTCTCTATCTTCTACATGCAAAGACTCAGATTGGGCAGGATTTGTTCGGTTGGTGGAAATTCTGGTGTTGACTAACTAGGTGGCTTTTGCTAGATGCTGCTCTCAGTTTTTAAAAGATCCTCCACCCAGTGCCTTTAAGGTGGTTTTTAAGTCTATTGTATTTTTCCACTTTACTTGTAGCTGGTGCATGGTAGGGGATATGGTACACCCACTCAATGCCATGTTCTCTAGTCCAGGTGTTTATAAGGTTGTTTTTGAAATGAGTCTCATTGTCAGACTCAATCTTCTCAGGGGTGCCATACCTCCAAAAGACTTGTTTTTCAAGGCTCAGGATGCTGTTATGGGCTGTAGCATGAGGCACAGGGTAGTTTTCTAACCATTTTGTGGTGGCTTCTACCATTGTGAGCACGTCGTGCTTGCCTTGGTGGGTTTGAGGCAGTGTGATGTAATCAATCTGCTAGGCTTCCCCATACTTGTATCTGGGCCACTGCCCACCATACCAGAGGGGCTTCAGTTTCTTGGCCTGCTTGATTGCAGCACACATCTTACAGTCATGGATAACTTGAGAAATACTATCTATAGTTAAATCTACTCTTTGGTCCCGTGCTCACTTAGAGGTGGCATCTCTACCCTGATGGCCTGAGGCATCATGGGCCCATCGAGCTAGGAAAAATTTTTCTTTGTGTTCTCAATCTAAATCTATTTTTGACACTTCTATCTTTGCAGCTTGATCTACTTGCTTATTGTTTTGGTGTTCTTCATTAGCTCTATTCTTGGGGACATGGGCATCTACGTGGGGGACTTTTACTGGTAGTCTCCTTACCCTGGTAGTAATATTTTTCCACTCTTTAGCAGCTCAAATTTGTTTTCTTTTACGCTGCTAATTAGCTTCTTTCCACCTCTCTAGCTATCTCTACAGAGCATTGGCTACCATCCATGAATCTGTGTAGAGATAGAGCTTTGGCCACTTCTCTCTTTCAGCAATATCTAAAGCCAGTTGAACAGCTTTGAGTTCTGCAAGTTGGCTTGATCCATTTTCTCTTTCAGTGGCTTCTGCAACTTGTCATGTGGGGCTCCATACAGCTGCTTTTCACTTTCGGTTCATCATATGATGCGACAGGAACCATCAGTGAAAAGAGAGTATTGTGTTTCTTCTGCTGACAGTTGGTTATATAGTGGAGCTTCTTCAGCCTGTGTCACTTGCTCTTGTTCTTCATCTGTGAGACCAAAATTTTCACCTTCAGGACAATTTGTAATTATTTCCCAAATTCCAGGGTGATTCAGTTTTCCAACACGAGCACATTGTGAGATGAGAGCAATCTACTTGTTCCATGTGGCACTGGTAGCATGGTGGGTGGAGGGAACATTTCTTTTGAACATCTACCCTAGCACCGGTAGTTGGGGTGCTAGGAGGAGTTGTGCTTCTATACTAATTACTTCTGAGGTGGCTTGGACTCTTTCATAGGCTGCTAAAATTTCTTTTTCTGTTGGGGTGTAGTTGGCCTTAGACCCTTTGTAGCTTCGACTCCAAAATCTTAGTGGTCGGCCTCGAGTCTTACTAGGCACTTTCTGCCAAAGGCTTCAGGACAGACTATGGCTCCTGGCTGCAGAGTAGAGCATGTTCTTCACATTTGTTTCTGTCTTGATTGGGCTAAGGGTTACTGCATGAACAATTTCCTGTTTGATCTGGCCGAAGGCTTGTTGCTGTTCAGGGCCCCAGTGGAAATTGTTCTTCTTCCGGGTGACCAGGTAAAGAGGGTTCACGATTTGACTGTATTCAGGAATATGCATTTTCTAAAAGCCTATGGCACTTAAGAAAGCTTGTGTTTCTTTCTTATTGGTTGGTGGAGACATTGCTGTGATCTTGTTGATGACATCAGTAGGAATCTGACACCGTCTATCTTGCCACTTTACTCCCAGGAACTGGATCTCACGAGTTGGTCTTTTAACTTTGCTCTTGATGGCAAAACCAGCTTCCAGGAGAATCTGGATGATTTTCTCTCCTTTCTCAAGCACTTCTGCTGCTGTGTTCCCCCATACAATGATGTCATCTATATACTGTAGATGTTTTGGAGCTTCATCCTTTTCCAGTGCAGTCTGGATCAGTCTATGGCAGATGGTGGGGCTGTGCTTCCACCCCTCGGGCAGTCGGTTCTAGGTATACTGCAATCTTCTATGTGAAGGCAAACTGAGGCCTGCATTCTGCTGCCAAAGGGATGGAGAAAAATACATTGGCAATGTCAATAGTGGCGTACCACTTTGCTGCTTTGGACTCCAGCTCGTACTGGAGCTCTAACATGTTTGGCATGGCAGCACTTAGTGGTGGAGTCACTTCATTCAATGCATGATAGTCTACAATCAATCCCTATTTTCTTTCAGATCTACGCACAGGCCAAATGGGGCTGTTGAAGGGTGAGTGGATTTTACAGACCACCCCTTGGATTTCTAGCTCTTGGATCATTTTACGGATGGGGATCACAGTATCTCGAGTTGTTCTATACTGTCGGCGATGCACTGTTGAAGTGGCAATTGGTACTCGTTGCTCTTCCCCCTTCAGGACTCTTACTGTAAATGGATTTTTGGACAGTCCAGGCAAGGTGTTCAGTTGTTGGACACCTGTCACTACAGCTGCTATCTCAAATACCTACTTGAGTCCTTTTGGGTCTTTGAAATACCTACTTTGGAGGTAGTCTATGCCTAAAATGCATGGGTCAGACTCAGATTTGCTTCTACCAAGGTAAAATCTTGCGATCTCCTTGTCATGCTAGCGATAGAAACAGATTCTGTCCTTACATGTTTTGATGGGATTAATGTGCACTGTGCACCAGTATCGACTAAAGCCTTATATTTTTGTGGTTTAGAAGTGCTAGGCCAATGAATCTACACAGTCTAAAAGACATGATTTTCCCTACCCTGTACCTGGCTAGAGGCAAGGCCCCTCTAAGCTTGGTTATCTTTTTTTTCTTTGGGTATATGTCTTGGAGGTTCTTTCAAGGGGATCGGACGTCATCATCATCATACTTGGCAGTTCGGTTATGGGCAACTGGAGCTGCTTCCCTTTTGGTGGAACTTCTTTTCTGATTCTTCCTTTCTTTTAATTCATGCACCCATTGTGCCAGAACTGCGATAGATTTTTCATCCCATCTCTTCATTTTTTTTCCGCAATCATGCAGGAAGAACCACAACTCAGCTCGTGGGGTGTACCTTCTCTCCCTATCTGGGGAACATCTGCATTGAGTATCAGGATTTCTGATCTGTACTGCTGAAATTTGGAGGTCTTCTTTAATATCTTCCTTGAGTTTTTTATTATTTTCCTCTATCTTATCTTCTAATTTTTGCAGACATATTTTCACAGCTGCGATTCTTGCATATGTTGGACCATGTACAGCATCTGCATATGCTCAGAGCTTTTTTGCTATATCCAGCACGCTCTCATCCCTGTCATCCTGCTTCATTATTGTTAAAGCAGAAGCATATTCTTGTGGCCCATGTCATACCAGTTTTTGCTACATCACAGATGTACATGGCACTAAGTTTGGATTCATAGTTGGTATGTTATCTGAGAAGACAGTTTCTGCCACTGGCATTTCTCTCAGGCGTTGGATCTTTTGTTTGATAGTTTTCACTGTGTTTGTTGCATACAGAGATAGCTTACGCACAGATATCTTTGTGTTACACTTCCTAGGACCCATGCCCAGAGACTGTGAGGGTTAGCTCTCTTCATCATCCCCTGGTCGATAACTGGATTATGTGACAGGGATCCTAAATGCCTTGCTTCAGTGCCATCCAGAATTGTGGCTTCGCTTGCAGCATCTTAAAGACAGACTAACCAACTGATGATAGATTTATCAGATCATTGAGTGTAGTCCTTCTTTAGGCCACAAAGGTCTTTCAGGGAAAAGGACTCAATATTAGCCTCTGATCTTGTGCCAGTTGCTTTGACTCTTGGTTTTATGTCAGGAGGCTTTGAGGGTCCTTCTCCTGCATCATCATCATCATTCACTGGTCGATCGGTCTTGTCTGTGCACTTTCTACTTCTCGTGCTAGTAGCAACAGCCATTGGTTGAGGCGTGCTGTCTGGTTTAGCTACCAGCTTCATAACTGGGGTGTTGCCTGCAGCCTGAGTGATTGGGGTAGCTGTTGATTTATCTCCCTGTCCCCTTTCCCATTTACTGCCTTACAGTATCTAGCAGTGTATGATAAGCATATGCTAGGGCTCAGCTTACTGGAATGATCTTTTTTTCTTTGGAGTCATCATGACACTTTTCTTTCAGGTATTTCTCCACCTCAGCTGGGTTCTGAATTTGTTCATGTGGAAAGTCCTAAACTATAGGGTCAGAAAATTCCTTCAGAATTTGGCCTATATTTTCTCATTCTCTACACTACTTGGGATTTTCCATGCCTGGGTCAGGGGTCTCATCAGTCCTAGAAATCTCAGCCCTCATTCTAGAGAAGCTGCAGACTGTATAGAGGAAACTTAGCAGATTAAATACTAGAAAGATGGTGTCTAACATTCAGGGGGAAATGAACATTCTCTAATAGTGATGTAACAGATTCAGAGGAGAAGAAGGAAAGGAAAGGCTGAAAAGCCTCATTCCCTGCTCCTCTTCTAACAAACTGGGGTGTATAACCATAACCATGAACCATTCATACCTGGAACAGACTCCAGGACTTTATTAAACTTCCTACAAATCATTATCACTAGGTCCAGATCAATAGCTATTCTAATCTGCGCCCTTCTACTGCAAAAACTATGTGTTAGGGACAATACCAGAGCTATTTCTGGATAAGAAAATAAACTGAGGGACTATAAAGGTATTAAAACTTAAAAAAAGCCTAGGGACTAGAAAGACATGAAGGCCTCTACCTCAAAAGACACTATTAATTGAAACAGCATGGTTACAGACTGCTTTATCTTATCCCAATACATAGTAATTGCCACTTAAATACAATCAGTACAGGGTTTTTCCACTCTCTCGAGCCCCACGTTGGGTGCAAAGTTAATGTATTTGTCCTGGTTTAGGGCAAATTTGGGAGAAAAACTCCAGAAGCAAACTCAGATGGCCCCTCCCCCCCCCCAACCAGTTCAGGAATAGATTTCTCTGAGGAAGTGGAAAAAACTTGTTTATTTAACAGGCAAAGCACTACCTAGCACAAAAATGAACAATACCAAATTACAAAACAACTTGCCACTCTGAAGAGATGACAAATTCAGAGGGTCTTCCTCCTGTGGGTGTTCGCTCTGTTATCAATCCCTCTGGCGCTGGAAAATGCTGCTGCCCAGGCTAGGCCCCCTCTAGTCTACAGGTGCAAGCTCCTGGTGCTCTCCCAAGTCCCCAGTCCAGAGCAGGTTTGAACCGTTCCAAGAAAAGGGAAAGAAAAGCAGTCCAGGAAGACCTCTCTGCTTCGGCTAGCTGGAAAGCAAACGTGATCTCTCTCTCATTGTCTGTCTGTGCTGTTGTCAAAACCCTGTCCCGGGATGTGGAGGGAGCAAGTACAGTCTGTGATAACAGACTCGGTGTTTCTTTATTCACTTTTACTCTCAGATGAAGTTTTAAAGATACAAAACTTATTTCAGGGCTAGGCAGACGAATGGAGATACTGTTTAACATCACAGTCACCCCAAGACAGCTCGTTAATTCATGAGAGAGTATGGGGGGATGATGTATTCAAACTATAGATCTGAGCAGAGGGATCCATTGATAAAGCCAAGCAGATGTTGGAGTAGCTGTGATCTCATGAGAAGCTTGAACAGAGAGAGAGATGAGCGTGATGAAGACTCATTGCCCCCAGGGAGAGAAGAAGAAAATCTCTGTTTCCAGAGATGATCACAGAGACAGATGAAGAGAACCTTTGCCTTTGAATAACTCATTTTTTAAATAATACCCCATGAGTTCATGGCCCATGGACACACCTCTAGGAGGGCTGTGAAAATGGGAGGAATTTCACGATGCAGATCTTTTCCCAGGCATGGAAATTTCCTATTCGTGGAAATGAAAAGCCACGGAGAACTGTTTCTTGTGAAGTCTCCATGGCATAACAAGATAAAACTCCTCTCCCTACAAGAAGTGATGAAAGACTTGTATAGTTGGTACTGATTTAGCATCCCAGGTTTTGTCTCTACATTGTCAGTTGGGAAAGGAAAGAAGTTAGGCAGGAGGAGGAAAGGTGTTTTAGAGGTTTTATTCTGATGCTTCTTATTCTTGTAGTCCTGTTAATAAAGTTTCTTTATACCATTTAAGTTTTGAGCCTGTTTTGCCGTTCTCCTGATCCATATCTCACAGCAAGAAATAAGTAAGTGCACTGATGATTTTAGCCAGCGCTAAACCCACCACATTGTTTAGTGCATTGGCTGGGAAACTCAAATTGGTGAATCTAAACCACTGCAAGTAGTTAAAAAGGAAAACAGATTCTAAAAAGGGGAAGGGAAGAAAGCAATGTGCTAGATGCAAAAAATTAGGCCACTGGAAAAACGAGTGCCCAGAATGCTGGGAAAAGGGAAATAAAGGGGCACGGGTGGTGGCAAATGTGAATGAAGACTGTCGGGAACCAGGGAGATCTTCCCTAGCGGATCCACTGGTTATAGTGAAGCTAGGGGAGGGGAAGGAGCAAAACCATGTGAAGTTTCTAGTTGATAGAGGAGCAATATATTCAGTCTTAAATAAAGCTCTAACTCCTGTGGGAGAAGATTATATTATGGTTAAAGGAGCCACTGGCCAGGCTGAACAGGCTTATTTTTGTGAACCATTAAAATACAAATTGGGAAAGCAAATAGGTATACACAAATTCTTATATATGCCTAACTCACCACATGCGCTCCTGGGAAGGAATCTACTTGAACAAATAAATCAATGATCAGATTTGAAAAAGGGGAAATTACTCTGGAGGTAGATGCTCAACAGTACATTCAAATAATGAGTTTATTTTTAGTTGATGTTCCCATAGAAGGAGAAATTGGTGAAGACATCATAGCCCAAATGTACCCTGGAGTGTGGGCCACTGAGAAGCCAGGAAGAGCTAAAAGTGCATCACTGGTAGAGGTAAAGCTTAAAGAGGAACAATGACAGGTAAGAATAAAACAATATCCCTTAAAGAAAGAAGATAGGGAAGGAATCCAAATGGTAATAGAAAAATTTTTGCAATGGGGCCTGCTAAGAGAATGTGAATATTATTTTAATACTTTCATATTACCAGTCCAGAAACCTGATGGAATATATGGAGAGATCCAGGATTTGAGAGCTGTCAATAAGATAGTAGAGGATTTATATCCCGTAGTTGTGGTAGTGCACATTCCTGGGCATTCCTTAGTTTCTGTGTAAACCCTCCCTGCAGCTGTGATGTGTTTTTCCCTTCCCCTCCCTGTCCCTGAAATGTTATCCCATTGATTGGTGTTATATGTCTCCCCACCCCTCTCCCGAGGTTTGAAAGTACCCAGGAAATGTTTCCTCCTTCTCTTTTTCCTCCTGGATCCCAGCCTGAATAAACATGCGACGTTATCCCAGAGGGAAAAGCAGCCCTTTGGTCTTTATCTTGGTCGTGAAGAGCCTCCCTGCCCTCCCCTCAACATAGCTAGCCAGGATTAATCAGGAGGGACAAAGGGGGGCTACTTCACGTATTAGCAAATCCATATACTTTGTTAACAGTATTAACAGCAGAATTAACTTGATTTTTAGATTTGAAAGATGCTTTTGCCTCCCTCTCCATTAAGCTAGCCAAAAGATATTTGCCTTTCAAGGGGAAAATCCTAAAAGTGGATGAAGAACTCAACTCACCTGGACTGTGCTGCCTCAAGGATTCAAGAATTCCCCCACCATATTTGATAACCAACTTGCCAAGGACCTTGAGTCTTGGGAAAACCCACCTGGGAAGGGGAGATTGTTACAATACGTGGACGACATCCTGATTGCCACTGAAACAGAAGATACTTGCATGGCTTGGATGGTGAGTCTCTGACTTTTTAGGGCTCCAAGGGTACTGAGTGTCTGAGAAGAAAGCCCAGGTAATGCAGCAAGAAGTCATTTACTTGAGTTATGAGATTAGTGCTGGGAAGAGGACCCTGGGACAAGCCCAGAAGACTATATGCCAAACACCAAAGCCACAGACTGTAAAAGAGCTGAAAACTTTTCTCGGGATAACCGGGTGGTGTCGCCTCTAAATCTATAATTATGGACTACTTGTTAAGCCCCTGTATGCAATAATCAACACCGAGCAGAAGCATCTTCAGTGGGATAAGCAAGCCACACAGGGCTTTGAACAACTGAAAAAGGCCTTGATGTCAGCTCCAGCCCTGGGACTCCCTGACATGAGTAAGCCTTTCTCTTTTTTTCTTATGAGAAACAGGGAATCGCCCTAGGAATATTGGCACAAGATCTGGGCCTATACCATAGGGCAGTTGCCTACATTTCCAAGCAATTGGATGAAGCTGCAAAAGGATGCCCAGGGTGCTCACATGTGGTAGCAGCCATGGTGTTCAACATCCAGGAAGCTCGAAAAGTCACCTTGGGACAGAAAATGACTGTACTTGTGTCCCATACAGCATCTGCAGTATTAGAAGAGAAGGGCGGGCATTGGCTTTCTCCACAGAGATTCCTTAAGTACCAAGCCATAATGGTAGAACAGGATGATGTGGAGATTGTGGTCACTAACACTGTCAATACAGCTTCTTTCCTCAGTGGAAACACAGGGGAACCAGTGCACCATGACTGATTGGAAACCATTGAAGCAACGTACTCAAGCTGCCTGGATCTGAAGGATGCTCCTATGGACGATGCCAAGGACTGGTTCACGGACAGAAGCAGCTATGTCTTGAATGGCAGAAGGTATGCAGGATATGCTATCACCACTTGCCATGAGGTAACAGAGTCAGAGCCATTGCTCGTCAATACCTCTGCACAAAAGGTGGAGATAATCACCTTGACCAGAGCCTTGGAATTGGCCCAAGGTAAGAATGTGAACATATATACAGATTCAAAGTATGCTTTTGGAGTTGTACATGCCCACGGACCAATCTGGAAGGAAAGGGGGTTATTGAACTCCCAAGGGAAAAGCATTAGACATGCAGAAGAAATTCTAAAATTATTAGAGGCAGTACAGCTCCCACAGAAAATAGCAATCATGCACATCAAAAAGTAAACTCGGAATTAGAAAAAGGAAATAAACTGGTGGACAGAGAGGCAAAAGAAGCAGGAAGGAGAGAGGTAAAAATATAAAGATCCTTAATTCTGGACAGAAAGATTTCCTTTGAGGGTAAGCCAAACTATGACAAAGAGGATCAAAAGGTCCTCACACTTAGAGGAGACATACAATGAACAAGGGTGGGCCCACACTCCAGAAGGAAAGGTAATCATACCTAGCTATCTAATATGGTCTGTAGTAAGGGAGGAGCATAGGAAAAGGCATTGCGGAGCAGAGGCCCTGTATGAGCACTAATTCAGAACATCATAGCTAGAAAATTATGCACTACAGTAAGGTAGGTAACCTGACAATGTGATCTCTGAGTCCAGACTCATCCCAAAAACACTCCAAAGCTAGAAATGGGTCAAATTGGGAGAAGGAATGGACCTGGCCAACAATGGCAAATTGATTTTTCAGAACTCCCAAGAAAAGGGGGGTTTTGTTATTTACTGGTGTTAACTGATACCTTTTCAAGATGGCCTGAGGCTTTTTCCACCAGAACCACTAAGGCTCGAGAGGTGGTCAAGGTATTGATCAAAGAAATAATACCACAATTTAGGGTTCCAGCTGTCACTTCCTCAGAAAGAAGACCCCATTTTATTTAAGGTGGTACAACAGGTTATCAATACTCTGGGTATAGATTGGCAATTACATACCCCATATCATCCCAAATCAAGCAGACAAGTAGAAAAGATGAACCATCTGATCAAGCAGCAAATTATGAAATTAAGACAGGAGGTCAATCTACCTTGGCCTCAGTCTTCCTCTAGCTCTCTTACATATACGAATGAAGCCAAGGGCAAAGAAAGGACTGAGTCCCTTTGAAATCCTGTATGGGTGACCTTATGAGATGCAGAAGGAAACATCAGCACAAGTAGGGGAAGAAACTATAACAGAATATATGGTAGCCCTAGGGAAACAACTCAATTATATTAAGAAACATGCATTAGGAACCTGGTGTAGAGGATTGGATGGGCCAGTACATAATGTGCAACCTGGAGATTATGTCTATGTAAAGTTTCTTGCAGAAAATACTTTGGAACCACTGTGGGAAAGACCATTCCAGGTGCTCCTCACCTCTTTCACTGCAATCAAGATCAGAGCAAGCTGCATGGATACATCACACGAGGATTAAAAAGGCTTCATAGTCACCATGGAGAATCAAGCAGGTGCAACCAGGAAAGCTATGGCTGTCACGATCATAGTCATGGCTACAACAGATGTCATCGTAAGGTCACCTGTATATAATGTGACTAACCATGTATGTTTGTCAAGGAAAAACTTATGACTTCAACTGTCATGAGTCTATGTGGCAGGTGTTACAAATTCAACTTTTTGGACAGGGAGAAATGTCCCAGGATGTAAAGCAAAGTTTATCCAGGAAGGACTACACCAGGGCCCTATAAAACCCATTCAAATTGGTACTAAGTTTTGTGACAAATGCTTAACCAACTGTTCTGAATTCAGGATTGTAGTATTGGGATGTGAAAATGCAGGGTTCAAGGTTGATTATAATATAACTCAAATTTGTATAACATCAAATGATAACCCTTGGAATAGAAAGACTAGAACAACTCCACAAACCCTGACACCAGGAGAAACCATAGTCACCTGGGCCACACCCATTCAAACCCCGAAATAAACCATTCAGCCTTTAATCACCAAAATAGGACCTTATGCTATTAAAAAGACAGGGATCCAAAGGTTATTGCTCAATCCAGGATAGTCCCTGAAGTGAGTAGAGATGGCAATGCAGGTAAATGCTTCTGCCATTCAATCAGTGTACTCCATTCCTCAAAACTTCTTTTATGGAATGGGCTACTTGGTTACAGAAGCATACACAGTTAAATGGAAAAAAGATCTTACAGGAATATTAGGAATTGGACTGGGGGTCTAAACACGATGGATTCGGAGGTATTAATTAATAAATTGACTGCAACCGGTAATGATATAGTCAAATTGCAACAACCCTTACAATCATCTTTATTAGCACTAGGCACTAGTCAGTGGAAATTGTCCAAGGTATTACCAAAATGGGAAAACATAGAAAAGCAAGACCATGAATTGATAACCAGCACTCTGGGAACAGCTAGTGAAAACATTTCTCTAGCCTTTGGTTGTATACAAGCACAATTGTGGATGCAATTGGTAGCCACCTCAATTATTAGGAAAGGTCAAGAAGGCACCTTCCCTACTGAGATTCGCAAGATTATTTGGGATAATGCTTCTGACCCAGAAAGAGAACTCCAGTCCTGATGGGTTTTGGTTAATTTCACCTATGACCCTGTAATGAGTGTAGTGACTGCTTTTGTTTTAACTATACACAATGCATCAGTAAGTATGATACACCTAATAATTGCTTTAGGATTAAACCACAAGGGAGATGTGCTGTATCCTTCTGAACATAGAACGTGGGCATGAGAAATTGAAGGGAAGTGGCAGACTAGTAATATAGAGTCATGTGCCATGAGAAGACAGCTAGGGTTTATATGTGAGGGAAATTTAAATTATGACAAAGATATTTGCCTGGACACAGAACAGAGCATTTGTCACTTTGAAATTCACACAATTAACCAGACAACTTTCTGTATATAGGTCAGGGTTGTGTATGTCTCAGAACAGCATACCCCATTATAGCGGTGGATGGGCTCCCTATAAATGACACACAATTTAATTTGTGCATTTGTAACTTTACCAAAATTGAAGGATGTGACTTTTCTTATTAGGCACCCGTGGTATCACATCAATATATAAAGGCAAAGTTCACCACTGTGCAAGACATATCACCTGTGCCTATAGGGATGAATCATACTTTGGTCGAACAGTTATTAAAACACAAAGGCCTTAAAGGAATTCTTAAAGAAATTAAAAACATAGGCAAGAAGACCTTGATTACAATACACCATGACACCGAGACTATAAGGAGAGTTTTTAGAGGGATGAAGGAAGACACATCTCACCACCACTGGGATTGTACTTTTTGGATAGTCTCCTACTGCAACAGGGTTTCTAAACCGTTTGTGTCATCCTGTAATAGTTAATTCTGGTTGGTTTAAGTTTTGTTTTTAGTTATGATTCTTTGGAATTTAAAACTGTCAAGAAGGATGACTACAATGTCTATCGTATTATCTAATCAACTAGTCAAAGATAGTCAAAGAGAATATGATAGGTACCTTGGGAAGCAAAATAATTTGCATCACTTAGAAAAAAAGGGGGGAATTGATATGGGAAACAAGTATGCCTATGAAAATTCAGAATTTTAGAAACATATAAGGTGCTTCAGCAGGTGGAGGGAAACAGAACTATAGTTTATTTTAAAGGTAGAAACAACTTGTAACAGAACACATTGGAATTTAGTTTCTAGGTAAAGGCCATAAAGATAAGATGTATATTGTGAAGACTCAGTAAAGCAAGACTTAGGTATTGTGAAAACCCAATAAAGCAGAACCTGTGGTTTAAGAAGCCAGCAAAAACCAGGCTCCTGGTTTTAGCCAGGGCAAACTGACCTGGGAGAAAGCCAAACCTCCACTGCGCTTGCCCAGAGATGGGGGTCCATCAGCAAACACTGAGGAAGATGTCTTTACTTCATCAGAAGACTCTTGCCCACGACCACCAGGAGGCGTGGCACCACAGAAGACTTATTATAATAAAGCGCAAAGAGGCAGGGAATGGGCTGGCAGGGAGGTGTGGGCTAGTGGAATCTATGTGTATTTAAACCTGAAACCTGTCTTGATCAGGTACACATGTATGATGGAGGATCCTCGATGCATCGCATCTGGAAATAAAGCATATCACTTTACAATTTTTATTGTAAAGTCCTTATTCTGCAACACACTGGTGTTAAACCACAACATAAGTGAATAAGATAATTTTCTTCTCTGAAACTCTATTCCTGCAACTGGAGCTTCTGGGTTTCTCATCCACATGTTCTGGCACACTGTATACTATATGTGCTCTTCAGATCCTATTTGTCTGCTACCACTGGTGCACCATGAATGTAACTTTCCGAGCTGTGTGAAGAGCATTAGAAATAACTTTTTCTTATTTTCATACATGTTAGTTAAGCTTCACCTGAAAAAACTCTCTTTGAAAGATGTCCTACATAACTTTGTAGGGACAGAACCTAGAAAGAGGTGGTGCTATTGCTCATTTATTCCTGTAGCATTGAAGAGCTGTGCCTCCTGAATTTCTCCATTTCCATAGGAAGAGTGGTCTTGGAGTGATGAAAGTACTGCTTAAGAAACCCAGCATCTTCAGCCTTCACAGTCATTACAAATCCCCCTGCCTTTTCAACAAAGCCAAATAGATATGCCTTCAGTCAGGCAACTAAAATAACTGCCTACCTTTGGGCTCCAGGGACCAAACAGCTCCCAGCCTGAAGCAACCATGAAGGAAGAGTTCCTTTGTGTGTAGAATCCCTGGAACCCATCAGTGCTTCAGCCATGCTGCTGCAGGCATTGGTCAAGGTGGTGCTCTGGCTACATGTGCTACTGTCACTGCAGAAAGAATAGGCAACAGGGCTTAGACCTGCCCTCCTTTTGAATCATGATTTTTGAAGAGTTAAAATTTTAGCTAAGAGTTAGAAGCAACTTGTAATGATCAAGATGCAAGTCAGATAAGCAAATGGTAGGTTAATGATTATTAGATGCTTAAGACAGAGCTAATTGTCATATTGTTTGCTATTATGAGCTCATTTATAAAAGAAAGTGGAGTAAGTGAACTGTTATAAGAACAGATTGAAACCACTGAGAACAATGACCAGCACCTGGACTCTGTACCAATCAATCACCAAACAGGGGGCCTTGGATCGTGCCAAAGGGTCACAGAGACCTGATGAAGACTTTCCTGACTTCATCCTTTGAAGACCATGACCCAATTCAAGACCACCGACCCAATTCAAGAGAAGAATTGCATACACGTGAAGGACTAATAGCCTCATTTTAGTACTGAATGGGGATGGGAGGTGCTGAAGTTACACATATGTATTGTATGTAAGATTTTGGGAAATAAATAGAGGGAAGAGAACCTTGTTCGGCGCGGTCACGCCTTTTGGGGATGATCCCTGTGTCACCCACCGGTGAATAAACATACCACTTTCTAACTTTAATTAGTTAGAGGGTCTTTGTCCGTGATCATATAGTTTTTTTAACGATTCACTTGCATGAGATGGGGTTCCCATCTCCTCCCCTCTCATGAGCCAGGCGCGATGTCTTTGTGCTTAATAGCTGTACCACTCAAACTCACAGCTCCTGGGGAGTGGACAGGTAATAGACACTGTATTGCTCACCTGGCTCACAACCTGCTCTCTGCCTGCACTCAAAGGACCATTGGGGTATACTTTACCCAAGGCAGATTGCATGAATAATTATGATGGCGGCAGCAGAATGGCTTATATTAATATTTCCCCAAATCATACAGGGGAAAATCAGTGCAAAAGTGTAAGAATCCAGAAATGGAGAAACATTTCTCTGTCCTGTTCTCCAAAAAAGTATTAATCTTATTTGCCACTGACAGAAAAACTTCCAAATATCCCTGGGTAAACCAGGATTTATAAAAAATTAAGTAGAAGGTAATAAAATGTTTAGTATACCACTGAGGTAAAAAATATAGATTTTAGAGAGTTTAATACATGGAGTAAAGATGGAAGAAAAAAAGTGTGGTTTTTAGCTCTTCTTCCTTCTTCTCCATGATTCTGCAGTTTTTAAAAGCACAAAGAGTGATTGGTTGAAAGTTAGTCACAGTTTTAATTACGTAAGTAGATATAAAAAACTTATTTGTTAAAATATAAAAACAATACATGTGTCTGTAGTTAATAAGGTAAAAATAGATATAAAGATGAGGCGGCTGCATAGTTCAGAGCCATTTTGCACCATCAGAGCAAAATGAGCCAAATTGCGGTGAATTGAACTTGTGCAGATAGTCTAGAGAGACCTGCCAAGTTTTGTAATAACATCCTAATAAACATGAGAAACAAAATTCTAACAAACTTGGGAGTTTTCTTCAAACACAGAGAACTGAGATAAGCAGGACTCCCCGTGAGGGGGTATCCCAAAAGAGCTCAGCCCAAAGGAGACTCTGAAATCTAGGAATAAAGAAAAGTACAGAAGAAGTGCAGCAGTATCGAGAGAAGAAAAAACAAATTGAAAAGTTACACAAAAGGAGCTTCAATGCACAAGCTTCAGTTACCATGGGAAAGAGTTACATCACCAGCCTAGTTATAAGCTGGCACTCAGAAGCATGGAAAGAAGGAAATGCAGAAGGAGAAACTATCAACTGCTCTCCAAAGAGAATTAAAGATGTGAGAGCTCGTGGACAACCCACTAATATGATGGCACTGACCAGAAAAACATAGATGATAGTATCTTGAAAACACAGAAGTTGACTTTGTGTTTTAATTTTACCCTCAAGTAGCTACAGTGCAAGAGATGTTCAAAAAAATGAACAACCGGATCTGAGCCAGCTGAAGAATTAAAACATTAGTTTCTGTCTTGGGTTACAATGTAAGATGTAACTAAAAGTATGTATTCTATTACCATCTACATAACCTGTTAAAATAGGTGGGGCAGCGTTATGTTCTTCATGACTCCGCCCTAATAACTCCCTCCAGGGAAGCAGCAGCCACTCTGTGGGGGCTACCTCTGCTAATGGGCCATCAAGGCATCACAGAATGAATCACAGAATTACATCATCCCATCCTGAGATGCCCTGCCCTGGGAGGAGGAACGGAATATTCCTACCTGTATATAATCTGAGGTTTTGGAACGCCATGATAGCACTACCACTGGATTCCCAGAGAAAAAGAGCTCAATAACCACCACTAGACCTCCAGAGAAAGACCAGACCCTTCTACAAAATCACTGCTTCAACAGGACCACATCCATCACTCCAACAGGACTGCAACCACCGTTTAATCAGACTGCTACCCTAACCAACAGGGTGATAGGTTGTATTCTGACTGTCAGTTTAGGCCAGTGTTTCTGTACTATTGCCTTTATATTAATTTTCCTATTAGATTGTAATTCTGACTTGGAATCTCCGGCTGGCTTGCTTTCAGACTAGTACAGTTTCTTTTAGAATACATCTCCACATATACCGGGAAAAGGATGGATAACAGTGGAGCTCTAGAGGTTGTAGGAGAAAACTTTAAGAGAACATTACAATAGCCCTCTCCAAATATATTAAAGAAAGCCTAAATATTCTGCTTCAGACAGTGTAGAAAAGGAAACATTTCTGTGGGAGGAATTCCTGCTGCTTATTGCTACAAATCACAGAAATGTAACTTTTTGAAAGGACACAAACATAGAGGGTCTAGGCCACAACACTTCCATGGAAGGCCTTGGGTATCACAGCTTTCAGCCACAGCCATCAGCTCATATGTCTGAGCACTCCTAAGGACTTAAAGAGCACAATTACCTTTCTCAAAACACTGTCAAGGCCACAGAAGAAACTTGCTATAAAGTAAGCCACAACAGCAGGAACTTGAGATAAGCACAGAAGGGAGGAATTTGCAACAGGAAGGTGCTAATTCCAGGCCTAGAAGAGGTGAGATCTGGTTAGCACTTCCTGATTAACACTCCTAGACAAAAATTCCCACTGTGGCAAACCATGGGAAAGGAAGCAATTGTTCATATACATATCATCCCAAAGTATGGGAACATCTGTGACCACCCTGTGGATACCCCGAACTTGAACTATATAAAGGCGGTACCCCCCAGAAAAACAACTCCGGGACCCTGACCACCAAGAGGTCCAGGGTGAAGAAGGACCAACAGGATGCCTCTGGATCCATGGGTGATGACTATCTTCTGCTTGATGTATCTCTCTCTCCCCTCCACCTCTTTTCTATTTATTTCTCTCTCTTTGTCTACCTCACATTTACTTTTAAATAAAATCCATATTATTGACTTGGGCATATAGTCTTGTTTGCACCTTAATTCAGGCAGAGGCATCTCTCACTAATCGGATCATAACAGCACTCTCAGGTGAAAGAGGGCTCTAATAAATCAATTCACTGATTTTAAGAGTATTTATCTCCAAAGTTCAATTACTGACAATGGCTTCTGACAGGAATAAAAGTAAAAATTTCTCCTCCTTTAAAAAAGCCATATAGGGTGTGTGTCCATACAAGGGCTGGCCCTATCAAATCTGTGAATAAGTGTTGGGTCCATGAATATAGGCATTCCTCACTAGTGTTATGAATGAACTCTAGTTGCAGAAGTTTCCACATACTCTCTGCAGGCATTTATATATGTCGTGGTTTTAAAGCATTAGCTAAAAAAATCACTAGAAAACTTACTCATTTCTTGCTGTGAGATATGGATTAGGAGAAGGGCAAAACAGCCTTAAAACTTAAAAGGAATAAAGAAAGTTTATTAAAAAAACTACAAGAACAAGAAACCAGAATAAAACTTCCAGAAACCCTTTTCTCCCACCACCCAATTATTCCCTTGTTTAATTGACAGCATAGAGACAAAAACCTGGTGGTTAAAACAGTCCAAACTTTGCTATAGTCTCTTCATCAGTCTTTGTAGAGAAAAAGAAGTTCTCTTTTGTCAATCTATGGAGTTTTTCACAAGAAAACCATTTTCTCATGGCTTTCTATTTTTTTGATGCCAGCCACCCGGAAAACTCTGCCATCAGTCCTTTCCTCTCATTTCACACCACTCTGAGGTGTGCTCGTGGGCCATGATTCAAATGGGTGTCATTTTAAGGATGAGTTATTCAAAGGCAAAAGTTCTCTTCATCTGTCTTTGTGATCATCTCTGGAAACAGAAGTTTTCTCTTTTTCTCTTAATTCCTTAATTCCTTTCTTTATTCCTTTTAAGTTTTACGCCTGTTTTCCTCTTGTTCTAATCCATATCTCACAGCAAAAATAAGTAAGTTTTCTAGTAATTTTTTAGTTACTGCTTTAAAACCACAACAGGGCCACACATCTTCAACAACTCTCACTTCCCCTTTTCTGTTCCAGCATTTCATAGGATCACAACTACTTCACTATTTACTCAGCTTTATCAGTGAATTACTTTTGCTCAGATCTACACTTTGAAATACTCCATTCCCCCCAAAATAGTCTTTCATGAATTAAAGGAGTTTTTTTTCAGAACATTGTTGTCCATCTCCACAGCTTTAAGAAAAGAATATTTCAGCTTATTAAGGCATCTCCTTATTTCTCTCCCCCATCTGAAGCTTAATTCCTTTCTTCACTATCTTTGATAGTTTATGTTGTCTCTTTACCTGACGATCACTCTCTCTTGCCCTCTTCTTGGAAAAAGGATTAAATCTGCAAGTCTCATCTGGGTGGTAAAAGTGTTAAAATCTTGCTCAAGCTGCAGGTGTTCATGATGCCAGGTTTCAGCTGAGCAGCGCTCAGAGCCGGGCCCCTCCCCCCCACTCAGGAAAAACTTCAGCCACCCCGGAGGCTTCCCGGGAGGCTGCAGCAGAGCCCGGCCCTGGCCTGGGGAAGTCCCGCAGGCCCCATCTCCTGCCTGGGGACCGCAGCAGGCCCAGCCCAGCCCAGCCCCCGCCCAGGCCACATGGCCTGCGGAGGGGATGGGAGCCAGCTGGAGTTCTGCTACCTTTCAAAGCCGGAAACCAAAGAGAAAGAAAAATTCCCGGGCTTAGGTTTTAAGGTGGTGTTCACAGGTTGATCTCACTTTTCAATGGTCAAAACTACTGTCAGTTCTCAGAAATGGCCAGTTATTGGTCAGGAGAAAAACTCCCATCAGCCTCCAGCAGCCTTAACTTCCTTAGCTGTTTCCCTTTGTTTCTTAAATGCCAATCTATCACAATATGCAATCTATCTGACTTCCAAATTTGCAACTAGCTGTACCATTAAGTATTATTTACACCACTCACCACAGCATCTGAGCACCTCACAGTTGCAGCAGTATTATAAGGCTAAGCAATTAACAGAAAGCAAAATGCTATTGTTTATTTTCCAGTGATAGGGAAACTGAAGCACTGAACAAGTAAAAGGTCTGTGATTTTGCACCATGAAAAGTTATGGCAGTGTAAAGATTTGGCCCAGCTGAGCTAAGTGCCACAACCGTGGCTATCTTCTACCCTCCTGGTACTTCATGACAATGATGCATTTAAAATACAAAAACAATATGAGGGGAAATATTGCAAAGTACTTTCTGTGAAAGTACTTTGGACCTGATTAGCATAAGAGACTTGATAATCAGGATGCCTTGGGAAGAACAAACAGAGCTTTGAAGATTGCAAGAAGATTGGATCAGCTTGGCGATGGGGAAGATTGAATCAAGTAGAAGAGATGTTGCAAAAATGTATAAGTTTGTTTGCATGATGTTTAACCCAATCATTGTAGTAAAAAATTACTAGCCTTCCTAGAATGGTATATAAGCATATGTAGCCCACAGTAAATTCGGAGCCTGATCACCACTCAGTTGTCCCCGTCTCACTCAATCGCCGATAGGGAAAGGTTCAATTCTGAGTTCTCAGAGGTGCCACCTCTGTATTACTATACAAATAATGTTCAAAGTAGGCAAGAAGAAAAGGTGCTGATGGGAGGGGGAGAAAAAAGCTGCTTCCCAGGTTGTAGGGAGATGATAAATGTGTATCAGCATGTATGAAAAAGAGGGGCCATTCATTCAAATAAAACAATGTTATTTGAATTTTTGACCAAAATTGAAACAAAATCAGAAGTGTTCTTTTTATAAGACATTGAAACAGCTCAGCTACCTTTGGTCTTCATTTATTCTTACTTCCTGTAAAATTTTGTACTTCCCAATTTCTTCCTAAGCAAGAACAGCACTGCTACTACAAAAATGGCTTTACAGCTTTTCTTGTTCATTCAGGAAAAAAAAAAAAAAAGCATCATAGAACCTGCAAGAAAAAAAAAGGCTATTTTTTTATGTTCTCTTCCAAACATCAAGATCTGAGGAGTGTAATGTAAGAATGTAATACTATGAAAACAAAGGCATTTTCAGATGTATTAAAGGAAGCTCTTGATAAAAGCCTATTAATGGGTGTCATAGAAAGAAGACAATGGGGGTATGTGAACTCTGTGAAAGTCTCTGCAGTTCTTGAGCTGCAGAGCATGTGCTTTCAGGTATGCCCAACTCTAATATAGAATAATTCAGACCAAAACTACCTGGTCCACATCTCTTTCTGGGGACACTAGTTACTTTCAGTTCTGAACTCCAACCATGCTCAAGCTCTAAGCACAGAAGAAAAGTTTCACAGAATCACAGATTATGCTGAGTCAGAAGAGACCCCCAAGGATCATCGAGGCCAACTCCTGGCCCTGAACAGGACCATCCCCAAGAGTCAGACCGTGTGTCCGAGAGTATTGTCCAAATGCTTCTTGAACTCTGTCAGGCTTGGTGCTGTGACCACTTCCCTGAGAAGCCTGTTCCAATGCTCAAGCACCCTCTGGGGGAAGAACCTCTTTCTAATATCCAACCTAAACCTTGCCTGACACAAGTCCAAGCCATTCCCTCGGGTCTTGCCACTGGACACCAGAGACAATAGATCAGTGTCTGCCCCTTCTCTTCCTCTCACAAGGAAGTTGTAGACTGCAATGAGGTCTCCCCTCAGTCTCCTCCAGGCTGAACAGACCAAGTGACCTCAGCTGCATTCCTCTCAAGGCCTTTCACCATCTTCACAGCCCTCCTTTGGATGCTCTCTAATAGTTTAATGTCTTTCTTGTATTGTGGTGACCAAAACTGCTCACAGTATTCAAGGTGAGGTCGCAACAGTGCAGAGCACACAATCCCCTCCCTTGATCAGCTGGCAGTGCTGGGCCCGATTCCCCCCAGGACATGGTTGGCCCTCCTGGCTGCCAGGGCACTGCTGACTCATATTCAACTTGCCATTGAGCAGGACCTCCACATCCTTTTCTGTGGCACTGCTTTCCAGCATCCCATTCCCCAGTCTGACTGTACATCCAGGGTTGCTCCGTCCCAGGTGCAGAATCCATCACTTTCCCTTGTTAATCTTCATATGGTTGGTGATTGTCCAGCCCTCTAATTTGTCAAGGTTTCTCTGCAGGGCTTCTCTGCCTCTGAGGGAGTCAACAGCTCCTCCCAGTTTTGTATCATCTGCAACCTTGCTTAGTATTCTTTCCAGTCCTGTGTCCAAGTCATTTATGAAGATGTTGAAGAGCACGGGGCCTAAAATGGAGCCCTGTGGAACCCCACTAATGACAGGTCACCAGTCTGATGTCACCCCATTTACTATAACCCTTTGCGCCTGACCTGTGAGCCAGTTGCTCACCCTTCACATGATGTGTTTATCCAGCTGTGTGCTGCAAATTTTGTCCAGAAGGATACTATGAGATACGGTATTGAAAGCTTTAGTGAAATCCAAAAAGATTACATCAACTGGCTTCCCTTGATCAACTAGGTGAGTTACCTTGTCATGAAAGGACATTCATTTTGCAGGGTCTGAAATTAGGCTTGAATGGTCTAAAAAGAAGTAATGAAAAATTCTGTCTCCAAAAGGAACTAATTTCTGCATATTTCTATAGACAGTCACGCAATGGTTTTGCCAAGAAGTATAACAATTTCTAGACTTTTTAGCCTTATTTATCCATGTCACGAACTGGAGTTGTGAATTTGGAGTAATTAAGGAAACACTCTGCACTACAAAGTGTTGCACAAAGTAAGCACTAAATCACTTCAACAACGAACAAAGGTAGCAATTTCAAAAAGGAAAAAGAAAATCCAGAAATAAAAAGGAATATTGGTGTCATCAGAACAAGATCTTCCAGGCTGTGATTCACTTGCACAACTCACAGCACACATTTTAACTGAATTTACCAGTCAACTGAATTACGGTACTCATGCATCAGGACCTTTGCAAACAGCTCATATTCAAAATCTTTATGTATACAACAGTGTCATGGTTTAGGATTGGTATTCCCCCATTTAGTGTGTCCTCCCACTGAGACTCCAAAACCATACCCTGCTCACTCACTCCCCCTCCCCTCACAGGTTGATGGAGAGAAAATTGGAGGCACAAAAGGCAAAGATCACAGGTTGAGATAAGAACAATTTACTGGAAACAGCAATGAGTTAATAAATCTAACAGTAATAGCTACAATATTAAAAACAAAAGTGTACAAAGAAGAGAGTGCAGAGCTTGGCCTGGCTGTAGCCATGCTACCCAAATGTCTCCCTCCAGTTGGGACCAGTGTTACCTGCACCACTCCATCTGCCACACTTTATCCACCAGAAAAGGACACCCTTTCCAGAAGCAAAAGTCCCTTTCCTCCACTCCTGGAAATTATATAAGATGGTATCGATTAACATCTGGGTCTTGGCCATGCCCACATGGCTCCAGGCTCCACTCCCTCACAGGTACTGCAAAAAAATTAACCCCATCCTTGGCCAAACACAGGACATCATTCACCCTTTATTCTATACCATTTAGTTCATGCTCAGATCCTACACCTCACAGCAATATATATATATATAAATATATATATATATATATATACAAACACAGGTATAATTTCCATAGTCACTGACTATCCCTCCAAGATGTCTGTTGAGTTAATTTAGTCCATGGCTATGGGCTCTATCCATCCCAGATGTCTTCCAGGGTGGGAGGGCTCATGTGCTGTTGGCTGGTTGCAAGCTGCATCAGAAGCGCGCACCTGGTGTATCTGGAGCAGTCCATCCTTATTGTCCATGGGAGTTATGGCACACAGTGGCAGTGTCATTGAGCAACCAATATTATACAATTCAACATTACAGGTTGTTCTCACCCAAAAATCAAATCCCCTTAAGGTACACATCGTGTTTCCCCGTCACTCTGCATTACCCACCAAGTGCACACAGGTCCTTGAGCAAAAACAATCCCACGGATGGGTTTTCCCTTGCTTGAAACAGGACTAATCCAAACTGTCTTCCCTAAAATGTTTCTCATATGTGCCACTGAGACTTTATCCCCTTCTGTGGGACATGGAGGTTTTGATTGGGCAGGGCCAGTTCAACTGGTGGAGCCTCTAGTCTTAAGTAACCAGGTGGCCTTCACTAAATGTAGATCCCAGTGTTTGAAGGTCCCACTTCCTCATGTCCTCTCTGTGGTCATGAAGGTAAAACTGCAGGTTACCTTGTGGTATGGACCCTCTCTCTCAAGGAGGGGGGTGCTTGCTCCCAATAGCAGAGACTCTAGTCTGTACTGGCAGGGAATGGGAACATTGCCTCTCTAGCTTGCTCAAGTTTTTCAAATCTGTCCACAGTCTTGGACAGTCTTTCCACAGCTGAGCTACAGGTCAGTAGGGAAGAAAAAAGATGATCTTCATATTGCCAGAGTGGGGTAGTGTCCTGGTTTAGGGCAGTCACCTGAAGCACTCTTCATTCTCCTTCTTTCATTGACACCAATGCCAGTGGGATGGTGTATGGTGATGGTACACTCTGTACAAACTTTTGCTACATGGATTGTCTACACCGGACCTCTAGATCTATAGGGGACTGTTCCTTATTTGAACCCCTATAGAGAACCTCCAGCACAGCTCATTCTCTCATGTACTGGATACATCGCTCCATGCTGTTCCACCTGCTTCGGGAAACTATTAGATCATCCTTAAAAGAATACCTTCCCCTCACACTTGACACGAGTCACCTGCAGAGGCTGAGTTTCTGTCCTCTTCCCAATCTCCTTGTCCATGCCCACATCCCAGAAGAGGAATCCCAGTTGCTTGGCTCCATTATCATCTAGTTTCATATCATGGGCCATGATATCCCAGCATTGGAGAAGCCAGGTCACCAGGGGCTCACCTGACTGGTGGCTGAAATCTTTTCACATCTCTCAGCTCACACGGGGATAGGAATTGGGCGAGTATCTCTGTCCCTGCCTCTTCCTCCTGTTGTGAGGGCCCTGCTTCTTCTTCATCCCTCACTAGGCTAACTGATTTGATCTTGGATTTTTTTTTCTGTATAGGGGCAACTGCTACCAGCATGGGTTATTCTTCTGGTTCAGCTGCAGTTTGAGTGGCCACAGTGGCAGTTGCTCTGCTTTCCTCCTCCTCTCCTAGAGAGTGTTTTCTAGTGATGATCAGTAATTGGTAAATAGTAGCCAGGGCCCAGCACACTGCAGTAAGTTGTTCCTCTCTGGAGTTGCCACAGCGTTCTCCTTGCAAATATTCTGTCATTTTTTCAGGGTCCTATAGTTGTTCAGGGGTGTACTTTCAAACCACTGGAGCAGAGAATTTCCTCAAAATTGGGCCCATTTTCTCCCACGTTCCATGCCATTCATGACTATCCAGTCTTGAGGCAGATCTCTGAATGATCTTCCTAGAAATCTCTTTACTCTAAACATGGTGCAGATTGCACTGAGGAGACCTGGCAGACTTAGCAACAAGAGCATGCTTTCCTTAACATTCAATGGGAATTCAAAATTCTTAAAAGTAGTTGTAACAGGCCTGAAGGAGGAAAAGGAGATGAAAAGCTGGGGAAAACTGTCCTCCCCTATTCCCCCCACAGACTGAGCACAATTATTAATGGACTCTCAGAGGTTGCACCCAAGGTAAGGGTAGGAGAGCAACACTGAATACACATCCCAAACGACCTGCCTTGATGTTGATATTATCATGTCATAAATTGACATCCCACAGTACAACAACAAAGCAATCCTGAACCGTCTCCCTGCTCTGAAAAAGAGCATTGCAAAGAGCACATAGTGCATATTTGTGTGTATATACAGGGTTAGGTATCACAACCACGTGAACAGACCAAGCAACATTGTGATCAGTGGCTCTGTACCTAATGCAAGAAATGCTTAGATCAAATTTGTTTCCAACCCGATCTGGGCAGATCTGTTGTTATTTCAACCCAACACAAATGTCTACAAAAAAGAGAGTACGGAGCTCGACCTGACTGCAACCATACCACCCAGACCACTCCCTTTGGGGCCAATGCTACCCCACTGCTCTACTCCACTGTAAAGAAATGCCTGAGAGAGTCCCTTTCTTCCACTGGTGGCAATGACTTAAGATGTTTTTTGTAGCAGGACTCTTTGCCCTTGGAATGTGGTCAAACAACACAAACAATGCCCTAGTTTGCAAGCTGTCAGTGGTGGGCTGAGTGGGGATGTCATGTGCTGCTTTTGGTGTTGAATTATTCTAAAAGCAGTGTGGCTCATCATCCCCGAATTAACATCCTGATAATGAGGCAAAGATTTGGCAGATAAGCTGCCAAGCTGACCTGGAGACATATGACTGGCAGTCATATCACATTACACTATAAAAGTTCAGTCCACTATTATATGGTAGGTTCTTCTAACATATTCATTCTTGGAGTGTGTGTATGAAGTTTCTTCCCTTGAAGGAGGGATGCCCCTTCAAGGATACTCTTCAAGGTTGAGTGAAAGAGATCTACCCACGAGTGTTGTTGGTATGGTGAGTTACATCAATCTCTACTTAATAATTGTTTCTTTTTGTAGCTTTATTAGAATTGCTTCAATATAATTGCTTTGATATAAGGCACTATACTATATACTATACTATACTATACTAGTAGTTTTAGCTTTTATACTGTGTTGTAAATAATTCTGATGAAGATCTTTTCTCTAATCATTAGTCATAATACATAATTCATTTAATATAAATATATCTGATTTGCCATCTTTAATCCTGTGGTGTCGCACTATATTAGGAACAGCAAAGTACGACACAGACTCTTAGCTGGGTTGCCCAAGAGAGCAAGTTTTATTATTCCAGATCATCTTTTATAGACAGGTCTGAGAGGTAAAACTCATTGGTCATTAAAGCAACACATCACCATCATTAGTCAATTGGGTAGTACACCCCTTGACTGTTTCTTGCAAGTAAACAACAAGGATCCTAAACAACGCCTGCAAATGTTGTTGTCCTTCTCCAAGGACTGTTTGGATTCTTCCTTATGCTTTCTCAGGCCAGAGTGAGAACCTCGTGTGACTCAGTTTCACACAGGCTCTGTGCTCCCTGCCTGCTTTCTTGCATTTAGCATCCACAGAAGAGAAGCTATGAATTAATATTTCTAAGCACTTAAAGCCAAACTGATGCTTGAAATGCACATTTGCTTAGGTTTAATGACATGGAATCAGAGTATTACCATTTAAATTGGCCATTTTGTCCAAATAAAAGTACTCCAAACAGGACACAGCTTCTGCTGGAAGCTAAAGGGTGTTTTGACTGTGTTGATTGGGATGTACTTTCATACTCAGCAGAAGTATAGCAGAACTACTATGTAAAACTAGCCAGTTGTTATTCAGTTTGCAGCTTCTATTATAATGCACACTGGCTTTCAATAGGCACAGCCTAAAATATTTTACCTAACTAAAAAAATAACTTGAACACTGTGTCATCAAATCTTCTCTCAGATATCACTAAGCTGATGTTCTGCTTATGCAAGAATAAAGGAAGGTACAAATGAAAGGACAGAGAAACAATACCTACAGGTGTATTCAGTTTGCATGGCCAGGTTTTGGTAGTGGGAGGGGGCTTCTTCTGTAAGAAACTGCTGGAAGTTTCCCCTATGTCCAACAGAGCCAATGCCAGCTGGCTCCAAGAAAGACCACCCACCACTGGCCAAGGCTGAGGCAGTCAGAGATGGTGGTAGCACCTCTGTGATAGCATATTTAAGAAGGGGAAAAAATACAACAGCAACTTCAGCCAGAGTGAGAATATGTGAAAGAAACACCTATGCAGACCAATACATCAGTGCAGAAGGAGGGGCAGGAGGTGCTCTAGGTGCTGGAGCTGAGTTTCCCCTGCAACCTGTGGTGAAGACCATGGTGAGGTAACTGTGCCCCTGCAGCCCATGGAGGTCCACAGTGGAGCACAGATCCACCTGCAGCCTGTGAAGGATGCCATGCCAGAGTAGGTAAATGCCCAAATGAAGCTGTGACCCTGTGGGAAGCTGGCACTGGAGCAGGATCCTGAAAGGACCTGTGTACCCATGAAGAGAGGAGCTCACACTGGAGCAGGTTTGCTGGTAGGACTTGTGAGCCTGTGGGGGACCCAGGCTGGAGCAGCCTGTTCCTGAAGGACTGCACCCCATGGAAAGGACCCATGCTGGAGTAGGGAGAGAACGTGGAGTCCTCACCCTAAGGAGGAAGGACTGGCAGAAACCATATGGGATGAACTGACTGCAACCCCTGTTCCATTCAGGGGGGAGGAGGTAGAGAACTTGAGAGTAAAGTTAAGCCCTGGAATGAAAGGGGGGGTTGATATGAGAAACATATGTATATGAAAATTCTGAATTTTAGAAGCATATAATGTGCTTAAGCAGGTGGAGGGGAAACAGAAATATATAGCTTATTTAACAATTTTGTAAAAGTAGAAAAACAACTTGTAACAGAGCACACAAGAATGTAACGCGTTAGGGAGAAACAACTTGTAACAGAACACACTGGAATTTAGTTGATAGGTAAAGGCCATAAAGATAAGATGTATATTGTGAAAACTCAGTAAAGCGGGACTTAGATATTTTGAAAACCTGATAAAGCAGAACTTGTGGCTTAAGAAACCAGCAGGAACCAGGCTCCTGGTTTTGGCCAGGTGAAACTGACCTGGGAGTTAGCCAAAACCTCCGCTGTGCCTGCCCAGAGACAGAGGTCAAAAGTTGATCATCTGAGGATGTTCCAGCCCTCTAATTTGTCGAGGTTTCTCTGCAGGGCTTCTCTGCCTTTGAGGGAGTCAACAGCTCCTCCCAGTTTTGTATCATCTGCAACCTTGCTTAGTATTCTTTCCAGTCCTGTGTCCGAGTCATTTATGAAGATGTTGAAGAGCATGAGGCCTAAAATGGAGCCCTGTGGAACCCCACTAGTGACAGGTCACCAGTATTATGTCACCCCATTTACTATAACCCTTTGCACCTAACCTGTGAGCCAGTTGCTCACCCTTTTGCATGGTGTGTCTATCCAGCTGTGTGCTGCACATTTTGTCCAGAAGGATACTATGCACAATAACATGAAAAATAGTATTGAGTGCCAGCTTTACTGTTCCAGTTATCAAGTGACTACTTTGTCTTTTTCTAAACTACTCTTTGCAGAAGAGTGGGAGGATGTTTAATGATAGAGTATCTGATCTTGTGTTTTCACAGGATAACTGAAAAATGAAGCACAACCTTTTGTGCATCTGTGTCCTATGTAACTGAGGACATTCCTTCTCACGAATGCCAAATAGTCATTCACTTTTTGGGTGAAGATTTTATTCACCTTGTTTTATAAGTATTTTCAATGGCATTTTAGATATTTTATTCCCTCTGACTTCCCTACTAAGAGCATATGCTAAGATGAACCAACTAGAAAATGATGTTTGTATGCTATGTTGAGGCTAATTTTACTCTCACTGAACTCCATGGGAAAACACTCTTAGCGTTCACAGGTGGTTGATTTGATTTTTTACCCAGAATTTCCAAGATACACATTTTAAACGTTTTATACTGACCAGTATTGACTGTAAAAATTTCTCTTGGCCTTTGCCTTATTTTCAACATGCTCAACTATCCCAGGTTATTTATCTTCATTTGTTATTTCTCATTATATGCTAATGTTGCCAGCTCTTCAGAGCAGTCATTCTTTTATCATCAGTCTGATTGTTACACATCAATATGGTGTTCTAATCTCAAGTCTTTAAGTATTGCTTTAAAATAAATTAAATAATGCTGTTGATGATAAATTGTGAAAGTGTTTCTGGGACTTTGTATTATGGATGGATTATAGATAGGCCAACATTGCAAAGGTCATGCATGACTGTAAACTTTGGAGAAGTTTGAGGTTCACTTCAGGGACAACTGAATATCATTCCTTTGTGATGAAACATTCAGGGGATATTTGTAGCTCACAGTGACATTTCACCATTATCATACATACCATGCCAATGATAAGTTTTTCAAAGGGTGTAACTGAACAGTGAAGTCATTTTACTGTTTTTGCTAATCATCACTGGTCAAATTATCAGGAAAAAATAAACCACAGATGCAGTTGCTGCTTTTTCCTAATTTCAGTATTATTCCCCCCAAAATATATCCTTACTCAAAGATAATCTGGCCAATTCTGCAACAGAAAACTTCTCAAGTCAAACTTACTGATAATGCTAGACCATTATTTTTGTGAGAGTAGTTCTAATTGAAGATACTAAAAAACAACCACCATGTGAGCAGCTACCCAGAAGGTAGCTTATTATGCTGCCATGCAAAATAGTTTTGTTCATTCTCCCTTAGATGGAGTTGACTTCCTAGTTCTTTTAACAATGCTGTCTTGAAACGTATAACACAAATTATCAAAAACCTAACAAGTATTCATCTTTAAAGACCAAACACCAGAAAGTTCCTATCACTGCTTTCATTCAGCTTCATTTTCTCCAGGTCTTTAAATGCAATTCAGAAAACTTCAGCCAAAAATAAAATTTCTACTGAGACACTGTTCAGTTCTAGACAGTCTTTTTTAGTCTTTGACCGAAACTCTCCATTTCTATCCCACAGGCTCCATGTTCTTTTTCAGGACATTTCACAATGCCTGTTCACTTTAAATGCTACCCCAAAACCCAGAAACTGTGTCATATCAAAAGAAGATGAGAGAAAAGGAGGTTACCATCCTAGCAAACTAATCTGTGCTACTATCTACATTTCTATTCTGTTCAACTCTCATATCTTCTAGAAACTGTGAGAGACTGAACTCGTTAATGGTTTAAACATTGCTAAAATCATCAAAGGACTTGCCCACTATAGCAAACTGCAAAGAAACAGCTGTTCATCTTTGACCACAAAAGCCTACCCCTCCCTAAATATGCCTACTAACTGGAGATGGGACTGTGATGTGAACTTGAGATGGATAAAGGGGGTATTATTGTCCAGTCATCCCAGGTCTGGGGAAAAGAATGTATCCTCAAGTGATACTGGAAGAGAGACTGGAATGCTTGATGGCCCAAACAATTAGGGGGCAAGCTACCAATGTGCAAAGTAACCACCCAGGTGCAGAGGGTGTGCACACCTGCCACCTCAGCCTACAGCTGGGTGTCGAAGGAGATAAGGAAAGAGGGAAACCCTGTGAGGCAGGTACTGTCTCTTTGTCCTTACTCAAGTGAACTCAGCTGTGATAACTCCCCTGCTGGGAAAACATGGGAAACAGAAAAATGGAAACTCCTACTGACACTGAAGGGTTTGATTTACAGATGCATGTGTATGTGATCTATCAGTTTATTACCTGAAAGACAGATGCAGTGTGGCAAAATTAGGAAAAGGTGATAGGTTATTAAGTAGAAACAAGTTTTATCTTAACTGTCTATTGGACCAATATGTTATATATTGCTGTGTGAAGAAAAAAACCATGACTACCTTTGCGCTATGGCTGACTTGTTGCTTCTCTCCAAATCTCACGCCTTTGAGACTGATATCTTATCTGGCTTACTTGAGCAATAAATCATCTTAAATAGCACATTGGTCCCATCCCTCGGCAGGGAAGTGTCAGGGACATTCACATTTAGCCTGAAGGTATTCATCTCTGCTGATGGGCCATAATAGACTCAACTGCTCTGATGTAATAAGCAGCCTATCATCTTAGAAAGTGTCAGAAGCTCCCAAAGTTTCCTGTGATCCACAACATTACATCATCCATTTGAAACTCCCTGCCCCAGGGGAGGTACCTAGGTGTTCCTATCTGAATCTGAGTGAATGTAAACCCAACAGAGTTGTGTTTTGGGGATTTCTTCACATCCCTTTGGGATTTCCACCACCACCTGGAAAATTTACAACCACCACTGCAACGAAGGCTGAGATTATCACTTTGACCAACTAACACTCAAACTGTAACAACCAAGTCTCATTGTGAGGCCTACAAGTGGTGAGATCTTTCTACTCTTATCCTTTCCTTCTCTTTCTTATACATTTTCATAAGTGATATTTTTATGCTTTTATATTGCCATATTACTATAGTTAACAACCAAAATGGCTGCATATCTGCTTTCCTGTGCAACCAAATTATTCTACAATAAACCCTACATATGTATATTTACAAACACTGATCATTTGGTATCATTTCACTCTAATCTCCCTTAAAGGATCTATTAACAAGAACCTGGGTCACCCTCGCCTTCTAGGGCAGGTTGTAACAGGAACTCTCTTCTACACAATATACAAATACCAAATATACAGTAGATATCTCTGAAAAGAGCATCGCCAAGAACAAGTCAAAATCATCAAAATATACTACTATGGAGAAAAAAAAAGTGTAGTACCATATCATAAGCACAAAAGGAAAGACAGGTTAACAGGAACCTACCAAAAAAACCCCTTACCACTCTCTCCACAGATCTTCAGCTACACATCTTCAGATCAAAAGCTCATCTCCTTTAGCACACAGAAATGCACATTCCAGGCCTCTCAACAAGATAACCATGTGTGTGTGTATGTGTGTGTATGTGTGTGTGTGTGTGTGTGTTTTTCTTTTGGGTTGGGATGGAAGGCTGTTTGTTTTCTAACATACAATTTCATCAATGTCTCTAGACACAGACTGACAACATCAGTACAATAATACCATACTGTAGTTCTGACAAGTACCTGTGTTTCCTGTGTCTCCGTCTGGCTGTAAATTAAATTAATTAATTAATTAACAGCTGTTAGTTCCCTTTCCATAAGGGCTTGAGCATTTGCTAGTCTTTCCACCTGCCATTTCCCAAGACAAATACATAAACTCAAGAAAATGTATCCATGAGAAAGCACTGCAAGTGCATGATCCCCTCTTGGCAAAGTTTGGGTAGTGGAGGAGGATGCAGGGATGACTTCTGTGAAACACATTTAAAAATTATCATTAAAATATACATTCATTGCCCAATCTAAAATCTTCACAAGCTTCAGTTATATCAACAAAAAGAATTTCCTACACCAAAATCAGAAGAGCATCATTACAACATTGACAAAAGTGGACAATTTACAGACACTCCACTCCTTGTCCCCTTACCACATTTACAAAAAAAAAAAATTCTCCACAATTACTCCTTGCTCTGCCACTGTCCAGTCCATGTTTTGCCCATTTCTTCTCACAATTACTGTCCCTGTCTTGAATGTCTACATCTCCAGAACATGTGGTGGATTAATGTTGGCAGGCTGTCAGGTGCCCACCAAGCTGCCAACTTAGCTTGGGGAAGATTGACAATTAATAACAGGAGAGTGAGGAATAAAAAAAACCCTAAAAACATCTTTTCCCCCCTGCCCCCTTTCTTCCCAGGCTCAACTTCACTCATGAATCTTCTATACTATCTCTCCCCAGCCCCCGGCAGCACAGGGGGATGGGGAATGTGTTATGGTCATTCACAATACTTCATCTCTGCTGATCCTTCCTCCTCCTTTCTCTTGGCTTTTATTGCTGAGCACAACATAATATGGTATGGAATATCCCTGTGACCAGTTTGGGTCAGTTAACCTGGTTATGTTCCTCCAATCCTCTTGCCCACCCCGAGCCTGCTGGCCTTTTGGGCAAGGATTGGAGAGAGAGCGCTGATGCTGTGCCAATGTGGCTCAGCAGTAGCCGAAACACTGGTGTGTTCTCAACATCTTTCTAGCTGCAAATACACAGCACTCTAAGGGCTGCTATGGAGAAAGTTAAACCCATCACAGCCAGACCAAATACAATTTATCACATCAAGGCAGCATTTATAGGATTGTCTGAAGTACCTCTAGCATAGATTGTTACCAAACATTTTTAATCAAAATCTTATCAGAATAATTTTAATTTCTTATCTTCTACTTCCCTACAGTGACTCAAGTGACATTTTATTCCAGGAAGTGTTGCATGGGGCTGTGCAGCTGAAGAGAAAGAAATAGGATTTGTGATAAGAAAAAACAGAGAAGTAGAATATTCCAAACAAAACTTATATTCTTATCTACATCTGTCTCTGGTCTTAGCTGACAAATAAATGCAACACAAAATGTGATGGCACTTTATCTAGTCATCTTGACTGTTATGACATAAACTTGCACAACCTGTAACAATTACAGGAAATATAAAAAATTACCCTACTTACCTTTCATCCCAAACTTAAAATATCTTCCAAACTTCAGAATAAGTGTTATTACTAAGCCTGTGAACACCAGTGCTGCACTTCCCATCATAATATACACCTAAAAAAGAGGACACAAATAGATTTTTTTCATTAATCATCTTCAAACATATTCCACATACATTCAGATTTACCCATTACGCCAACCTCATGAAGTTCAACAAGGCCAACTGCAAGGTGCTGCATCTGTGTTGGGGCAATCCCCAATATTGATACAGACTGGGGGATGAATGAATTGAGGGCAGCCCTGCAGAGAAGGACACTTGGGGATACTGGTGGATGAAAAACTGGATGTGAACTGGCAATGTGTGCTCACAGCCCAGAAAGGCAACTGTATCCTGGGATGCATCAAAAGCAGGGAGACCAGCAGGTCAAGTAAGGTGATGCCCCATTTCTACTCCATTCTCAGAAGACCCCACCAGGAGTACTGTGTCAACTTCTGGTGCACCCAGTACAAGAAAGACATGGAGTTAGAGCAAGTCCAGAGGAGGGCCATGAAAATGATTAGAGAGCTGAAGCACCTCTGCTATGAAGAAAGGCTGGAAGAGTTGAGGTTGTTCAACCTGGGGAAGAGAAGGCTCCAGGGGAGACCTTATTGAGGCTTTTCAATACTTAAAGGGGGCTTTAGAATGACAGACTTTTTACCAGGGCCTGCAGTAACAGGAGAAGGGGAAATGGCTTTAAACTGAAGGAAAGTAGGTTTAGATTAGATATTAGGAAGAAATTCTTTACTCTGAGTGTCACTGTTGGACATGAAATAAAGAGCTTGGATTCAATGCAACAGGCAGAGCGAGGATCATCAGAAGGGTTTATTTCCAAACTTCTCAGCTTCTTTATAGGGTGTTATGATACAGGTTTAACATGATTGGTAAAGGGAACAACACCTCTCTTGTCCCATTGGTGGAACAAGAGAAAAACACACTCATCACAGCTGTACAATATTGTTTTGAGAACTATAAATTATTTACAAAAATAGTCCTTGAGTAAAAGATGTTCTCAAGAGACTCCCTTGGGAACAGATCAGCCATTGACAGGCTGGAAACTCGCTCATACTCAGAAAATCAGGTCCACATTTCACCCTTTCTTTCTACAAAAAAAGAAAAAAAAAGAAAAAAATTAGCAAGATGTTCAACATCTGCTTGTAGAGGGACCATCCGAGTGATCACTCGCATCTTCTGCATCTGTGTCATCACTAGAAGGTTCCTCCGCTTGATGACCTTCCTCCTGGTCATGGCCTGTAGTTTGCCTGTTGGCTCGGTTCTGCCTTTGGGATTGCAGGTCAGGGCAGACACATTTTGTAGGTACCCAGTGCACCCCAGTATCTGTGGATACACATTCATACCCACGACCCGAAGCGCTAAGTTTGAACGGGCCTTCCCACTGCTTGGTGGTTAAATTTCGCACCCAAACTTTTGCTTGGGGCTGGTGTGTCTTGCCTGAAGCCTGCAAAGAAAGATGATAGTTCAAGACGACTGGGTTATTTGAATTCTGCAGCACTGTAAGGTGATTAATCATGTACAAAGCTTTTGCCAATAGACTTTGCAGGGTTTCACCCTGCATTCCCCATTTTTGTTTTTGAAGAACCTGCTTCAGAGTATCATGAGCACGTTCAAAAATGGCTTGGCCAGTTGGAAAATGTGGAATGCTGAATTTGTGTGAGACACCCCACAACTGCATAAACTGCCACACCTTCTGTGAGGTGTAAGCAGGACCATTATCGGTTTTCACAGTAGAAGGTATCCCAAGCACAGCAAAAGCCTGCCTCCAATAGGTGATGGCATCGCACATTTTTTTCTCCAGTGTGAGCAGAAGCCCATATTGCAGAGGAGAAAGTGGCAATAGACACATGCACATACTTGACCCTTCTGAATTTGGCAATTTGGGTAACATCTGTTTGCCAAATTTCCAAGGCCTTGAGACCTCTAGCATTTACACCCTCTGGTAAAGGTGGAGCAAGTGTGTGACAGTCACCACAGGAATTGACAATGTCACTAGACTCAGTTGGAGTCAACTGAAACTGCTTTTACAATGTATGTGCGTTTTGATGAAAGAATCCATGCGATGCTCTGGCCTGTGCTAGTACATCAGGCTGAGGTGCTACCCATGCAGGGTTAGCCAATTTTTCAGCCCTGACATTACCTTCTGCCATGAAACCTGGCAAATTGGTATGGTTTCTAACTTGCAGAACATAGTATGGATGAACTCGAGCCTCAATAACACACCACAAGGTCTTCAACAAATGAGACAAAGTAGCATTGCCAACTTTGTTCAACAGTGAATAACCTAACCGTTGTGCTATGTCTGCCACATAGGCAGAATCCATGACCAGATTGAAAGGTACCTGGGAAAATCTTTGGAATGCCATGACAGCAGCCCTCAATTCAACCAATTGGGCTGAGCCAGTCTCATGACCTTCCAGCTCCTGCCATTTAGACCCATCCTGCCAAGGGACAATGACTTTTCCTGTTTTCCCTGAACCGTCAGTAAAGATGGTGGGTCCTTGCACTGGCTCTCAACTACATCTTGGCCGCAAAGAAAAATTAATTGTTGTTGCCACCTTCGGTAGCTTGTAGCTGGGCAGATGGTAAGCGACCTGCCCTGTAAAGTTTTCCAGAGCAATCTGCAAGGAAACACTTTTTGCAAAGCCCCAGTCAGATTTCTCCTGCTGTACCGGGAGTACGACCTTTGCGGGATCCACTCCTATCAATTGCAAACACCGCTGTCAGCATTTGATTATCAGGTGAACTATGAATTCAAGCAACATCGTGGCTGTTTTTTGTGGCTCATGGGGAAAAAAAACCCATTCCAAAATGTGTGAGGAATCAGATCATTTGTCACACCACTGGCCGATGATGCCTGTAGGAGGCAAGTCTGGAGCGGTGATGAAGACAGTGATATCAACAGAGAGATCAATGCGATAGACTTGGCAATCAAAGATGGCTCAGTGTACCTCCTCCAGCGCTCGTCACACCTCAGGGGTCAACTTGCGAGGTGACTTCAAATCAGAGTCCTCCGTTAATAGATCATACAATGGAGACAGTTGTGTCATGGTCAGTCCCAAATATGGACGTAACCAAGTAATGACACCCACCAATTTCTGTGCATCATTCAGAGTCTTAACAGACTTCACAAATTTCACCTCTTGGTGTCAAATTGTTCGCTCCAGAATTTTCACCCCCAGATACCTCCAAGGAGGCTGCTGCTGAACCTTCTCAAGAGCCACCTGCAGCCTGTGAGAGTGCAAAGCATCGAGCAACTGAGGCTATATCCTCAGCAGCTCATCCTGAGTGGATGCCGCCACCAGGATATCATCCATTTAATGGTAAAAACGGGCATCAGAAAATTGCTTGCGAACTCCCGACAAGGCCAGGGCCACATACCGTTGGCAAATGGCCAGGGAATTGCTCATGCCTTGTGGCAAAACTCCTTTGATACCTCTGAGCAGGCTCAGCATTGTTAATTGCTGGCACTGTGAAAACAAACTTAGGTTTATCATCAGGATGCAAAAGAATTGTAAAGAAACAATCATTCAAGTCAATGATGAGAACCAGCCAGTCTGCAGGAAGTATAGTGGGCGATGGCATACCCGGTTGCAGCACCCCCATGCTCTCACTCACAGCATTGACCTTCTGGAGGTCTTGTAATAACCTCTGTTATCCAAATTTCTTTTTGGTACAGAAGACAGGAGTGTTCCAGGGACTGGTTGAAGGCTCAAGATGCCCCGGTCCACTTGCTCCTGAACCATTTCTCAAAGGGCGACTAATTTTTCCTTCGGGAGGGGCCACTGATTCTCCTAGATGGGTTCGTCCACCAGCCACTGTAAAGGATGCGTGGAACACTGTGCGCCCTTTGTCACAGTGGCCCCTATTAAAAATCCGTCCCAATCCGAACCCCCCAAACTGCCAATACGTCCTGCCCCCAGAGGTTAGCCATAGCCGTGGTAACATAAATCCGAACCATAGCAAATTGTCCCTCTGAGTTCGTGATCTGCACCAGCCGCTGGCTGGTAAAGCATCTGGTCGTTCCACCCAACCCTGCGAAAGGCGACTACACAGGATCCAGAGGCCACTGCAGGGACCACGCAGAGAAGGCCAGGATGGTGACGTCAGCACCCGTGTCGATCAGGCCTTGCAGGTGGATCTCTGGTGGGGTGGCACCAGGGAGGCACAGGGAACACCACATCTCAGGCCTTTTGTCCGTCAGGGTCGCAGTCCAGTGCACTTGAGGTGGTCCTGTTGATCCAAAGGAACCTTCCCCTCAACACCGGCTTGCAGCCCTAGAAACTGAGGACTTGAAAGGCACAAGTTGAGCAATGCGTGTTTTTTTGGGGGATGGTGAAGGGAGGGGTAGGTGTGGAAACCATAGCACAAATTTGTCCCAAATAATCAGCATCAATAAGCCCCAGATGCACAATGATACCCTGGAGGATGGCACTCAACCTTCCCATTAGGAATGCACTTTTACCCTCCCCCAGGGGTCCATAGGTATCCAAAGGAACTCTATGAACTTCGCAAGAGTTCAGGACTACTGTTGCTGCTGTGCAGACATCAAGTCCGGCTGAGCCAGATGTGCTGGCCTCAAGCTGGCTGAGTAAGCCCACATCAGCTTCGGGACCTGGGGAAAAGCTTATGTCTGAGCGCATTTCCCCTTCATGCTCAGCTTTGCGTTTCCCTGATATGGCAAAGGCTGGCCCTTGGCATCATATTTTGCCATGCAAGCCTCTGCCATGTGGTTTGGCCTTCCACACCGAGCACACAGAAACGAGGGAGCTTTCCCTTTCTGCTTCTGTTTCTCCTGCTTTTCGGTGGCTTGTGCTGTCTCCTGCTTCTGCTGCTTACCTTTTGGCCCTTTTGAGGACCCTGGCAAGGCAGTAGCCAAGGCAGCCATCTTGCAATCTGGGGTGCCTATGTTTGCACAAGCCTGAGCCATCTGTGCCACAGATGGATCACCTGGGAGGGCCTCTATTACCCTCCTACAGTCATCATTGGCATTGCTTCTTGCCAACTGTGTGTGCAGTAGGTGTCTCAGTTCTGGTTTGTCTACTTGCTTCTCTAAAGATGCAGAGAGTTTCTCAACAAACTGCATATAAGGTTCCCTAGTCCCCTGGACTATGGTAGCAAACTTTTGCTTTGGAGCAGACAGCTCAATTGTTTTCATCAGAGCTGCAAAGCAAGTATTCTGACACTGATCTAACATCAGTGGGTGGAATGTGACCTGGAAATCAGGGTTAGAGAAATTTCCAATCCCTGTCAATAGGTCAGGTCCAACCCCATATCTAGGGTCCTGTTGAGGCAATTGACTATTTCGTCCAGCTACTTTTGTGGCCATCTGAATCCACTTGTCTTCAAAAATTTCAAATTGAACAAGCTGAAACAACACCTGAGCAAGGTGCCTAATGTCGTATGATACCAGTGGCTCAGAATTAAGAACGCGAATCATCTACATTATCTCCTGAGACACCAGTCCATGCTGTGCAACCTTGTCTCTAATACCCATCACAGTTTTTGTGGACAGGACTTGGTATGTGTTAGGCAGCCCTGTTTGCGCATTTCCCTTAATTACAGGAAAAGCCTGAAGACCCCCCTGCGAGGTCACAGCATGTCTGTGATCCTGCCCCTTAGGTGTCACAGGAGCAGAGACAGGCACCTGGCTGGAGCTTGCCTCTCCTGTACCAGACTGTCTATTCCTGGCAGAATCTGAAAAATCAAGGAAACCATCTCCAGTTCCCCTGAGTCTTTCCATGAGTTCCCAGTCTCCCATTTCCATGGCTTTTTCTTTGACTTTGTCCCAAAACCTCCTGGGATCTCTGGGGCGTACTGTGACTTGGCAAGGGGGAAGAGTCCAGTGAGTACTCAAGTGGGGGCCTTCTCTCTGTGTCCTCCACTCCGAGCAGACACTCGCCCCGACAATCCAGAGTCACTGCGAGTCCCTATGGTAAACAAGGGAGACTCGTGTGCCCCTGGCCCGGCAGCAGCGGCAGCCAGGGAGGCGTTCCCTGCCGGCCCCGAAGCCGGTGGGGCTTGCCCGCCGGCGGGGGGGGGGGGGGGGGGGGGAAGACAGTGCCGCCTGGGGGCCACCTCTGACCCCTCCCGGTGCCGGTCCCCGGGGTGGGACAGCCCCGGCCGGGCTCTCTCAAGCGGTGACACCACCTCCGTGGGCTGCGCCAGCCTTGTAGTCCTCGCCCCCTCCACGCTGGCTGGGAAAGTGGCGCGGCTTCCCGCACTGTTTGTTCCACTTGTGTGCCCCGCGGCAACGCTCGCGCCTTCCTCCCTTCCCACCGCGGGGTTTTGCAGCGGCGCTCGCCGAGCCGGCGCGGCGGTTACGGCTGACCCAGCGCCACCCACATCCCCGCTTGCGCCGCTGTGAGCGCAGCTATTTCCATCGGTCCCCGCGGCCGCCGCGGTCCGGGCGGCGGACCCTGCACCTCCGCCATCCCGTGGTGTGGAGCCGCCAGGACCGGCGCCCACGCCCGCGGCGGTGGCGGGATCCGCTCCCCTGCCAGTGCCGAGAGCGGAGCCCACCGCGTCCTGATCAGTCGTCAGGTCTATCAGCGGACCCACAGGGCCGGCACACGCGCAGAGAGGCTGCCCCTTACGGGACCCCATGGTGCGGCGGGTGCCGACTGCGGAAAGGGAATTAGGGCCACCACTCTGCAGTTCATACACACCACGGACAGAGTCCGAAACGGCTCCGTCTGTCTCACCGGGGGGGGGGGGGGGGGGTGGGGTGGGGGCGGGGGAGTGCCTGTTTCGAACCCTCCACCGCGGGGAACGCCACAAGAATGCTTTGTTCCCCATCTTTCCGTGTTTCCCTGAGCCCCGGACGGGGCGACTCCCACCGAGTGGGAGGGGAGGGGCCGCGATCCAAATCTCCCCTTACTTCCTCCCCGTGGTCACTCACCCCAGAGGACTCAGGGTAAAGGGCACCCACCCCCACGCCCGAGTCACTAAAAGATAGTGCTGGGGAAATGCTCCCCTCCGAACAGCCCTGGACCACTCCCACTGTGGTTTCTCGTGTGTCCTGGTCCAGGGAAACATCCTCCTCATCCGACCAGTCTCCTGTATTAGAACCTGCATCTGAGACGTCTCGCGAAGACGCTCTGGAGCTGGCGGTTTCTATCACATCCATGAATTTCCTCTATGGAAGGAGGAGTTTCGCTTCTTCCCCTTCCCCCCCCCCCCCCCCGACAGTACTAGTTGATACAGTTGATACAAGGCATCGCCTACACTTCGCCAGTGGTCCTTCAGCAGTGCATCCGCAGCAGTTGGAAAGAAGCCTTGCTCCTTTCCCCATAAATACAAGGCATTAATATCTGCTTCAGGAATGTTCAAGTCATGCCTGTGCAGGATATCAAACCATAACTCCAGGACCAGTTCCTCCTCCGGATTTAATATGGTAATTATCCTGCTGTCAGCTCACTGGGAAAGGATCTCCAGCAAAAATGGCAGGCAAAACCCCACAGTCTCGACTGAAAAACTCAGTTTTCCTGGGCGGCTGGGCGGGGGATGGGAAAAGGCTTTTACCTTCTAGCCAGTTGCTGCAATACCACCATGGGCGCCAGATGCCGCTGTTGGACATTAAATAAAGAGCTTGGATTTAATGCAACAGGCAGAGCGAGGATCATCAGAAGGGTTTATTTCCGAACTTCTCAGCTTCTTTATAGGGTGTTACGATACAGGTTTAACATGATTGGTAAAGGGAACAACACCTCTCTTGTTCCATTGGTGGAACAAGAGAAAAACACACTCATCACAGCTGTACAATATTGTTTTGAGAACTATAAATTATTTACAAAAATAGTCCTTGAGCGAGAGATGTTCTCAAGGGATTTTCCCTTGGGAACAGATCAGCCACTGACAGGCTGGAAACTCTCTCAGACTCAGAAAATTCAGGTCCACACTGTGAGGGTGGTGAAACACTGGAACAGGTTTCCCAGATAAGTTTTTGATGCCCCATCACTGGAAGTATTTGAGGGCAGATTGGACAGGGTTTTAAGCAACCTTCTCTAGTGAAAAATATCCCTGCCCATGGCAGGAGGGTTTGGACTAGATGATCTTTAAAGGTCCCTTCTAACCCAAACCATCTATGATATTATGATGTAGGTAGACATTCATTTCAAATAGGAAACATTTGCACCCAGATCAGAGTACAGAAATGAGTAATTTCCTGAGGTTTTTTTCTATCCTGCAGAGAATAGAGACTGACACTTCTGAGAACCACTTTCTCAACATCCCACACATTCAAATCATGTGGAAAGGAATGCACATCATCCCTTTCCCTTCTAGCAGAATGTCATGCTTTGAGAAAACACATAATAAAGGCACATAAGGGAACACTTTTTTACTCTGAGGGTAGTTGAATACTGGCAAAGGTTGTGGAAGCTGGAAATATTTATCCTTGGAGATACTCAAAACCTGACTAGATACAGTCCTGGACAACCTCCTGTATCTGGCTCTGCTTTGAGCAGGGAACTTAGACTAGATGATATCCAGAGATACTTTCCAGTCTCAGCTATTCTGTGATTCTGTTGTCAGAAAAGATAAGACTGTCCGGGATCTTCTGGATTTTTAGCAAAGTATATCTCCATGAAGCAACCACTGTCAATGTGAGGGACTGGGAGCTATCAAAGTTAATGCTCCTACTGCACTTAACAAATGGAAACAGGAAAAACCTTGAAGTTTTAGGAACCTTCCTCACTGCCTTTATTCTTATAACTTTTCACTTCCCAATCACTAGCACTGGAGAGAGCCCCTGGGTAGCCTTTTTCCCATCTACACAAGACAGATTCCTCTGTCATCACTTTCAGATGTATCGAGACAAAACCTAGTCTTCGTAGTCTCCTTTTTCACTCTCTCCCAACTCACAACTTATGACAAATGTGTGCATTGCCTTGCAGACTGATCAATGCCTGCATCAGAGAGGCAGCATTACTAACCAGACTGGTTGCCTGCTACCAGTTTCCAACAATTAATGACATTTAATATTTAATTTCCAACATCATGATAGGTGAGGCAGCAAAAGAGTAGACCCACCAATTCAGCTGCCTGTACCAAGATCCACTCCAAATTATCTTATCAAAAAGCTACATGAAATCACACATTAAAACCAAAGAATGTGGAAGTTCATTACACCATATCATCTTTGTAAGAAGCACATGACCTCGGGACTGGAATAAAAGCAACAGTCTTTAAGTTACCTTTAATGCTGTTATTTTGTAAAAAAAAAAAAAAAAAAAAGAGTTGCTCTCCTCATCTAAAATTAGAAACAAAGTCTTAGGCTAACAAATTACAGGTCATTGCTCAAAAAAGCACGAAACAAATTAGCAACCTTGGAAAGAAAAGTCATCCACTCTCAGAAAACAGGGTGAGGGAAGAGAGGTCTGCATTGATTTTTTTTCCCTCTTGAATTTTATCACTACATATTAATAGCTCTTGTGTTCTGGTATCTTAGAATCCCATTATAATCTTTGCAGTTTGATTAGTTGTATAGTCAAAAAACTCTGACAAGATTACAGATAGGGAAACAATGTATATACTTACAGTGATGCTATCTTCATTCTCTTTGTTGGAAACATCTGCAGAAGTGATTCGATTACTAGTATTCATGGTGTCTCCAAGATCATTAGGCACGGTTTCATACTCTTAGGAAAGGAGGGGAAAGGGTTGTCATTATTTCAGCTTTGTTATACCATAATGACAGTAACACTTATCAGAATTCTGATCACTTAAAAAATTATACATTATTTATATTGTACCTGGTATTTATCCAGGAACCTTGTGACAGATAATTTTGAAAGAATGTGTTGTGACTGAAAGACTTGAAAAAATAAGTTGCTTCTTTACTCAGCTTTATAAAGGAAGAATCTACATCACCATATGTATCTCTATTAGAAAAAATAGAATTAAATAAGAACTCCATCCATAAAGTTATTTTTATATGCTTTTGACTTCCCATTAAAAGTTAAAGACTCCCCTCAACAATGAACTTCCCTAGCCCTGTATTCAGCCAAATATAGGACTGACTTAGAAATTAGCTTGGGGACTTCTTGTTTATCTGTGAAGAACTTGACAATGAGCTTTTACAAGGTTGACTGATATAATGTGAAATAACTGGCTTTCCTAGGTAAAAAAAAAAAAAAAAAAAAAAAAAAAAATAAAATGCTGTTCAGAGATCACAGAATAACCTGAGTTGGAAGCAACCAACAAGGATCATCAAGTCCAACTCTTAAGTGAATGCCCCATATGGCCATTGAACCCACAATCTTGGTGTTCTTAGCACAATGTGTACAGAGGTTACAGATTAACATGCTAAATTAATATATAGGTAAATTTTAAAAAATTCAACTGCCGGAGATGGAGTGAAGAATTATGATTTATCAAAACAATGCTACTTGTAGGCCTGCAGGGGTGAATCCAGGACCATACCACTGAAATAATTAATATATTTAATTATTTATAATTATTTAAGAATGAAACACAGATATATACAGACCATGATTTTCTGTCAAAATTATGGTCTTGGGTTACAATGTAAGATGTAACTAAAAGTATGTATTCTATTACCATCTACATAACCTGTTAAAATAGGTGGGGCAGCGTTATGTTCTTCATGACTCCGCCCTAATAACTCCCTCCAGGGAAGCAGCAGCCACTCTGTGGGGGCTACCTCTGCTAATGGGCCATCAAGGCATCACAGAATGAATCACAGAATTACATCATCCCATCCTGAGATGCCCTGCCCTGGGAGGAGGAACGGAATATTCCTACCTGTATATAATCTGAGGTTTTGGAACGCCATGATAGCACTACCACTGGATTCCCAGAGAAAAAGAGCTCAATAACCACCACTAGACCTCCAGAGAAAGACCAGACCCTTCTACAAAATCACTGCTTCAACAGGACCACATCCATCACTCCAACAGGACTGCAACCACCGTTTAATCAGACTGCTACCCTAACCAACAGGGTGATAGGTTGTATTCTGACTGTCAGTTTAGGCCAGTGTTTCTGTACTATTGCCTTTATATTAATTTTCCTATTAGATTGTAATTCTGACTTGGAATCTCCGGCTGGCTTGCTTTCAGACTAGTACAGTTTCTTTTAGAATACATCTCCACATATACCGGGAAAAGGATGGATAACAGTGGAGCTCTAGAGGTTGTAGGAGAAAACTTTAAGAGAACATTACAATAGCCCTCTCCAAATATATTAAAGAAAGCCTAAATATTCTGCTTCAGACAGTGTAGAAAAGGAAACATTTCTGTGGGAGGAATTCCTGCTGCTTATTGCTACAAATCACAGAAATGTAACTTTTTGAAAGGACACAAACATAGAGGGTCTAGGCCACAACACTTCCATGGAAGGCCTTGGGTATCACAGCTTTCAGCCACAGCCATCAGCTCATATGTCTGAGCACTCCTAAGGACTTAAAGAGCACAATTACCTTTCTCAAAACACTGTCAAGGCCACAGAAGAAACTTGCTATAAAGTAAGCCACAACAGCAGGAACTTGAGATAAGCACAGAAGGGAGGAATTTGCAACAGGAAGGTGCTAATTCCAGGCCTAGAAGAGGTGAGATCTGGTTAGCACTTCCTGATTAACACTCCTAGACAAAAATTCCCACTGTGGCAAACCATGGGAAAGGAAGCAATTGTTCATATACATATCATCCCAAAGTATGGGAACATCTGTGACCACCCTGTGGATACCCCGAACTTGAACTATATAAAGGCGGTACCCCCCAGAAAAACAACTCCGGGACCCTGACCACCAAGAGGTCCAGGGTGAAGAAGGACCAACAGGATGCCTCTGGATCCATGGGTGATGACTATCTTCTGCTTGATGTATCTCTCTCTCCCCTCCACCTCTTTTCTATTTATTTCTCTCTCTTTGTCTACCTCACATTTACTTTTAAATAAAATCCATATTATTGACTTGGGCATATAGTCTTGTTTGCACCTTAATTCAGGCAGAGGCATCTCTCACTAATCGGATCATAACAGCACTCTCAGGTGAAAGAGGGCTCTAATAAATCAATTCACTGATTTTAAGAGTATTTATCTCCAAAGTTCAATTACTGACAATGGCTTCTGACAGGAATAAAAGTAAAAATTTCTCCTCCTTTAAAAAAGCCATATAGGGTGTGTGTCCATACAAGGGCTGGCCCTATCAAATCTGTGAATAAGTGTTGGGTCCATGAATATAGGCATTCCTCACTAGTGTTATGAATGAACTCTAGTTGCAGAAGTTTCCACATACTCTCTGCAGGCATTTATATATGTCGTGGTTTTAAAGCATTAGCTAAAAAAATCACTAGAAAACTTACTCATTTCTTGCTGTGAGATATGGATTAGGAGAAGGGCAAAACAGCCTTAAAACTTAAAAGGAATAAAGAAAGTTTATTAAAAAAACTACAAGAACAAGAAACCAGAATAAAACTTCCAGAAACCCTTTTTCTCCCACCACCCAATTATTCCCTTGTTTAATTGACAGCATAGAGACAAAAACCTGGTGGTTAAAACAGTCCAAACTTTGCTATAGTCTCTTCATCAGTCTTTGTAGAGAAAAAGAAGTTCTCTTTTGTCAATCTATGGAGTTTTTCACAAGAAAACCATTTTCTCATGGCTTTCTATTTTTTTGATGCCAGCCACCCGGAAAACTCTGCCATCAGTCCTTTCCTCTCATTTCACACCACTCTGAGGTGTGCTCGTGGGCCATGATTCAAATGGGTGTCATTTTAAGGATGAGTTATTCAAAGGCAAAAGTTCTCTTCATCTGTCTTTGTGATCATCTCTGGAAACAGAAGTTTTCTCTTTTTCTCTTAATTCCTTAATTCCTTTCTTTATTCCTTTTAAGTTTTACGCCTGTTTTCCTCTTGTTCTAATCCATATCTCACAGCAAAAATAAGTAAGTTTTCTAGTAATTTTTTAGTTACTGCTTTAAAACCACAACAGGGCCACACATCTTCAACAACTCTCACTTCCCCTTTTCTGTTCCAGCATTTCATAGGATCACAACTACTTCACTATTTACTCAGCTTTATCAGTGAATTACTTTTGCTCAGATCTACACTTTGAAATACTCCATTCCCCCCAAAATAGTCTTTCATGAATTAAAGGAGTTTTTTTTCAGAACATTGTTGTCCATCTCCACAGCTTTAAGAAAAGAATATTTCAGCTTATTAAGGCATCTCCTTATTTCTCTCCCCCATCTGAAGCTTAATTCCTTTCTTCACTATCTTTGATAGTTTATGTTGTCTCTTTACCTGACGATCACTCTCTCTTGCCCTCTTCTTGGAAAAAGGATTAAATCTGCAAGTCTCATCTGGGTGGTAAAAGTGTTAAAATCTTGCTCAAGCTGCAGGTGTTCATGATGCCAGGTTTCAGCTGAGCAGCGCTCAGAGCCGGGCCCCTCCCCCCCACTCAGGAAAAACTTCAGCCACCCCGGAGGCTTCCCGGGAGGCTGCAGCAGAGCCCGGCCCTGGCCTGGGGAAGTCCCGCAGGCCCCATCTCCTGCCTGGGGACCGCAGCAGGCCCAGCCCAGCCCAGCCCCCGCCCAGGCCACATGGCCTGCGGAGGGGATGGGAGCCAGCTGGAGTTCTGCTACCTTTCAAAGCCGGAAACCAAAGAGAAAGAAAAATTCCCGGGCTTAGGTTTTAAGGTGGTGTTCACAGGTTGATCTCACTTTTCAATGGTCAAAACTACTGTCAGTTCTCAGAAATGGCCAGTTATTGGTCAGGAGAAAAACTCCCATCAGCCTCCAGCAGCCTTAACTTCCTTAGCTGTTTCCCTTTGTTTCTTAAATGCCAATCTATCACAATATGCAATCTATCTGACTTCCAAATTTGCAACTAGCTGTACCATTAAGTATTATTTACACCACTCACCACAGCATCTGAGCACCTCACAGTTGCAGCAGTATTATAAGGCTAAGCAATTAACAGAAAGCAAAATGCTATTGTTTATTTTCCAGTGATAGGGAAACTGAAGCACTGAACAAGTAAAAGGTCTGTGATTTTGCACCATGAAAAGTTATGGCAGTGTAAAGATTTGGCCCAGCTGAGCTAAGTGCCACAACCGTGGCTATCTTCTACCCTCCTGGTACTTCATGACAATGATGCATTTAAAATACAAAAACAATATGAGGGGAAATATTGCAAAGTACTTTCTGTGAAAGTACTTTGGACCTGATTAGCATAAGAGACTTGATAATCAGGATGCCTTGGGAAGAACAAACAGAGCTTTGAAGATTGCAAGAAGATTGGATCAGCTTGGCGATGGGGAAGATTGAATCAAGTAGAAGAGATGTTGCAAAAATGTATAAGTTTGTTTGCATGATGTTTAACCCAATCATTGTAGTAAAAAATTACTAGCCTTCCTAGAATGGTATATAAGCATATGTAGCCCACAGTAAATTCGGAGCCTGATCACCACTCAGTTGTCCCCGTCTCACTCAATCGCCGATAGGGAAAGGTTCAATTCTGAGTTCTCAGAGGTGCCACCTCTGTATTACTATACAAATAATGTTCAAAGTAGGCAAGAAGAAAAGGTGCTGATGGGAGGGGGAGAAAAAAGCTGCTTCCCAGGTTGTAGGGAGATGATAAATGTGTATCAGCATGTATGAAAAAGAGGGGCCATTCATTCAAATAAAACAATGTTATTTGAATTTTTGACCAAAATTGAAACAAAATCAGAAGTGTTCTTTTTATAAGACATTGAAACAGCTCAGCTACCTTTGGTCTTCATTTATTCTTACTTCCTGTAAAATTTTGTACTTCCCAATTTCTTCCTAAGCAAGAACAGCACTGCTACTACAAAAATGGCTTTACAGCTTTTCTTGTTCATTCAGGAAAAAAAAAAAAAAAGCATCATAGAACCTGCAAGAAAAAAAAAGGCTATTTTTTTATGTTCTCTTCCAAACATCAAGATCTGAGGAGTGTAATGTAAGAATGTAATACTATGAAAACAAAGGCATTTTCAGATGTATTAAAGGAAGCTCTTGATAAAAGCCTATTAATGGGTGTCATAGAAAGAAGACAATGGGGGTATGTGAACTCTGTGAAAGTCTCTGCAGTTCTTGAGCTGCAGAGCATGTGCTTTCAGGTATGCCCAACTCTAATATAGAATAATTCAGACCAAAACTACCTGGTCCACATCTCTTTCTGGGGACACTAGTTACTTTCAGTTCTGAACTCCAACCATGCTCAAGCTCTAAGCACAGAAGAAAAGTTTCACAGAATCACAGATTATGCTGAGTCAGAAGAGACCCCCAAGGATCATCGAGGCCAACTCCTGGCCCTGAACAGGACCATCCCCAAGAGTCAGACCGTGTGTCCGAGAGTATTGTCCAAATGCTTCTTGAACTCTGTCAGGCTTGGTGCTGTGACCACTTCCCTGAGAAGCCTGTTCCAATGCTCAAGCACCCTCTGGGGGAAGAACCTCTTTCTAATATCCAACCTAAACCTTGCCTGACACAAGTCCAAGCCATTCCCTCGGGTCTTGCCACTGGACACCAGAGACAATAGATCAGTGTCTGCCCCTTCTCTTCCTCTCACAAGGAAGTTGTAGACTGCAATGAGGTCTCCCCTCAGTCTCCTCCAGGCTGAACAGACCAAGTGACCTCAGCTGCATTCCTCTCAAGGCCTTTCACCATCTTCACAGCCCTCCTTTGGATGCTCTCTAATAGTTTAATGTCTTTCTTGTATTGTGGTGACCAAAACTGCTCACAGTATTCAAGGTGAGGTCGCAACAGTGCAGAGCACACAATCCCCTCCCTTGATCAGCTGGCAGTGCTGGGCCCGATTCCCCCCAGGACATGGTTGGCCCTCCTGGCTGCCAGGGCACTGCTGACTCATATTCAACTTGCCATTGAGCAGGACCTCCACATCCTTTTCTGTGGCACTGCTTTCCAGCATCCCATTCCCCAGTCTGACTGTACATCCAGGGTTGCTCCGTCCCAGGTGCAGAATCCATCACTTTCCCTTGTTAATCTTCATATGGTTGGTGATTGTCCAGCCCTCTAATTTGTCAAGGTTTCTCTGCAGGGCTTCTCTGCCTCTGAGGGAGTCAACAGCTCCTCCCAGTTTTGTATCATCTGCAACCTTGCTTAGTATTCTTTCCAGTCCTGTGTCCAAGTCATTTATGAAGATGTTGAAGAGCACGGGGCCTAAAATGGAGCCCTGTGGAACCCCACTAATGACAGGTCACCAGTCTGATGTCACCCCATTTACTATAACCCTTTGCGCCTGACCTGTGAGCCAGTTGCTCACCCTTCACATGATGTGTTTATCCAGCTGTGTGCTGCAAATTTTGTCCAGAAGGATACTATGAGATACGGTATTGAAAGCTTTAGTGAAATCCAAAAAGATTACATCAACTGGCTTCCCTTGATCAACTAGGTGAGTTACCTTGTCATGAAAGGACATTCATTTTGCAGGGTCTGAAATTAGGCTTGAATGGTCTAAAAAGAAGTAATGAAAAATTCTGTCTCCAAAAGGAACTAATTTCTGCATATTTCTATAGACAGTCACGCAATGGTTTTGCCAAGAAGTATAACAATTTCTAGACTTTTTAGCCTTATTTATCCATGTCACGAACTGGAGTTGTGAATTTGGAGTAATTAAGGAAACACTCTGCACTACAAAGTGTTGCACAAAGTAAGCACTAAATCACTTCAACAACGAACAAAGGTAGCAATTTCAAAAAGGAAAAAGAAAATCCAGAAATAAAAAGGAATATTGGTGTCATCAGAACAAGATCTTCCAGGCTGTGATTCACTTGCACAACTCACAGCACACATTTTAACTGAATTTACCAGTCAACTGAATTACGGTACTCATGCATCAGGACCTTTGCAAACAGCTCATATTCAAAATCTTTATGTATACAACAGTGTCATGGTTTAGGATTGGTATTCCCCCATTTAGTGTGTCCTCCCACTGAGACTCCAAAACCATACCCTGCTCACTCACTCCCCCTCCCCTCACAGGTTGATGGAGAGAAAATTGGAGGCACAAAAGGCAAAGATCACAGGTTGAGATAAGAACAATTTACTGGAAACAGCAATGAGTTAATAAATCTAACAGTAATAGCTACAATATTAAAAACAAAAGTGTACAAAGAAGAGAGTGCAGAGCTTGGCCTGGCTGTAGCCATGCTACCCAAATGTCTCCCTCCAGTTGGGACCAGTGTTACCTGCACCACTCCATCTGCCACACTTTATCCACCAGAAAAGGACACCCTTTCCAGAAGCAAAAGTCCCTTTCCTCCACTCCTGGAAATTATATAAGATGGTATCGATTAACATCTGGGTCTTGGCCATGCCCACATGGCTCCAGGCTCCACTCCCTCACAGGTACTGCAAAAAAATTAACCCCATCCTTGGCCAAACACAGGACATCATTCACCCTTTATTCTATACCATTTAGTTCATGCTCAGATCCTACACCTCACAGCAATATATATATATATAAATATATATATATATATATATACAAACACAGGTATAATTTCCATAGTCACTGACTATCCCTCCAAGATGTCTGTTGAGTTAATTTAGTCCATGGCTATGGGTTCTATCCATCCCAGATGTCTTCCAGGGTGGGAGGGCTCATGTGCTGTTGGCTGGTTGCAAGCTGCATCAGAAGCGCGCACCTGGTGTATCTGGAGCAGTCCATCCTTATTGTCCATGGGAGTTATGGCACACAGTGGCAGTGTCATTGAGCAACCAATATTATACAATTCAACATTACAGGTTGTTCTCACCCAAAAATCAAATCCCCTTAAGGTACACATCGTGTTTCCCCGTCACTCTGCATTACCCACCAAGTGCACACAGGTCCTTGAGCAAAAACAATCCCACGGATGGGTTTTCCCTTGCTTGAAACAGGACTAATCCAAACTGTCTTCCCTAAAATGTTTCTCATATGTGCCACTGAGACTTTATCCCCTTCTGTGGGACATGGAGGTTTTGATTGGGCAGGGCCAGTTCAACTGGTGGAGCCTCTAGTCTTAAGTAACCAGGTGGCCTTCACTAAATGTAGATCCCAGTGTTTGAAGGTCCCACTTCCTCATGTCCTCTCTGTGGTCATGAAGGTAAAACTGCAGGTTACCTTGTGGTATGGACCCTCTCTCTCAAGGAGGGGGGTGCTTGCTCCCAATAGCAGAGACTCTAGTCTGTACTGGCAGGGAATGGGAACATTGCCTCTCTAGCTTGCTCAAGTTTTTCAAATCTGTCCACAGTCTTGGACAGTCTTTCCACAGCTGAGCTACAGGTCAGTAGGGAAGAAAAAAGATGATCTTCATATTGCCAGAGTGGGGTAGTGTCCTGGTTTAGGGCAGTCACCTGAAGCACTCTTCATTCTCCTTCTTTCATTGACACCAATGCCAGTGGGATGGTGTATGGTGATGGTACACTCTGTACAAACTTTTGCTACATGGATTGTCTACACCGGACCTCTAGATCTATAGGGGACTGTTCCTTATTTGAACCCCTATAGAGAACCTCCAGCACAGCTCATTCTCTCATGTACTGGATACATCGCTCCATGCTGTTCCACCTGCTTCGGGAAACTATTAGATCATCCTTAAAAGAATACCTTCCCCTCACACTTGACACGAGTCACCTGCAGAGGCTGAGTTTCTGTCCTCTTCCCAATCTCCTTGTCCATGCCCACATCCCAGAAGAGGAATCCCAGTTGCTTGGCTCCATTATCATCTAGTTTCATATCATGGGCCATGATATCCCAGCATTGGAGAAGCCAGGTCACCAGGGGCTCACCTGACTGGTGGCTGAAATCTTTTCACATCTCTCAGCTCACACGGGGATAGGAATTGGGCGAGTATCTCTGTCCCTGCCTCTTCCTCCTGTTGTGAGGGCCCTGCTTCTTCTTCATCCCTCACTAGGCTAACTGATTTGATCTTGGATTTTTTTTTCTGTATAGGGGCAACTGCTACCAGCATGGGTTATTCTTCTGGTTCAGCTGCAGTTTGAGTGGCCACAGTGGCAGTTGCTCTGCTTTCCTCCTCCTCTCCTAGAGAGTGTTTTCTAGTGATGATCAGTAATTGGTAAATAGTAGCCAGGGCCCAGCACACTGCAGTAAGTTGTTCCTCTCTGGAGTTGCCACAGCGTTCTCCTTGCAAATATTCTGTCATTTTTTCAGGGTCCTATAGTTGTTCAGGGGTGTACTTTCAAACCACTGGAGCAGAGAATTTCCTCAAAATTGGGCCCATTTTCTCCCACGTTCCATGCCATTCATGACTATCCAGTCTTGAGGCAGATCTCTGAATGATCTTCCTAGAAATCTCTTTACTCTAAACATGGTGCAGATTGCACTGAGGAGACCTGGCAGACTTAGCAACAAGAGCATGCTTTCCTTAACATTCAATGGGAATTCAAAATTCTTAAAAGTAGTTGTAACAGGCCTGAAGGAGGAAAAGGAGATGAAAAGCTGGGGAAAACTGTCCTCCCCTATTCCCCCCACAGACTGAGCACAATTATTAATGGACTCTCAGAGGTTGCACCCAAGGTAAGGGTAGGAGAGCAACACTGAATACACATCCCAAACGACCTGCCTTGATGTTGATATTATCATGTCATAAATTGACATCCCACAGTACAACAACAAAGCAATCCTGAACCGTCTCCCTGCTCTGAAAAAGAGCATTGCAAAGAGCACATAGTGCATATTTGTGTGTATATACAGGGTTAGGTATCACAACCACGTGAACAGACCAAGCAACATTGTGATCAGTGGCTCTGTACCTAATGCAAGAAATGCTTAGATCAAATTTGTTTCCAACCCGATCTGGGCAGATCTGTTGTTATTTCAACCCAACACAAATGTCTACAAAAAAGAGAGTACGGAGCTCGACCTGACTGCAACCATACCACCCAGACCACTCCCTTTGGGGCCAATGCTACCCCACTGCTCTACTCCACTGTAAAGAAATGCCTGAGAGAGTCCCTTTCTTCCACTGGTGGCAATGACTTAAGATGTTTTTTGTAGCAGGACTCTTTGCCCTTGGAATGTGGTCAAACAACACAAACAATGCCCTAGTTTGCAAGCTGTCAGTGGTGGGCTGAGTGGGGATGTCATGTGCTGCTTTTGGTGTTGAATTATTCTAAAAGCAGTGTGGCTCATCATCCCCGAATTAACATCCTGATAATGAGGCAAAGATTTGGCAGATAAGCTGCCAAGCTGACCTGGAGACATATGACTGGCAGTCATATCACATTACACTATAAAAGTTCAGTCCACTATTATATGGTAGGTTCTTCTAACATATTCATTCTTGGAGTGTGTGTATGAAGTTTCTTCCCTTGAAGGAGGGATGCCCCTTCAAGGATACTCTTCAAGGTTGAGTGAAAGAGATCTACCCACGAGTGTTGTTGGTATGGTGAGTTACATCAATCTCTACTTAATAATTGTTTCTTTTTGTAGCTTTATTAGAATTGCTTCAATATAATTGCTTTGATATAAGGCACTATACTATACTATACTATACTATACTAGTAGTTTTAGCTTTTATACTGTGTTGTAAATAATTCTGATGAAGATCTTTTCTCTAATCATTAGTCATAATACATAATTCATTTAATATAAATATATCTGATTTGCCATCTTTAATCCTGTGGTGTCGCACTATATTAGGAACAGCAAAGTACGACACAGACTCTTAGCTGGGTTGCCCAAGAGAGCAAGTTTTATTATTCCAGATCATCTTTTATAGACAGGTCTGAGAGGTAAAACTCATTGGTCATTAAAGCAACACATCACCATCATTAGTCAATTGGGTAGTACACCCCTTGACTGTTTCTTGCAAGTAAACAACAAGGATCCTAAACAACGCCTGCAAATGTTGTTGTCCTTCTCCAAGGACTGTTTGGATTCTTCCTTATGCTTTCTCAGGCCAGAGTGAGAACCTCGTGTGACTCAGTTTCACACAGGCTCTGTGCTCCCTGCCTGCTTTCTTGCATTTAGCATCCACAGAAGAGAAGCTATGAATTAATATTTCTAAGCACTTAAAGCCAAACTGATGCTTGAAATGCACATTTGCTTAGGTTTAATGACATGGAATCAGAGTATTACCATTTAAATTGGCCATTTTGTCCAAATAAAAGTACTCCAAACAGGACACAGCTTCTGCTGGAAGCTAAAGGGTGTTTTGACTGTGTTGATTGGGATGTACTTTCATACTCAGCAGAAGTATAGCAGAACTACTATGTAAAACTAGCCAGTTGTTATTCAGTTTGCAGCTTCTATTATAATGCACACTGGCTTTCAATAGGCACAGCCTAAAATATTTTACCTAACTAAAAAAATAACTTGAACACTGTGTCATCAAATCTTCTCTCAGATATCACTAAGCTGATGTTCTGCTTATGCAAGAATAAAGGAAGGTACAAATGAAAGGACAGAGAAACAATACCTACAGGTGTATTCAGTTTGCATGGCCAGGTTTTGGTAGTGGGAGGGGGCTTCTTCTGTAAGAAACTGCTGGAAGTTTCCCCTATGTCCAACAGAGCCAATGCCAGCTGGCTCCAAGAAAGACCACCCACCACTGGCCAAGGCTGAGGCAGTCAGAGATGGTGGTAGCACCTCTGTGATAGCATATTTAAGAAGGGGAAAAAATACAACAGCAACTTCAGCCAGAGTGAGAATATGTGAAAGAAACACCTATGCAGACCAATACATCAGTGCAGAAGGAGGGGCAGGAGGTGCTCTAGGTGCTGGAGCTGAGTTTCCCCTGCAACCTGTGGTGAAGACCATGGTGAGGTAACTGTGCCCCTGCAGCCCATGGAGGTCCACAGTGGAGCACAGATCCACCTGCAGCCTGTGAAGGATGCCATGCCAGAGTAGGTAAATGCCCAAATGAAGCTGTGACCCTGTGGGAAGCTGGCACTGGAGCAGGATCCTGAAAGGACCTGTGTACCCATGAAGAGAGGAGCTCACACTGGAGCAGGTTTGCTGGTAGGACTTGTGAGCCTGTGGGGGACCCAGGCTGGAGCAGCCTGTTCCTGAAGGACTGCACCCCATGGAAAGGACCCATGCTGGAGTAGGGAGAGAACGTGGAGTCCTCACCCTAAGGAGGAAGGACTGGCAGAAACCATATGGGATGAACTGACTGCAACCCCTGTTCCATTCAGGGGGGAGGAGGTAGAGAACTTGAGAGTAAAGTTAAGCCCTGGAATGAAAGGGGGGGTTGATATGAGAAACATATGTATATGAAAAATTCTGAATTTTAGAAGCATATAATGTGCTTAAGCAGGTGGAGGGGAAACAGAAATATATAGCTTATTTAACAATTTTGTAAAAGTAGAAAAACAACTTGTAACAGAGCACACAAGAATGTAACGCGTTAGGGAGAAACAACTTGTAACAGAACACACTGGAATTTAGTTGATAGGTAAAGGCCATAAAGATAAGATGTATATTGTGAAAACTCAGTAAAGCGGGACTTAGATATTTTGAAAACCTGATAAAGCAGAACTTGTGGCTTAAGAAACCAGCAGGAACCAGGCTCCTGGTTTTGGCCAGGAGAAACTGACCTGGGAGTTAGCCAAACCTCCGCTGTGCCTGCCCAGAGACAGAGGTCAAAAGGTGAACATCTGAGGATGTTCCAGCCCTCTAATTTGTCGAGGTTTCTCTGCAGGGCTTCTCTGCCTTTGAGGGAGTCAACAGCTCCTCCCAGTTTTGTATCATCTGCAACCTTGCTTAGTATTCTTTCCAGTCCTGTGTCCGAGTCATTTATGAAGATGTTGAAGAGCATGAGGCCTAAAATGGAGCCCTGTGGAACCCCACTAGTGACAGGTCACCAGTATTATGTCACCCCATTTACTATAACCCTTTGCACCTAACCTGTGAGCCAGTTGCTCACCCTTTTGCATGGTGTGTCTATCCAGCTGTGTGCTGCACATTTTGTCCAGAAGGATACTATGCACAATAACATGAAAAATAGTATTGAGTGCCAGCTTTACTGTTCCAGTTATCAAGTGACTACTTTGTCTTTTTCTAAACTACTCTTTGCAGAAGAGTGGGAGGATGTTTAATGATAGAGTATCTGATCTTGTGTTTTCACAGGATAACTGAAAAATGAAGCACAACCTTTTGTGCATCTGTGTCCTATGTAACTGAGGACATTCCTTCTCACGAATGCCAAATAGTCATTCACTTTTTGGGTGAAGATTTTATTCACCTTGTTTTATAAGTATTTTCAATGGCATTTTAGATATTTTATTCCCTCTGACTTCCCTACTAAGAGCATATGCTAAGATGAACCAACTAGAAAATGATGTTTGTATGCTATGTTGAGGCTAATTTTACTCTCACTGAACTCCATGGGAAAACACTCTTAGCGTTCACAGGTGGTTGATTAAACTAATTTTTCCAGGTTGAGTCTGTTTTGGCCATGACACTAATTACTTAGTGATCTCTCCCTCTCCTTATCTCTACCCATTAACCCTTTTTTATTTCACTTTTGCCCTGTTCAGTTGTGGAGGGGAGTGATAGAGCAGCTTTGGTGAGTGCTTAGCATCCAACCAAGGTCAAACCACCAGAACAGGAAATCTCACATCTGCCAAGTTAAATTTTAAAGGGAATTTAAGGGTACATTTTTGGATGCAAAACAAATATGGAATCATTCTTGGAAAAAAAAAAAAAAGTTATATAAGGGAAATAATGAACTCGCTTTTCTCTGGGAAATGCTAAATGCTTCTGGAAGGTTCGCAAAAATCTCATGCCTGTCTGCTACATCCAACACTTTTCACCCTACAGTACCAATTGTAAGAATAAGTAGGAGTGGATTTATGCTAATCTGAATTAAAAGAAGCAGCATAAATAAAAATTGCCCTAATTTATCTTAAATAATGTCAGGAAAAGAACCAACAATACACGGGGCCTTTTAGAATTGCGTTATATGCCATTTCACTTTAACTGGGACTGACATTCAGTCTTTTAGTGGTTTGAGTTTCTTTATTTCTATCATTAAAAGAAATAAAAATGTAGATATATACCATAAACATCCGGATCCACAATTAGGCCACTACCTGTGCATGGAAAGACAAAAGGAGGGAAAAAGAAAAAACAGAAAGAAAAAGCCTTTGTAAATACATTGCAAATGCTAGAAGAATAAGAACTTCTTTAAGATATTTTTAAGAGCTTACATGTTATTTGCAAAAACATTGGTCAATACCTACACAATTTCAAAGCAGCATCAATATATTGCATTGTAATTTACAATTATTTTAGAATTATCCCAGATATTAACACTTTGCTTTGTGTGAAACAGATAATGCACAAGGCATTTGTTGTAGTAAAAGCAGGCATATTTACCAAATGGGTAAAATTCTGCTCTCTGCTGCTAATGTATATCTGGAATAAGTGCAACAGTAATTGTTCTCGTTGAAAATCAATGGTAAAATTCTCCCTGACATTATGCAGAATCAGACTTCAGTGGGAGTTACAACAACTGACTTTTACCTGGTCAGAAAATTTGCAGTTAAATCACTGAGACAGAAAACTGGTTTAGAGCTGCATCACTGTGGCAAATTAAAGTCTAGAGGATGCTGTTAAGAAGATGCTCCCAAGAAGCTAGCTGCACACCTGATCCACAGACAGAACTCTTACTGAAAATAATAAGATTTCCTATATGCAAAGAAACCAGAGAATCCAGACTTTGCACAAGCAAAGTGGATACCTGTCTAGTACATATTTTTCTACATTTTACTAGTTCCAGTTTGCAGTTTTTTCCAATTACTGCACATATGTAAGGCTAAGTACATGTGTGAGTATAACACACACTGAAGTTAGTATACTATTAGTCTATTCATGCTTTGAAAGATACTTGTGTTATTATAGAATCATAGAATATCCTGAGTTGTCGAGGATCCACAAGGATCATCAAAGTCCAACATATTTCAATATGCCCATTCATCCTAGTCTGTAATATATTTATAACATGCCTTATATATGGTTTTGTTGTTGGTGGTGGTTTATTAATAAAATTAATAGTTAGAACCTTTAAAGGTGACTCAAACTTTAAAAAACATAATTCCATTTATAGTACCATACAGTAATTCCATAGCACTGACATTACACTGGAATAAAGTCACTGTGAAGTATGACCAGAACACAGTTTTTTCTGTTTATTTCAACAGCATGAGAATCTGTGCTGAAAATATGAGTTGCAACCTATTTGCAAAATGGCAGCAGACAATAAGGTTAATTTTTAAATACATTTGATGATATTCTAGTACCCAGAGATATAAAGAGGCCCCATGAGAATGGTCATGTCAATCTGCAGAAATTTATAACAAGTTAAGTAAATGTGTGCTACTATCTGTCCTCAAGCAAGTTCTGAGCAGGGTTTTTTGTCCATAAACCTTGTGGATTCAGTTTTTCCGGTATAAAACATTCATCTGATGAAAAAAACAGTTTACCTTATGTATGAGTCCTACTTCTCATAATCTGAAGAAAAAAATACCCAAACAAAATTCCTAGGCCTTTACCCTGGAGTTAAATGACATTTTTATTACTCTCTACTGGAAACGGGATCACAGAATCAGACTGATTTAACCTGTAATTCCTGCTAGGGGTATATAAAACAGGAAGCCATCTATTCCATTCAAATATCTTTTATATAACTAAATACTTCACTTGAAATAAAGTTGAAAAAATCAAGAAGTTGGACCAACCCCAAATTTCTATGTAGTATTCCATACATAAAAACATCATCAAAATGTTGGTTGAATCTATTTCAATGTTAAAGTTTATCACAGTAATTTTGTGTGTTTACATGCAATTATTTTAATGCAAAGAACAGCATTGTTGTTTGGTCCCTGTTAGAACAGGGTGTTGTGCAAATAAAATATTACAGACATATCCTAATCACTCCTCTTAATAAACTGCTTCAACTACATTTGGTTTGCTTGCTTCTCTCTTTATAAAGTTGACATTTAAAAAAAAAAAAGCAGCAGCAAAATACTCAAGTCCCAAAAATACTTGTGCAACACAGTCACATGTTAGTAAAACCAAGGCTGAGGAAGCTAACTAGTTAAGTAATTTCTCCTGCTCTTAATTTCTAAGACTGGTTTGGTGCCATTCCCACATATGAACTGATTTTTAATGCAGTTACTTCCAGGATATATGTAGTCCAGTTTGAACACAACATAGATTATTTTGGAGACTCATAATGCACATGCTTATAAAAAGGAAGGAACAAATAAATAATGGTGCCTTTATAATTGGGAGGATATCTTTAATTTAAAAGGCCACAACTGGAAAATTTTTCAGCTTACAGGGGACAAGCATTAAAAAAAGGAACATTAAAGGAGAAAAACAATAAATTAATATAAATGTATTAGAGGAACTGCTATTCTCTTCAGAAAATTAAGCCAGATTCATATTCAATCATCAGAGTGCAAGAAAACTTCCATTGTATGCAGATTATCTACATGGTTAACTGTTTGATTGTAGTATTAAAGGATGCCAGTAGCTGAAACCATGACCTGTTTCTGTAATTAGTCTATTTAAGGAAGGACTGTAGAGAAAAAAGAAGAGTGGAGCTACTAAGAACAGGAGGAGAAAATAGAGCCTGATTATATCACCTCTTCACCTTGTCTTTCTAAGGGTGGGAAAGAAAAAGACTTGCCATCTCTCTCCCTGTAGCAGGCTGAGTTGATAGGAACAAATATTAAATACAAACCATATTTTTAACCATATTTTTACTGTCTGTAGCCTACAATGTAGGAGAAGGAATTTAAATATTCAGATTTTCTCTATCACATAACACTGGCACTGCATATTGCTCTTTCAAAAAAGAGGGAGGTTATTTCTATCCGATGGTTAAAAAGCCAAAGATATACACATGCTCGTATTTTCAGATATGATTTCAAAATTATTTGCACAAAACTACACCTGTATTTCCACTCATGGTCCACTCAGTTTTTTCGCATACAACAATGCCTTCATATTCTTACAATCACTTCAAATATGGTTTTGAAGATGTGGGAAAAGATCAAACCACAATGTAAATTAACTACTTACAGTAGTCACTTCAGTTCAGTGAATTAGTTCACCTTTGAGACTGCTCACATAAGCATTTAGGAGGTCTGACCTGGAGTCTTTAGAGCAGCATAAAATGCATACATTTGAAGATAACCATCCTGAGCACAGGTATTCCTAGGCATGCAGATTCCCAACCTCCACCAAAATGAATGGGAATTGGATGTCTAAATGCATGTGAGGACCTGAGAGCTGGTCCATCCTGCCTTGGCATTACTTGTTTTCTGTCCAGCTCCCTCTAGTGTGGTACACAATATATTATCATCATCTCACTGGAATCATTAGTGATTTCACATCAATGCACTAGATGCTACATAGGCATATTTGCTGTGTGTTTGGATACACTCTGTACTTGTACACAGTGTAGAAAACTTGCAGTGACTGAATTGGTACTCAGTGCTTTCCAGGATTAGAACTGAAGCTAAAGAAAACACTTCAGAAACAGCAATATTTTACTAGCCTTAACTGGCATCGAGCATGGTCACTCAAAGGGAGGATTTAAAGAGCACTAGCTTGGCATCCCATAAAAAGCAATAAAAAAGAAGAATTTTTTTTTTTTTTAAATATTGTATTGCAACTAATCTTGAAGACATTCATTCAGAGAAAAAACATGTATAAGAAGCTTCCTCCAAAATAGCTAATCTGGCCAGGAGCACTGTCTCCACATTTTTGCCAGTTTGCAATTACTAACATATAAAAAGTTTTACTCACCGTCTCCAGGCACTGACATGAAATGAGCATTAACCTGTTTTTCATCCTCTCCATACTCATTCTTTGCTAGTAAGGTATAAGCACCGTTGTTCAGATGGGTAGGGTTGTCCAGCTGAAGGCAGCCATGGTATTCACTTTGATTGATAACATGTATTTTAGTGCAGATGTATTCAGACTCATTCAGTATAGCTCCTTCATAGAACCACTGCAATGTGGGCTTAGGCTTCCCTTTCACAGTGAATGGAATACACCAGTGGTGGTCTGGAGTTGGAGATTCAATAAATGTGATATTTGGTGCAACTGTATTGGGGAAAAAAGAGTGAAGAACATCAGAATATCCCCAAAGTATTTTTTTTTCCTCTGGCTATCAGTGCTAAAAAATACTACTTGAAGGAATTATACCTATTTGGAAGATACACAGAAAGCCCACCTGTTCTGCCTTGGGTACTGTGCTCACAACTGAAATTAAGCCATTCTTTAGAAAGAAACAAAACAAACTAGTTTCAGACAAAGTGTGAACCCCCATTAAATCACTTACTTTGCAAGGTGTGGAAAGTTCAGTTACCAGATCACTGAGAAGGAAGATAGGGAAATTTTAGCTTTAGTGTGTTGAAAAAAATCACACAGAGGAGCATTGAAAGAACAAAGCAGTATTAAAAATATTTAAGATTCAGCAAAAAGCAAGTACACTAGAAATATATTTAGCTAGGAATCTAAACTTTCAGGTGACTTCTTTAAAAAAAGCAAGAACAGCTCATTTCATTCCCTGGATTTTTCTGTCACGGATGGACCATTTTCTGCTATACATTTTCTCATTCTTTGTTCAAATGTGCTAAATGCCTCAAGATGACAGACTTCTGTTTCCCTCAGGAGACTATTCCAACACCTTGCATGCTATTTCTCTGTTAGGAAATTTTCCTTGATATTTATTCTTAACTGTATCCAATTTCATCTAATTATGCTCCCTTTTATCACTCAACAGTCCCAATCTCAAAATCTACTTTACACTGTTCAAACATTTCTAGTTTATGTCCTTTTTTATGGCTATAACATATCTAATTCCCAGCTACAAAACATTTTAAGTGCTTCTAGAGTGATTTCTCAAGTTTGCTGTCATGAGCACATGCTGAAAAAAATGTCCACCTTCAAAGTGTTCCATTCCCATCTTCAATTAAGCAACATATTTCACAGAAAATGAATTCAAGTTGGAATCTCAGGTCTAAGAAGCTAATGCTTGTATACTACATGTCCTTTCCCCCTTCCTTGGCCCTGACAAATAATTATTCAAAGCTATGACAAATAAATTTACATCTGACAGAACAAATGAAGGAAGTGTGCCAATTTTTGAACAAAGCAATTGCCGGTTTAGTTGTTTTAAAAAATAAAATTTGTAGTTTATTATAAATAATTTCTATGACTTGATACATACATGTTTCTTAATTCCTAAGATAGTATGTATGTATATGCACACCATTATAAACCTGTTTACACCAACAGTACCACTGAGTATTTGGGGTTTCAGACATTTACTTACAGATTGCTCAGACTGGAAGGAACATAGCATTTAGAAACAATTTTTGCTGAAGAAGTCAGAGCAAAAACAGGTAAAAATAACAACTGGTTATTGGGCTATTCCCATAATGAACTGCAATAGATAGTTCACATGCCTAAAGTGTGTTTCTATTTCAACAACCTGTTTGTCCAACCCAAAATAGCTATCTCAAATGTGGTTTAGTCTGCTTACGTACAGAATACTGTGAGCTCAGCAGAGGCTTGGTCCTCTCCCACAATATTCTCTGCTATGCAAGAAATCCACAGTCCGTTGTCCACAGATGAAACGTTCTTTATGGTTAGTGAGGCAGGATTCTTACTTGTGTCACTCTACAAATGATAAAAAAATATGGATGTGCTAAATATGGTATAAAGAAACAATGAAGAGAGGGGGAACCCTTGGCCACAGTTACCCAGTATTTTCCATTTTTCCTTCCTTTTAGCTGTATCAGATTGTAAATAATCAAAACATTACTTTGGTATTTTATCCAAACAGATACAAAACACCCACAGAACAAATTGTAATCATTGGTAGGGATGGATTCAAAGCTCCAAAGCTTCTACCATGCCATTTTCTGTTTCTCCCTTCTTTTGACATCTCTTTCCCTCTACATAAATGTTTTTATTCTGCATCCATTCCCTTGCTTATCCCTCTCTTCAGTTTCATTATCAATTTCTATGGTCCACTGTTAATGTCTTTAATCTTTTTATTCCCTCCTCTATTCTGTTCAGTCCTCACTTTTCTTTTTATCTCTTTCATTTACACTTAGCTTGACGTCTCTTCTACTACTGCCTTTTGAGCTCTACCACACCTTGACAACATCTTGCCTCTCCTCCTTAGCCAAATGTCTCTTGAAAGCTTCTTGCTATCATGGAACTTTCCACAAGAAAATATGTCCCTTCTACTAACTGAACTACTGCCCAAGTGCTGTTTTACTGTGCTCGAACACAGGCTAATTGAGGTAAGAATTATGATTTACAGAAAGTTCCATGCATTAAATGCTGTATTAAATATACAGCAATGCTACACTGCATAAAGCAATTTGCAAAAAAAAAAAAAAAAATTACAAAATCGAAGCAAAAAGCAATTACAAAGATTTTTTTTTAAAATTATACCAGCTAGCAAAGCTAGATATTAAAGCCTCTGTTATCTCAAATGAAGTCCTTAAAATGACAGCCAAATAATTACTATTTTCATACTTCAATTTTTCTCATAAAATGCAGGATTATTAAAAAGGAAAGGAACCAAACATTTAGAAAGTAAGGAAGAATTAGGATGACTTTTTAAAAAAAGCCTTTTGGGGTACTTATTGTACACATATGTTTTGATGCTACACAGAACACAAGCAAATACCAACACTGAAATTAGCTCAGGTGGTTGGAGCATGGTGCTAATATTGCCAAGGTTGCAGGTTTGATCTCCATATGGGCCATTCACTTAAGAGTTGGACCTGATGATCCTTATGGGTTCCTTCCAACTCAGAATATTCTGTGATTCTGTGAAATGATATGCTACACCTGTAAAATTACAGACTTCCAATGGTAGACAATGGGGACATGTGAGAACACTATTGCATACAGGATTGCAGGACCAGAATTCTAAACATTGAGATGACACCTTAAATCCACTTAAATGTCCCATTGGGGCAGGAGAAGGGGAAAAGCCAACACTTCGATGCATGTCTCTACATATGCAACTCTCAGAGGTGAACAGTCCTCAAAGCAGGAATTAAATCACAGGGCTTCAGAGTGCAGGCTAAGGCTGCACGAAGTCTAACTGACATTAACCAGCTTATACAACAGCATGAAAGCTGAGCGTGTGGTTAATGTTGAAGGACTGAGGGTTGGTTTTCACTTTTCTAACATTTCTCTTTGCAAAACAGGCAAGCAAAACAGGCAGAAGCAGCATAGGAAGTTAAGAAAAGGGAAGCAGAAACAAAAATTTGAAAGTGAGAAAAAGGAAACCAAAACCAACACTCACAGAAAAAGAAAATTTTAAATGGCAAATGAGGTTTTAAAGGCACTCATTCTTCTGCTACTGAAAAGACTACTGTGCTCCAGAGCTATATGTAACCCCCTCTCACAAAATTATGTCAGGATAAAAAAGCTTTTCAGGAAAGCTCAAAGAAAACTGAGCATGGCATTTGAGAGATGGGAAGGCTAAAAATTGAAGTGATCTTACCTTTTGAACAGTATCCCAAATTTGTCTTGTTGCTTGACTCAAACCCCCCCCCCCACCACCACAACTGCATAAATTCCTCAAACTGTTTTAAGTTTTTGCTGATAACTGATGCATTTTTACACATTAGAGAAAAGTTTAAAAATAACACTAGTGCTCTGCAAAGCTCTTAAGAAAGTTGAAAGACATGCTAGTCAAATTCTACATAAGCCTAATGTAATGACCTCAGTGAAGAAAATGCAGAGTTTAAGAGGCCTTGTCTCTTCCATACTGCAGCAACATATTTGGAAGTACACATCAAATGCTTTGTACAGACCCAAAAGCTTTTAGGTAGTCTGCACTCTCATGAATGCAGGGGAGCCAGTGCCATAAAATTGTAAAAAAATGAAGGGTCTTGCACACTGTAAATAACAGAGGTCAACAGCTCCATGTTGAAGACCTGTTTAAATGCTTCTCCTTATCCACATCTTTAGCAGAAAGAATCAGTATATCTCCAATGCATACACAGCCTAAGGCAGGTGCACAGAATACCAGGATCTCAGGAAACAAAATTCCCCCTCTATATGGGTTTATTGAGAAAACATTTTCATAATTCATAAGAAAATTTTGCAGTAATAAAACCTTGACTTTGACTTTCATGACTCATATAATTTTGTTTTGCTAAAAGAAAATAAAACAAATCACAAAGTAATTAATATTCACAACTAGCATTTCAGCACACCAAGCTTTTGGCCTAAAACTATAATAAAATTAGAGACAAAGTTTTTCTCACAATTAGAGTAGATTGAACTTGTTCTCTCTATGCAGGTATTTGTGATGAGAAAGTACTTAAGCTTCAGTATCCTGATTCACTACATTATTTGCATGAAATTACAGCACTCTCATTTACAAAAGAACATCCAAAAAACTTAAGTGCAAATCAGTTTCTCAAGGAACAAATGTTTACCATTTTCCAAAAGCACCGCAGCAGTCACCATGTATTGAAAGTAATTAGAAATAAATGTAATCCATAACATTAATTTACTATTTCATATTTTTTATTAAAAGTTAAAGTTAGAGAAAAGGCTTTATTTCATTCTTTGGTAGATTTCTTGTCTCTGAATTGCCACGTATTTTAATATGAAACTTACCTCATGGTTTGAAACAAGATTAGTGAGCACCCAGGATACATTAGGGGGCGGCCCTCCAGAAGTATCACAGTACAATGTGATGCTCTTTCCTTCCACCACGCTGATGTTGTAATTGCTTAAGTTTGCTGAGGGCAAGTCTATGACACAAGCAAAAAAAAGAAACAAAAACACACCCAAAAAAAAACAAAAAAAACCCCCACGTGGATATTTGTCTTTGCCAGAAATAGATATTGCTAAATCTTATGGGAAATGTATTAATTAAACGAAGAACACTGCTTACTTAAAATTCACTGTGGTCACTTATTGCTCAGGAAGCGGGTACAAACAGCATGGTCGGAGATATATGAATATAATCCTTAAGCTGCTACATAAAATTTTTGTGCCTCCTTCATTTCACATTCAAAGGAAACATTCTAGCATGTGGAAATACATAAAGCTAATTATAGAGGAAAATGTTTCAGGTGGGCAAATAGTAGTTATTTTAACTTCAGGTTTTAACTTAAAAAAAAAAAAATCCCTTAATTTTTTAACAAAGTAGATTTAATCTCTCTGTTGTAGCAGTTGCAATGAAATCTCTATTTTCCAGGGACTAATTCACATTGTGGTATTCCCACTATTCTCCACTACATTTAACATGAAAATCTTATTAACCAATGGTATCACATAAGAGATTGAAACCCTTCCTCATAGACAGGAGAGAAAAACCTAGATCTTCAAGTACAAAGTGCACAAGAGGGATACAGAGCCCTGAAGAGATCAAATCAGTTGTCCTGGTTGCAGAGAGGGGGCAGAGCTTAGTGCTGTGTGGGCATGGATAAGATGTTATTCTATACCAATTGTGTCATCACTGGAGGGCATGGTTTCAGGAGGAAACATTAGCCACAGGAGCCCCTCACCATCTTGCCTTTGTTCCCAATGGCCACATAGCGTTGCCATCTTATCTTTGTCTAGGGAAGCCACATAGATGTGAACTCTGGGGAGGGTCCACCTGTCGTGGTTTTAAAACAGTAACTAAAAAACTACTTATTTCTTGCTGTGAGATATGGATTAGAGCAAGAGCAAAACAGGCTTAAAACTTAAAAAGGAATAAAGAAAGTTTATTAACAAACTACAAGAATAAGAACACCAGAATAAACTTCCAGAAAACCCTTTTTATCCCCTACTACCCACCATTCTCTTGTTCACATGACAACAGAGACAAAAACTTTGGAACTTTGGTGTTTAAAACAGTCCCAATTCCTGCTACAGTCTTTTCATCAGTCTTTGTAGAGAAACAGAAGTCTCCTTCTGCTAATCTATGGAGTTTCTCACAAGAAAACTATTTCTATTATAGCTTTCTATTTTTCTGATGCCAGTTACCCAGAACTCTTGTCATCAGTTCACTCCTCCCATTTCACATCACTCTGAGGTGTGTTATGGGTCAATGAGTTTAGGGATGTTATTTTTAAGGATGAGTTATTCAAAGGCAAAAGTCCTCTTCATCTGTCTCTGTGAGTTTTGCTGGAAACAGTTTTCTCATTGCCCCCCCAAGGCTTCAAATCTTCGCTTCACTCTGTTCCAGCACTTCACTGTATCACAATTACTCTACTTTTTACTCAAAATCCACACTTTGAACACTCCATTCCTCCCAATATACTCTGTCATGAATTAAAGGAGTTTTTTCAAGACCTTGTTGTCTATCTCCATAGCTTTAACAGAAAAATATTTCAGCTTATAAAGCATCTCCTTATTCTCTACCTTTTCTGAAGCTTAATTCTTTACTGTCTCTGATAGTTTATAAAGTCTCTTTACATGTTGATTACTCTCTTTTTCTCTCTCTGGATAAAAGGATTAATCTGCAAGTCTCATCTGAGTAATGAAAGGGTTAAAATCTTGCCCAGGCTTTTGTAGATGGTTCTGTGATCTCTGCAGGAGCAGGAGCTGGAGCTGTCTGCGATGGAAGATTCTTCATGGCTGCTCTGGAGAGTGTGGTCACTGTCTCAGCTTGCCGCAGGTTAAGAGCTTTTTTTTCTTTCTTTACTTGGCAGTCTCTGGTGAATTCAGTCACGGCAAAAACTGCAGCCGAGCCAGGGACCGGCTTGGCCCGGCCAGAGCCTGGGGCAAGCCCCGCAGACCCTCATCTCCCGGCCAGGAGCCGCTGGGCCCAGCCCAGCCCCTGCCCGGGCCACATGGCCTGGGCAGGGAATGGGAGGCCAGCTGGAGCTCTGTTACCTTTCACAGCCAGGAAACAAAAGAGGACAAAAGTGCTCTGACTTTACATCTTAAGGAGGTGTTTACAAGTTAACTTCACTTTTTAATGGTTAAAACTGCTGTCAATTCTTAGAAATGACTGATAATTGGTCAGGAGAAAAGACTCCCATCAGTCACCAGCAGCTTCACTTCCTTAGCTCTCAAAACTATCTTAAAGTCACCCCATGACACCACCATCTTGTTTTTGTTCCCAATGCTGAACACCATTTTGTGGGTAAAACACCATCTTTTTTTGTATACTTTTGCTATTATTATTGCAATTGCTATTGTGCATTTCTTAGTCCATTGCTTTGTTCTTTCAGTAAATTGTTATTTCAAGCCATAGTCTCTGCTTTTGTTCCTCCCTTACCAGAAGGGGCAGAGGAAAGGGAGTGGTTTATTGTCATAGTTGCAGCTAGCTCATAGCTGCCAAAGAAATTTGGCTATATCAGGCCCTCAAACTAAACCAGCCTAGAAGTAAAACAAGTCCCCGGATGGGACAGGGCAGGGATGGGTTAGATTCAAACCCAAGCAGGGACCTCAGCCAGTCACATTCAATCCAGAAAGCAGACATATCACTGGTCAAGGAGCTGGGGTGGTGTAAAGACCCAGACCAATCAGTTGTCTGAGCCCAGGAGTTTTAAACCCCCTATATAAGCAAGCTTCCATAATAAACCATTGCTGTTTGTCTTATGATCAAGAGGACTTGAGTCATGATTTCTTTCTCCAGCCTAAGACCGCACATAACATGTGGTGCCCCCGTGTGAGGATACAACCATCCCACAAGGAGAGCGGGGGCAGACAGAACAGCCCATTAGGCTGTAAAAAAATATGGTGAGCGAGAAGAGCCGACCAAAATGGTCTGTAGAGATGACCAAAAATCCAGATTTCCCTTTGTAAATACTCCTTGTAAATAGAAAACGGCACCGAAGAAATGGGAGGATGGCTTACACTGGAAGAAAACCTCATCATCAAGGTATGGATTTTCCTTTGACCTAAAAGGGGAGAAAAGTATATACAGCAGGCATTGCTAGCCTTGCTGGTGTGGTCTGGGAACCACAGACTGAACATCATAAAGCTCTGGAAAATTGTTTTGGACTTGCTGAGGCGGTTGGAAGCCGAGCAGGACACAGGGACAGCAGTGGAGATGAGGCAGACACTGCCTGCCGAAATGCCCGCCAAGGACACAGAGCAGGGCAGAGCAGCAGGTGAAAAAACGAGGGGGGAGTGGCTGTTATTTGCCAAAGTGGTGCTGGTGCCAGTGGTGACTGCATCGTGCACGAGTTTGCCTGTGCTGCTGTCATGAATAAAATCTCTCAAGAAATCCACCCCGGTTAAAATACTGTGTTTGGTTGTGTACAGTTAATGTTCTTGTCCCATTTGTAAACCTTGTTTGTTGTACCCCTTGTTTACCCTGATAGTTGTTAGTAATGTTAATTACTTACTGGTTGTTGAAGTGTTTTAAGAGTTCTCTTATAAGATGTACCTCTACCCCCCTTTCCCTTACTTCCCTGTTACTATTTAACAACCCTGCTCCCTACATTCCTACCTCCCTTCCCCCTCCGGGAATCACTGCTGCTGATCCCAGGGGGCTGTGCACCCCGAGTCATATGCAAACTAAGGCATGCCAGACACCAAAACAACAAGCTAACAAAGGAATAAAAGGTCAAAAAGACATATCCTAGCAAGCTATGCTGGAAGACCGTCTTCCTGCATCACCTGAGCCTGCTTAAAAGTGGTCACCATGGCCTAAAGAGGACTGGAAAAGAGTGACCCCCCTGGACAATGAGCCAGAACAGGCCTCTTGGCTACTCCCGTGAGGATGGAAACCCCAGCTCTGTAGTGTGTGCTGCAAAGCTGAATTGTGCCTCCTCCTTGAAGTCTGCCAGTGTGGGAGCAGCGGCGGTGCGAGCAACCCCTCAGGCCCCCACCCCAAGGCTGAGTCCTAATAAAAGCATAAAACAGAAGTCTGTCTCCAGACCAATTTATTTCACTGTAACCGCCTGAGCCGCTGCCACCGGGTGCATCCTCAGAATGCCCGGGGACCCCATGCCCCAGCTACAAGGATCATCTTTAGGCTCCACACCCCGTAACGCGCCACAGAAACAGCCTGCTGAAAAACCCCAACATGGCGGATGCCACATGGAGTGGGAGTCACCCAAGATGGCAGAGAGCACATAGCACTGGAGTCAATCACCAAGATGGCAGAACGTGAGATACAGCCCCCAGGGGGAGAGATACTGCACCAGCCAAGTGGGACCAGTGTCCGCAATCTCCCCCGTCGTGGCGCCCAGGATTCCATCTGCTGTGCCCACCAGATCCTAGAAGCATAGCAATGCCAGAAAATGGAAAAAAAGCCAGCAGTTCCACTGTCAGAGCCCTTCCGGTGCTGCCCATGCCATGCGTAGAGCCGCCGGCACCGGCAGCGTTTGTATCACGCTTGAGTTCACCCATGCTGCAAGCACCCGAAGTCCCTACACAGCATGCAAGCTCGCTCACACTACGGCCAACCAGGCCACCAACACAGTGGCTAGAATCACCCCTGACACAGTGTGTGGGACTAACCCTGCAAGAACCATGCAAACTTTCTTCCACGCTCTGTTTCTCCACAACGTGCATTGCCATGGAAATTCTCAACCTGCCCCTGCCTACAGCTAATTGGAGAAACAACAGACCAATGCTGCCAGACCAGCCACCGCTTGACACGCCCACCCGTGGCAATGCTGCGCCTCTGGGGAAACTCAGAGGAGCGCCAAATTGTGGAGGCCAGGTGACTCCTCAACCCAGGGGCATTGGTGAGAGCCCACCAAGCCCTGGAGCCATCCCGGCCCTGCACATGGCCCACAGCTCCCCAGTGCCGGCGGCACCTGCACCCCCAGCAGCGACCTGAGAGCTCCGGAGCCCAACACAGCACTCTGAACCAACCCTGGCTGCACTGAGATCCACCATCCCAGGGGGGGGAGCCCAAGCGGCCATTCCCACACCAGGACTGGGGAGCAGGGCATGGGCAGAATAGCCATGGGGGAGCGGCGGGCGTCCACCCAGCTGCCGCAGCCCACCGTAGCACACTCACCGTGGCAGATGCCCAGCATGCAAGGAAAACCCAGGAAAGGCTATCCATGGAACTGAGACACATTAAAAAAGTTCTTTTGGTGGTAAGGTTTTCAAAAATCAAACACGACAAATGATTACTATAAAGCAAGCACTCATTCTAATGTTGGTTTCTAAGTACCTTCAACAGATTCAGCCCTCATGCTATGATAGACAATACTGAACTCTTTTCAAATGTGCATTGAAGTTTCAATATAATACTGTGTAATAATTAAAGATTTTAGTTTAACTTAATACTTTTCTTCTATATAAAACTCACAGTAATTTTCCAGGCTGTTTTTACCCTCCTACCATACCACCTTGTCATCCCTTGCATTGCTTTAAATGCTTTTTGTGAATAGATGCTCCTGTGATAATTTTAATTTGTAAAGCTATCCTTTCAAAGAGAAATTAACTGATGTTTTTTCAAGGTACCTGTCTCTAGAAAACCAGCTTCCACTTTGCAACTTCCCTGATAAAAGGTTACCACTGACATAAAACACTTAACCCTCTTTCATCTTAAAGCAAAATACTAAAGATGCTTAAACTCTTCTGTTAAACATGCTGTCCTTAAAATATGTACTATATTTAATAACCTAAAAGTTTCCATTAACTCCACAGTGTGGGAAATAGAAAAATGGAAAATTCTACAGATGCTGAAGGGTTCAATCTGCAACCTTGGAAAGAGCTTGGGTTAATGTAATGATAAAGGTATACAAACATGAGGTAAAAAAATTATAAACTTATGTTCCTATAGTTATAAGTAAGAATACGTCTTGAATAAGTAAGAAATTGTATTAGGTAAAATACTGTGAGGTTTGAACTGCAATAATGTGACTTACAGAGTAGGTATGGGATCTAGAAGCTATAATAGAGGTGTGTGTATGAGTATATGACCTGTCAGCTTATTGGCTGAGACAGATGCAGTGTGGGAAAATTAAGCAAAGGTGATAGGTTATTAAGTAGAAACAAGTTTTGTGTCAACTGTCTATTGGACTAAAATGTTATATATTGTGGTGTGAAGAAGAAACTCGCGACTACCTTGAGCTATGGCTGACTTGTTGCTCCTCTTTAAATCTCATGCCTTTGAGACTGCTATCTTATCGGGCTTACTTGAGAAATAAATAATCTCAAATAGCATGGTGGACCCATCCCTTGTTTTTCATCTCGACACCACAGCTTTAAATTAACTATTTCATTAGCAGGTTTCAGTTGCCGTTTTCTAACTGAGTACTTGCCTCCTGTCACTGTTTACAATGTCTACAAAAGCATTTTCATGCTAAAAAACCACGAACAACTACTTTTCATATTTCACTCATGCCAACTTCTGTTGAAGTCAATTGCAAATTTCTGAATATAGCAGGTCTGTCACTGCTATCCCTAAAACACTAATTTACAAGTTTCCTTATTTTTGAACCAAAATATAAACATGATTTTTAATGTTCTGTTTTTGCAACTAAGTATACAAATACAATAATCACAAAATTAGTCATTAAGATTACAGAAAAGTTAAAAACTATAAATGAGAAGGTAAGAACAGAAACTTCTAAATTAACAAAATTAGTTTGCCTTGCAGCCTTAAGGTCATGTTTTTATACCTTTCCTGAAGAAAACATATTATTCAAAGATACATAATTGTCTTAGTTTAGTCATGTTTAAATTCATTAAAATTGTTGTCAATTTCAAAACTCTTAACAAAAGAAAAAGGTTCATTATCTACACTACTGCCATTAAGCAATATTGTTAAGTATACTAATGATAATACAATAGCTGTATAAGAGTAAATTAATTCCTTCCAACTTCAAAAAAACAACTTCATAAGTGTCCTAAGATAACAAAATGATTCTCTGTTCTGTAATGCTACAAACTATCTATATTTATAGACAGACAACCCAACTGATTTTATACTGTTTTTGATATTGTGACTTTACAGAGATTCTACAATACAACTAAATTGTTATTAACATTGTATCTACCCATCAAATAACGTAAGATCACAACCAAGTGAAAAAGCCTTCACAAGAGAAATCCAAAAGCTCCAAATATACACCTTAAACCATCTATGAGACATTACTAACACAAAGACATGTCATTTTTTATTATGTAAGATGTAACCTGTAAAACCTAATTGAAACAAAGAAAATTTCCTTTGGTAGTTTTGAATTGCTTTCTTTATAACAAAAAGGTAAATAGTAATTTCAAAGGGGTTGCATATATATGTGCATAAAGTTATAGTTATTTACAAGTTATTTATATATCATTTGTTATTTAGCTAAGGATAGATAACAAAGCCAGCTGTTCTATGAGTTATTACTGAAAGATTTCTTTTAAAGATGATAGGGACGCCTTCCCAGTCTAGGTCTTAGTTCTGGCCAAACTGTGACCTTAACTGGGAAGGAACATATGCTATCAAACCCAGGTGTTTCTGTGCTAAAGATGAAAGCAAGTCACTTTGACTAGCTGATTTGGCTTTGCAAAAGCTGAACCCCTTTCCTTTGAGATAAACACGGAGGCTTCATCCGGAAGAAGCCTTTCAACTCCTCATTGAAAAAAGGAGGCTCTTCACCAATGGCAGACACTGGGTGATAGTAAAGCATATAGAGAGTTATAAGTTTAAGCTTATTAATTTTGTTCAAATGTCCATGTTTTGTTCCTGTCGTGGTTGTTGAAACAAAGAAGGGGGAGGAGGTGTGGGGTGGATGTACACCCCCCCCCCCCAAAAGTCTTTGGTGCTCTCATGTTCTCATGGTATTTTCATGTTTTTCAATAAATGCACAACATAACATGGGAAGCCACCAGCTTGTCAGAAACAGAAGATTGATAATGGTGGGATGTTGTAATGCAATTAGGAAAAATGGTATGACCCAAAGAATGTACCCCTGAAAATGTAGAATTGTAAGTTTCTTTCCCTTATCTTGTTCTCCCCAGTTCCCCTTATTGGTTGTGTGAATTCCTCCACCCCTTTCCCCCCTGTCTTGAAAAAGGACTGCTTATCGATACCTCTTCCTCTTTCCCTCCTGCCATCTCACCCCAAAGGATCCCAAGAAATAAAGCTGTAACTGCCATCTCAGCTAAGGGAAAGAGCTCGTTTTTAGGATCTTCTTTGGCAAGCTAATCTAACTCCCCTGTCTCCCTGACTGCTGTGGGGCAGACAGTGGTAGAAGAGAGGCAGGGGACCTTAGAAATTATAGCAGTGGGACAGTCTGCTCATCACCCTACTCGAAGTCCAAAACTCAAATATCTAGAAGACATCTGTGGTAGAAATATGTGTGTTTTTACTTGAAATAGTTTCGAGTTGAATTTTTTATTGTTTATAGTGTTAAGTTGTAACTTTGTTACTTCTAAGCTGTTAACCTTACATGCTAGCCTGAAGGATTGTGATATTGGTGGTTTTCGCCTAACAGCTCCTAGACGTGAATGCTGCAGATGCAGTGATACATGGAACACACCGCTGGCTAGAGGAGCTAGGTTTGTCAAATTGAGTGGAAAACATCAGTCCAATAAAAATCATGCTGTCTTTGATGTCTTATCTGAAAGGTGCCTGCAGAAGATAACAAAAGAACACTTTTACATATTTATTTTTTTTTTAATAAAACCAAAAGGGTGATTTGTCACAGTTGCACCTAGCTTGCAGCTACCAAATAAATTTGGCTATATCAGACCCCCAAATTCAACCAGCCTAGAAGTAAAACAAGTCCCCAGATGGGACAGGGCAGGGATGGGTTAGATTCAAACCCAAGCAGGGACCTCAGCCAGTCACATTCAATCCAGAAAGCAGACATATCACTGGTCAAGGAGCTGGGGTGGTGTAAAGACCCAGACCAATCAGTTGTCTGAGCCTGGGAGTTTTAAACCCCCTATATAAGCAAGCTTCCATAATAAACCATTGTTGTTTATCTCATGATCAAAGGACTCGAGTTGTGATTTCTGTCTCCAACCTACAACTGCACGTAACAGCTTATTTGGAGTTTAATTTACTGCTGCTTTTCACCACACTGGAGGAGAGAAAGGACAGAAAAGAGGATCAGTGACTGCTCAGAGCTGCTATACAGGACACTTAGCTAAAATAACAATAGGGGGATGTGATGGTACCCCCACCTCCCTTTTTCCAGGCTGCACTGTGATCTGAGAAATGCTTGTTAGCCCTCAGCCTTGATGAGCAGCACCTGGGCTCAGCTCTTCTTGAGCTTATCAGAGTCACTGTCTGCTCCCAGAAACTGGTGCTGTTTAATGAGCTCCTGTTTTCTTTATGAACAGCCTTGACTAATTTTCTTCCCTGAATGGCATAACATCCCTGTTCTCACACTTTCAAAGTGCTGACCCAAACTGGCCAGGATGAAACATTGTTATGACTAAAGCCCACTCTCTTGCAACCATATAAACAATGGTCCAAAATGAGACCCTTGGAGCTCTTGTGGACCGCAGCAGGCTGTGACAGCAACCTCTCTCTAAGTGGGATTCCTCTCAGAGCCAGTGAGCTCTCAAGTTTGCTATACTCGGAGGATTGCTGAACAATGACGAGTCCTGGGCTGACACCCCCACTCCTTGAGGCTCAGCCCATTGCTTGTTGAAGAGATGCAAAGGCATACAAAGTGAGTAGTTCAGTTACCTTTGAGGGGAATTTTTCACAGGTACCTTTCTTGCACTGACTCTGTGTCCATAAATGTGTGCATATGCTATAGCAAATCTGGGAGAAATGTTGCTTTCTTAGATGTTTAAGTACCTTAGATATCTAAGTTAGGCCTGGAAGTAAGGTTAAATCATAAGTTATAAACGAAGTTAAATTATGCTAAGTGTTGTTTTTTAACTAAGTTGCTAAGTTTAACTTCGAAGTTATAAGTTAGGTTAAATGCTATTAAGTGTTGGTCCTCTATTAAATTGTTAATATTAAGTTATAAGTTAAGTATAAGTTAAATGTTGTTCCTTTGTTAAATTGTTAGGTTTAAGGTATAAGTTAAAATACTGTTAAGTTTGAGTGCTGTTAAGCTTTTAGGCCATATTCCTTTTTATCCTTGCCCTCTGTCATGCTTACAGGAAAAAGAGTGCCAATATGGGTGTAATCAAATGGGATATTCTACTCCCATCTACGTAATTTCTGATGAACTGTTAATGATGGGTTGTCGCCCTGAAACTTAAAGCCCTCTGATAATGTTTTCATAGTTTTAGTTACTTTCCCATGAAAGTTCTATAAACATAAGTTGTTTATCACATTCCTTCTAAGACACGTCTTTTGATGGACATTTCTCATGACCAGTGTGCTTGGGAAGGTGGTAACTTAATTATCCAATCCCTGGTCATTGTCAAGAATCTATAAATACTGGAGTCAGAGAATAAAGTTGCCTTTTTCCTGTTCTAACACTGAGAGACGTTTGTGTGAATCATTTTGAGTCCTTTAGCGACAATGGATCATTCACAGTAGCTGCCCAGTGCACACCCAAGACCTCAGGCTACAATGAGGCCACTCAGGTGTTAAACAAGAAGAGGCAAGCCCTTTGAGGTGTGGTAGTGTTTATCTTCACAAATGACTCAGCCTTGAGAACTCCCTCCAGGGAAGTACCAACACAGATACTGATCCATCATGAGGGGGTCATCTCTGCTAATGGGCAATAATGGCCCAACTGCACCAGCATAATAGGCAACTGTAACAACCTAGGCCATCAAGGACTCACAAAAATATCCTATGGCTCATAGGATTACATCATCCCATTGTGAAACTCTCCACCCTGGGGGACGTACTGAACATTCCTGCCTGGACCTGACTGTATATAATGGAGGACTTGAGACACCACCATCATCACTTGACAAAACCAGAGGAGGACCAGAACCCAGAGGACCAGACCTTCCACAGAACCACCACTATTGACAAGACTGCAACTAACACTTCAACAGGACTGCAACACCTGCTTAATTAGACTGCAACCACCATCCTGACCAACAGTGTGCCAGATTGTACTCTGACTTTGTGACTTTAGGCCAGTTCTTCTGTATTGTTGCATTTATTGCAATCTTTCTATTAAGTTGTAACTCTGACCTGAAATCTCTCTCAAAGTATTTGTGTGGGGGTCATTTCTCCCACTGGTTTACTTTCAAACCAGCACACCCTCATTATCCTTTTGTCACATGCACCTAAACACACACATCCCCACACACACCCACCCCAGATAGTTCTCAGTTAATTTCTGTTTTGATTGCCTGGATTTTGTTTGTTTTGTTGTTGCTTGTTTTTCCTTGTTGTGCCCTAATTGTTGTGGTGGTTTCACACTGATTGATATTTGGGGAAGAAATTAAGAAACCACCCAAAGAAGTGACTTCTTTAAGAGAAGCTGCTGGGAGCTTCCTCTGTGCCTAAGACATGCCAATAGCTGGCTAGTTCTGAGAACTAACAATGTTTTGCACCATTTAGAAATTAGATCCACCTCTGTGAAGTCTACATTTTAAAAAACGCAAACCCGGGAACTGTCTCTCTTTGCTTCTGGCCTCAGAAGGTAACAGAGCTGGCCCCCCTCCCCCCTGTGGCCTGTGTGGCCTGGGGGAGGCCAGGTTGGACCCCAGTGGCTCCCAGGCAAGGGATGGAGGCTGTGGGGCCCCAGCCCCAGGCTGGGCCAGGCCAGGGCTGCTGACAGCTTGACAACACTAAGCTTCGCCCCCCCCCCCCCGCCCAGCCCGCACTGACGGCTCCAGGCTGAGCCCCCGCTCTCAGCAGCTGCTGGATAGAGGGAGAGGCCCAGCACAGCCTGAAATCCAATACTGTGACTGCTGTGGCCACTGGACAAGATATTAACCCTTTCACTACACAGATGAGACCTGCAGACCTTGTTCCTCTCTCCAGAGAGAGAGAAAGAGTGATGACATGTAGAAAGACAACATGAAAACACCAAGGTCAGTAGAGTCATGCCTCAGATGTGTCCTGGGGTGAGTGTGATGTTAAATTGTATCCCCATGTCCTGGGGTGACTTTATGATACTGGTATCCCCAATCGTCTGGTTTATGTTATATATTAAGTTCTGCACCTTTAAGACTGGCTTTGAGAGCAAGAGAGGGGGAAGAAGAAGCGCGCAGTTTGTGTTAAGGAAAAACATCACTCCCACACATCCCGCTCCTGGACTGTGGTGTCTGCAGCACGGACAGACAGCGGGACAGAGCTTCTCTCTGGCTTTTAGTTAGTTTTAGCTAGCTGAGGCAGAGGAGTTCCCTGGACCTTTGTTTGTTTTTTTCCCAATTTTCTTGGATCTGTGCAAGCCTGCTCTGGACTGAACACCCAGCCAAACCCCAGGAGCTCACGCCTGTGGCCCACCGGGGCCTGGGCCTCGGCACTTTCCAGCGACGGAGGGACTGATAAGAACCTGAGCGAGCCGAGCTACACCACATGAAAAGGACTTTTCTTCCTAGATTTGCCATCCCATCGAACAGCAAGAGGTTTTATTATTTAATATTACTCAATTTCTGTTAAATAAACAGCTTTTTCCACTTCTCTCTAAGGAATTTTTTTCTTTTCCCGGACCAGTTAGTGGGGAGGGGCATTTCCCTGGGGAAATCCCCATTTGGAGTTTTCCTTCCTAATTTGCCCTAAACTAAGACACCCCATTCATCCACCTAACCCAGAAATAGGTTTTGTATCCTTAAAACTTCATCTAAGATTAAAAGTGAGTGGAGAAGAAGCACCGAGTCTGTTATCAGAGACTGTACTTGCTCTCCCTGCATCCCGGGATGGGGTTTTGACTACAGCACAGACAGACAACAAGAGACAGATTGCCTTGGCTTTCCAACTAGCTGAAGCAGGGAGGTCTTCCTGGACTGTTTTCTTTTCCTTTTCCTTGAAACGGATCAAACCTGCTCTGGACTGGGGACTCGGGGGAGCACCGGGAGCTTGCACCCGTGGACTACTGGGAGCCCAGCCTGGGCAGCGGCATTTTCCAGTGCCAGAGGGATTGAAAACAGAGTGAACACCCACAGGAAAGAGACCCTCTGAATTTTGTCATCTCTTCAGAGAGGCAAGAGGTTTTGTAATTTGATATTGTTCATTCTTGTGCTGGGTAGTGCTGTGCCTGTGAAATAAACAGGTTTTTTCCACTTCTCTCAGAGAAATCTCTTCCCAAACTGGTTGGGGGGTGGGAGAAAGGGGCCACGTGGGTTTGCTTCCCAGGGGGGACCCATTGGAGGTTTTCTCCCAAATTTGCCCTAAACCAGGACAGACGGAAGGAGAATGAGGAGATGCTGAATGGGGCTGAAATATTCTTTTGGTAGGGCTGTGGAGATGGACAATGATATACTGAAATATCTCCTTTAATTCATGAGACAGTATGGGGAGATGAAGTATTCAAACTGTAGATCTGAGCAGAGGCATCCATTGATGAAGTCAAGCAGATGTTAGAGTAGCTGTGATCCCATGAGACGCTTGAACAGAGAGAGAGATGAGAGCGATGAAGACTCTTTACCCCCAGGGAGAGAAGAAGAAAACCTCTGTTTCCAGAGATGATCAGAGAGATGAAGAGAACCTTTGCCTTTGAACAGCTCATCCTTACAATAATACCCCATGAGTTCATGGCCCATGGACACACCTCTAGGAGGGTTGTGAAAATGGGAGGGAATTTCATGATGCAGACCTTTTTGCCTGGGTGGCTGCTATTTGTGGAAATGAAAAGCCACAAGAAAACTGTTTCTTGTGGATAAGTCTCCATGGCATGACAAGAGAAAACCACTCTTCCTACAAGAACTGATGAAAGACTATTGTATAGTTGGTACTGCTTTACCATCCCAGGTTTTGTCTCTATGTGGTCAGTTGGGAAAGGAAAAAAGTTGAGTAGGGGGAGGAAAGGTGTTCTGGAAGTTTTATTCTTATGCTTCTTATTCTTGTATTCCTGTTAATAAAGTTTCTTTATACCTTTTAAGTTTTAAGCCTGTTTTACCCTTCTCCTAATCCATATCTCACAGCAAGAAATAAGTGCACTGGTGATTTTAGCCAGTGCTGAAATCCACCACAAGTGTCTAGTTAGTAGTAGAGTGAATCTTGCCAACAAACTTGGCTGTGCTGTCATTTAATATTAAATCTGTTTTTTGCTGATACCTCTGCCGGTGATTTTTTAAGTGATCTTAAACACTTGTTCACAACAGGGGAAAAGAGGAAAAGTGGGAGCATGTGTTGGAATGGTTACATGTAAAAAGAGGCTACTCAGGAAACGGAGATCTATTTAAAGACCAGTCAGTAGAGGGTGACCAGTGAACTATGCAACACAATGACCTCTGCTTGTACCCTGTGCCACACTCAGCTGAGATCATGATCCACTGAAGGATCCACCACTACAACTGAGAGATAACAAGGGATTGTACAATACCTGGCAGGTAGACTACATCGGTCCCATCCAAATTTCTGGTGGAAAACAATATGTACTGGTTGGGGATGAGGTAATATCAGGAGTAACTCTGGCTGAAGCAGTGCAATGAGATATGGGAAAAAAATACTGTAAAAACCCTAATTATGGTTCAGTTGCTTGTTCCAACTGAAGTCTATCCAACCAGACAATCAAAGCCATTTCACGGCTGAGGTGGTAGAGCAGTGAGCTCAGGAGGAAGGAATTCACACTCCATGTTATCCATAAGCAAATTTTATTGTGGAATGCACCAATGGGCTCGTAAAGCAAACCATAAAGCCTCATAACTCTGGATGGGCCTCCCGAGTCTCTGATGCAGTCACCAAAATTAATATTTGGTGGGGAATCAATGGTTGCCCCTAAATTACAGCATTCTGCCCTGAATATCCCACTATTCTACCAGACAAAAGGGAAGATAAAATTCCTCCAAACCCACCCCATTATCCAGGCCAACCTGTATTAGTGAACCTACCCTCTTGTGGGACAGGTGCAACTCACTCTAAAAAACCCTGGTCAACTGTAATGCATTGGTAGCTACTCGTCATGGAAAGGCCCATTGAAGCAACACTTGTGGGATTTTTTCTTCTTTTTAATAATCGGTCAGAAGTGGGCCAAATTTTCTTTTATTTTTACAGGAACTGACTAACAGCTGAGATGAAGCTGCGTGGGACCAATCAAACTTTTAATTGCCCTCATAATTGCTTGTATTATTTCTTTATTAATACTTGTGATTTCTGGTTTTATCACAAGCGACTTGTTGGAACACCAAATTTAATCAAATCATTTTATGCACTGTTGATTTTTGCCAAGTTTATTTTGTCTTTTTACTAAAAAAGAATTATGTGGAAAAAAATTTATGTATGTATAATTCTATCTCAACCAATTGAGAATCAAGGAACTCAACTAAATTTAGCCTGGGAGTTAGTACAAGAATTTACACATATTTAGAATCATACAAATGTGTATTATATGTATTAACCTTCCACATTCTGTCTTGTAAGGCTTTAAATTTATGATCGTTTGGCTAAATTTCTCAAAGATATTAACAGGTGAACTAAATAATCTGGACAAAACAAAGAAAAATGTCACAATAAGAGAATAAAAGAAAGCCTTTTACCAGCTCCCATGTAACTACCTGGAACCAAACATGTTCGCTTATGACCTCACCAAGAGTAAAGCCATAATTTTTGGTTTGTGTCAAAATTATATCCTGATTTCTGTGTTTGTTACTTTGCTAATATTGAGGGATGTAATTTTAGCTATTCAGATTATGTTGTATCCCATCAATCACACCCTGTGATTATTCACTTGATGCTTACTCTTTTACTTTTCATTTTGGTAATCAGATTCTATTGGACAATGATTGGTACCAACTCTCTTTCTTTTTCTTCTCTCTTTTCTCCTTCTGTCCACTATATGAAAACCACCATCCATGAAGAAGAATTGGAATGAGCAGCAGAAGATAAATTATTGATTCTTTAAGCAGCAGGGCAGTGTGAAGGACTGAAATGATTAACGACTTAAACATTGCTAAAATTATCAAAGGATTTTTGCCCACTATAGCAAACTGCAAAGAAACAGCTGTTCATCTTTGACCACAAAAGCCTACCCCTCCCTAAATATACCTACTAACTGGAGATTGGACTGTGATGGGAACTTGAGATGGATAAAGGGGGTATTATTGTCCAGTCATCCCAGGTCTGGGGAAAATAATGTATCCACAAGTGATACTGGAAGAGAGATTGGAATGCTTGATGGCCCAAACAATTAGGGGGCAAGCTACCAATGTGCAAAGTAACCACCCAGGTGTAGAGGGTGGACCCTTGAGAGTTCTGTCCCTCAAAAACCCCTGCTGTGCCTCTGTTCAGGGCTCTCTGTTCTGGACCTGACTTTGTTCCCATGCTGAATAAATGGTTTCATGAACGGGAGCCCGTCTCGTTGGTGTTTTATGCTGGTCCCCAGAATCCTGCTGCTTCCTGGACGAGATCCTGAGGTTGCTGACAGCAACAAGTGGTGGAGAATGCATGGCATCCAGCGAAGCAAGAGAACAGCAGGACCCGGCTCCATGGACACCTCGTAAGTCTCCGGCTGATGGCTTGAGAGCCCGCGAGACCCCTGCCTTGGAAAGGAGGACTAGAGAGTGCCTGGCAGGTAGACTGGGTTGAGAGTGCCTCGGGCATGGGGAAGAAAAGGGCTTACAGAGGTGTGGGAGCCAAGACCAGACGCTGGGACAAGCACCTAACATCACCCAACGAGACGTATTATGGACGATTATGGACGATATCAACATTATGGATGATTATATTAACATTATGGACGATTATGGACGGTATGGCTCTTCCAGTGGACTGTTTTTTGTCTTCTGTGAAGTTTCTTTTTTTTTTTGTGTATACCTCTGTGATAAATGTAACCTTGGATAAAAATTCGTGAAAGAATAAATAAGGATATCACTAGATTTGTAACAATGTAAAAAGTATATAAAATATAGTGTGGCCGAAGAATTTCCCCAAACCCAGCAGTAACTACCCATTCAGGCGGTAACGACCCTAGGCGACGTTCATCAGCCTGAAAGAAAAAGCAGGACACGAATGATTAAGCTAAACAAAGAAAGGAGCCAGGCCGAGATAGCTATCGACCCCACACCGCACCTGGGCACCCCTTCCTGCAAACCCCGACTGAAGATGCAAACAGGCCGGACAATAAGTGGAAGCCCAGCCGAGATATCTGTCGACTCCACACCGGACTTAGATACTTCACTCTGAGAGCCCAAACCGAAAATGAAATCAAAGAACACTCAGAACTTCTTTACATATGAGGAGACTCTGCCCGGACGTCTATTTGACTCTATTCTCCAATGCCAGGAAATCAATTCATCCAACAATCAAGGACCCTTGGTGAATAGTGCCTACCTGGAATTTAGCCTCAAGACACAAAATCCCTATAAAAACCCCAGACAGTCTACCCTCCTTCGTGGATTTGGGAACACCTATACCTTTGGGTATAGACCCCTGTCCACCCAGCGCTGCGCTGTTTGTTTTATTGTGGTTTTTCCTCATTGTTTATTTTTTTATAGAAATTGTTTTATAATAAATTGTTTTTTTATTTAACCCAAATCTGCCTTTGCATTTATAACAGATTGGTGCCGTGAACTCGGATCGGAGAAACTGCGGGGAATCTCACTGCCCAGGACGGGTACCCCCGCTGATTTTGGCGGCCTGGTGAGTTGAGAGCCCCCGTAGTTCATTCCGATATCCGAACCAAATTTAGGCTGAGATAAAAACCACAATAAAAAGGAAAAGGATCCGGATCGGAGAGCTCGGGAAGGCACGGAGCCTTCAGGAAGCCGCGGCTTGCTTTGCTCGTAAAACGTCTAGTGTGCACAAAGACACCCACGCAGGAAAATAGCTGTAAGTACTGCTGGTTGAGTGGGCGATCGGGCGAGTGTGTGAGACGTGATCTGATCACGGGGCGAGTGTGGACTTCAAGGCCGCGTTTCCATCCTCCCGCGAGGGAATTGGCCGGCCGCGAAGGAAGCGATACAGAGTGAAAGTTTTTTTTTCTCTCGACACACACTCGTAAAACCTGAGGCCAAAGGGTGTCTCGGGAACTGATCGCAAGGAACTAAAAGGGGAAGGATACGTCTTGTCGAGCTCGAGAATTGGTAAACCCTTTTAGTTAACGGACCCCAGTAGAGGTCCAGGAGAGGATCAAAAAGTACCGATTACAAGAAACCTCAGCTCAGCTCGCTGAAAGGTGAGTATCGGCAAATTTTGATTCCTAGAGTAAGTACACAACGCAGAAACAGATATCGACTCCCGGAGAAGTCGAAGAAAGGTAAGAAAATATATTTGCGAAGTATGGGGCAGAAAAAGAGTAAGCTTCAAAGAAGAAGCACAGGGAAAGATTCCTCCGATCAGGGGGAGGAATCACCAGACATCCCACTGAAAAGTCCCTTGGGGTGGATGCTAAAACACTGGGAAGATTGTCCCCAGAGGAAGGGGAAATCAAAGGAGAAATTAATACATTATTGTATGGAGGTTTGGGGAGGACAGGAGTTGAGAAGTCACCTCACTTGGCCAGTGTTAGGCACATTTGAAAAATGGACGTGTAATAAGTTATTCTCCTATGTGGAGAACAAGGTCCCCTCAGATCCTGAGGAGAGGGAATATGCTAAGCTCTGGGTAAATGTCAGAGTAGGGCTATTTCCAATAAAACAAAAAGAAAAACGTGAGTCGAGAGCTGAGTCCTGGGAACCCCTCGATCACTTACCACCCCCATATCGTGGACCGGCGGGACCTTCCTCTGCAGATCAAGTGGTGCCTTCAGCACCCTTGGGCCCCCGAGACCAACCCACTGAGATACGTGTGTCTCAAGCGGGAGACTCGGGGCCAGCAGCGATGCCGGCAGCCCTTCCCCTTTCCCCGCCTGTAAACACCGTAACCACAGCAACCTCCTTGGAGGTTTTTCCTGCACAAGGCTGGGGATCACCCTATCCGTCCCTGCCGGTCCAGCCGCCACAACCGGGACCCTCCCATACAACGGAGGGGATTCCTCCCTTCAGCCGGGTGGCGGCACAATTCCCACAATTGATAACAGGGAGGCAACCCACAATCACCAACTCCCCTCCCGCAAGTAGAACCCGTTTGAGAGCGAGAATGACGGATAATGAATGGGGAGAGAGTGAAGAGGGGCACCGGTTGTTCCCTCTTAGGGAAGTACCGACGGCCCCGGGAGTGATCGGTTTTGTGAATGTACCCCTTAACTCTGGAGATGTAAGGGCATTTAAAAAGAGATGGGGCGGTTGTTGGATGACCCTTTTGGTGTGGCTGAGAAGTTAGATGAATTTTTAGGGAGTAGTATCTATACCTTTGACGATCTTATGGCAATCCTGGGATCATTGTTTAATCAGGAGGAAAGAGAGATGATTAAACAAGCCGGTATCAGAGACTGGGACAGACGCAATCCACAGGGGACGCCAGGTAACCAGAAATGGCCTAGTGTAAGCCCGAGCTGGAATGCACAGACGGAGGAAGGCAGACGGAACATGATGGATTTAAGGAGCATAATTGTACAAGGTATAAGAGAAGCGGTCCCTAGGGGCCAGAATATTAGCAAAATTTTTAGAGAATGTCAAGGGAAAGAGGAACCACCCACTGAATAGATCGAGAGATTACGGCGAAGTTTACAGATTTACTCTGAGACTGACCCGAACTCTCCTGTGGGGGAGGTTCTGTTAAAAACACAATTCGTTGCTAAATCTTGGGAGGACATTAGGAGAAAATTAGAAAAGATCGAGGAGTGGCAAGATAAAAGCCTCCAGGAGCTCCTAAGGGAAGCTCAAAAAGTATACATGAGGAGAGAAGATGAGAAGCAGAAATTGCAGGCTAAGGTTTTAGTAACTGCGGTGAAAGAGGTCCAGAAACAAGAGCAGATGCAGGGTAAGTTTAAAACACTACCCGGAAAAGGTCGAGGTTCTCACTGGGCAGCCCCGGCCCCACGGAGAGAACCCCCTGAATGCTACTACTGTAAAAAGGTAGGACACGTTCAGCAGAATTGTAGACAAAGAATAAAAGATGAGAAAATTTTTCAGGAGGATTAGGAGTGTCAGGGGCTCTTTAATTTGGGGACCGGAACATCCAAGGAGCCCTTGATAAAATTAAAAGTGGGCCCCCAACGACAGGAGCTAAGTTTTCTTGTGGATACTGGGGCAGAGAGAAGTACCCTGCAGAAATTGCCATACAGATGTGTGGCTAGCAGAGAAAAAGTTTTTGTAATCGGTGCAAAGGGAGACCCCTTTGAAGTGCCTGTAATAAAAGATGTGGAAATAGAATCTGAAAATAAAATTTGCTTAGGGAATTTACTACTAGTAGAAGAAGCAGATTACAATTTGTTGGGAAGGGACATGATAGTCGCTTTAAGAATTAATATCATGATTAAAAACTCTCAATTGGTAGTGAAAATATTTAAGTTGACTCCTAAAGATGAGGAGAAAATAAACCCTGAAGTATGGCATTCAAAGGGAGAGGTAGGAAAGCTAGATATCAAACCTATCAAAATAGAAATCGAGAACTCTGAGGACCCCATAAGGGTTAAATAATATCCCATCCCGATGGAGGGGAGAAGGGGGTTGAAACAAATAATTGATGACCTCCTAAAAGGGGGTACTTTAGAACCTTGCATGTCTCAACACAACACCCCCATCCTGGCTGTAAAGAAGACAGATGGCAGCTTCCGATTGGTCCAGGACCTACGAGCGGTAAACGCTAAGACCCGGACTAGATTCCCGGTGGTGGCCAACCCCTATACTTTACTAAATAGACTCTCACCAGAAGATGTGTGGTATAGTGTGATTGATTTGAAAGATGCTTTTTAAACTTGCCCTCTGGACGAAAGGAGTAGAGATTATTTTGCATTTCAGTGAGAAGACCCAGATACAAACCATAAGCAACAGCTAAGGTGGACGGTCCTCCCCCAGGGGTTTGTGGAGTCTCCGAACCTTTTCGGACAAGCTTTAGAACAAATGTTAACCCAATTTGCTCTTGAGGACAGGACAAAGCTTTTACAATATGTAGATGACTTGCTAATAGCTGGACCGACTGAAGAGAGCGTGAGAAAAAGCAGGATTGCCTTGTTAAACTTTCTAAGAAAGAAAGGTTTGAAAGTACCAAAATCCAAGCTGCAATTCACAGAGCCTGAAATAAAAAATAAAATACCTCGGACATTGGATATCTCAAGAAAAAAAAAAAAAAAAAAAAAAAAAATTGGACCCGGAGAGGGTAGCAGGCATCCTTGCATTGCCTGCACCAAAAACAAAAAGGCAAATTAGACAAATTCTAGGGCTCTTGGGATATTGCAGGCAGTGGATTGAGGGTTTCAGTAAAAAAAGTGAAGTTTTTGTATGAAAGATTAAACACTGACAGGCTGAAGTAGACTGAACAGGATGAGTCTAATTTCCAGAAATTAAAAACTGTTCTTATGACTGCCCCGGTACTAACTCTACCAGATACGAATAAAGAATTCCAGTTGTTTGTGGATGTGAGTAGACAAACAGCACAGGGAGTCCTGACTCAGGAATGGGCAGACAAAAGGAAGCCTATAGGCTTCAAAGATCTTAGATCCAGTCAGTCGGGGTTGGCCTACGTGTTTACAAGCAATTGTAGCAGTGGCTCTGTTAGTGGGAAAAGCGAAGAAATTAACTTTTCCTCCCCTGGTAGTTTACACCCCCCACGACGTGAGAAACATATTGCAGCAAAAAGCAGAGAAGTGGCTGACTGATTCCAGGCTTCTAAAATATGAAGCCATCTTAATCAGCTCACCCGGTTTAAAATTGAAAACCACTGCACAAAAATCCTGCTCAGTTTCTATTCAGAAAAATTAGTACATGATTGTTCTGAAATCGTAGAGCTGCAGACCAGATAAGTTACATCAACGCAAACTGTGATTGTTTTCCATTTATACATTTTAAATGTGCTTATTGTAAACAAATTTGAGTAACCCACTGTTGGGGAGAGTACAAGTCTAAGGGATTGTGTACCGATTTTCTGACTAAAGAACAGGAGCTGACTAGCCGTTTCTTAATACTTGTCACCCGGGCGGGGTTTTTAGAACTTGACTCTCCTGAGTGGTACCTGCTTTTTCAAAAGGGGATTAGAGGTAAACTAGACTCCAAGGCAGAAACTTTAGAAATTGAGTGCCAAAAGACAGTCAAGGTACCGTGCAAGACAGACACAATTAAGTCGTCTCGGTGGGCTGCTTTCAAGAGGAAGTACGCCATTAGGACTACAAGGGCCCCTGAAGAATATCCTTGCTGCCGAGAAGATGGTAATCCCTGCCGTATATTTCTATACGGGCGAAGGGCAAGGCAGAGGGATACACCGGTGGGGAATCCTGACTGTCCTGAGTCTAGCCGTGTGCTTAGCCGAGGGAATGATTCCCGAGGTACCTCCGGGGGAGCGTCTCCTGGGGAAGTGTGAGCAGTGTCAGACTGCCACAGATACCAGACGAATAATTAACTGTCCTCCGGAACGTTGTTTGTCTAACAGCACTCAGTATAATCTTTGTGAATTAAAGGGGGAGGTCTGGTGTTACCACTCAGGGGCAAGTTTTAAAGACGGGCAGTCTAAAACTCCTATGAGAAAAAAACTAAAGCTACCCACTTCAGGTATAAGAGAGAAGTGGGGATGCTCCCTCCAATTCCAATCTGCAGCCAATGTAACAAAACTGTCTGGATAAGAGGAAAAAGACAATCCACCTTTTTAGCATATTATAAGGTTAACCCTTTATGTTACAATAAAGCAAACTTAAAAATGTGTACCATGGGGGAAAAGTGTATTGAGAAAGTAAAAATTTAAAACATGAAGAAAAAGCCTCTTTTAATAATGAACCGATAATTCTTGATTTGTTAAAAAGTGATGATGACCGAGTATGTTTGCAATTCGACCAAGTGTTCTGCTTCTCCAGAGATGAGGAAGGGATAGACCCTGAAAACAAAATAAACATAACCTGTCACAAGAATATTGTGAAAATTCGTTAACAGACTGAGAAGAAAATGAATGTGAGTGAAAATTATAGTCCTTCCCCCGTAGAATTGGATAAAATAACACGAATTTTTAATGTGATGGATTATCAGGCGGGGGACTGTGATAAATGTAACCTTGGATAAAAATTCGTGAAAGAATAAATAAGGATATCACTAGATTTGTAACAATGTAAAAAGTATATAAAATATAGTGTGGCCGAAGAATTTCCCCAAACCCAGCAGTAACTACGCATTCAGGCGGTAACGACCCTAGGCAACGTTCATCAGCCTGAAAGAAAAAGCAGGACACGAATGATTAAGCTAAACAAAGAAAGGAGCCAGGCCGAGATAGCTATCGACCCCACACCGCACCTGGGCACCCCTTCCTGCAAACCCCGACTGAAGATGCAAACAGGCCGGACAATAAGTGGAAGCCCAGCCGAGATATCTGTCGACTCCACACCGGACTTAGATACTTCACTCTGAGAGCCCAAACCGAAAATGAAATCAAAGAACACTCAGAACTTCTTTACATATGAGGAGACTCTGCCCAGACGTCTATTTGACTCTATTCTCCAATGCCAGGAAATCAATTCATCCAACAATCAAGGACCCTTGGTGAATAGTGCCTGCCTGGAATTTAGCCTCAAGACACAAAATCCCTATAAAAACCCCAGACAGTCTACCCTCCTTCGTGGATTTGGGAACACCTATACCTTTGGGTATAGACCCCTGTCCACCCAGCGCTGCGCTGTTTGTTTTATTGTGGTTTTTCCTCATTGTTTATTTTTTTAGAAAAATTGTTTTATAATAAATTGTTCTTTTATTTAACCCAAATTTGCCTTTGCATTTATAACACCTCCCTGTACCTTCCCCTCTCCTCTGTTCCTAAGGGCAGGACAAAGGGTGAAAAAAGCCAAAATGGCTCGGGGTTGCTGCCGACTCCCCGTCACCCCGGTGTCTCTCTGCCATCCCATCCCCTGTTTTCCTGAAGGCAGGCAAGGGACGGAGAACATCCAGAGTGATGCGGGTCTGCTGCCGTCTGCCCGCCGTTCCGTGTCCTCCTTCACCCCCTGTCTTTCCATATTCCCCGTTCCCGGTCCGGGAAAGTCCGTCCCGGACCGCCCCCCTATCCCAAGATGGTGCCGACCATGCGGCTTGGGATCCCTTGTTTCCCGCCTTGCTCCTTCTTTTCCGGTCCCGAACCTTCCCTTCCCCCAGCAACTCCTGCTTCGCGCCCAGCCCTTGGTTCGGCTGCTCCACCCCTGGGGGCTCTGCCTTTGCCATCGTGGGCAACACCCCCTCTGGGGAGATCGAAACTGTAACCTGATCTCCCAAAGCCAGTGTTTCACCGAGATCATCTAAAGAGGCGACGCCCACGTGGGAGCCGGAGTCGAAGCCAGAGATCGAAGAACTGCCCCTCGTGAGAGGAGATCCAAGACCTGAACCCTTCCTAAGAGAGAATCCTAAAGTGGAAGAGACTGAACTAAAAAACCATTATGTTTGTATTAAGTACCATCACCGTTTAATTTGCCCGGCATGGTCCGAGATTTAAGTGCTTGTTTTCAATTTTGTTTTTTCTGTTTGCTTAATGTGTTTTGTGATTGAGTTATTGGTGTCCCACAAAGCAAAGTGGGTGCTCTGTGGAGGAGGTGAGATTTTAAGGTGTATGTTTGGAAACATTTTAAGCTCCTAATTAAAATTTGGGAAAAAAAAAAAAAAAAAAAGGAGCAGATGTGGCAGCAGCCTCAGGGGAGACAAAGAGTTACATTGTCCCACCCCAAACCCCTTGTGAAGGGCGGCCCAGGTGCTCTGATTGGGTTTGAGTCCCTGGGGGTTTCTCCCTTGGTGTGCTTCTACTGGTCTCTGACCCTGAACTCCACCCTCAAGGGTGGAAACCCTCGGGGGTTCTGTCCCTCAAAAACCCCTGCTGTGCCTCTGTTCAGGGCTCTCTGTTCTGGACCTGACTTTGTTCCCATGCTGAATAAATGGTTTCATGAACGGGAGCCCGTCTCGTTGGTGTTTTATGCTGGTCCCCAGAATCCTGCTGCTTCCTGGACGAGATCCTGAGGTTGCTGACAGCAACATTATTGTCCAGTCATCCCAGATCTGGGGAAAAGAATGTATCCACAAGTGATACTGGAAGAGAGACTGGAATGCTTGATGGCCCAAACAATTAGGAGGCAAGCTACCAATGTGCAAAGTAACCACCCAGGTGCAGAGGGTGTGCACACCTGCCACCTCAGCCTACAGCTGGGTGTTGAAGGAGATAAGGAAAGAGGGAAACCCTGTGAGGCAGGTACTGTCTCTTTGTCCTTACTCAAGTGAACTCAGCTGTGATAACTCCCCTGCGGAAGTATCCAGGGGCATTCACATGTAGCCTGAAGGTATTCATCTCTGCTGATGGGCTATAATGGGTCATAATGGACTCAAGGCAGCTGTAACTGCTTACACTTAGGGTGTAAAACTCCCTGCCCCAGAGGAGGTACTGGGTGTTCTCACATGAATTTTAGCATATAGAACTCATGAAATGGCTGAGTTCTGTGTATTTCCCCCACCTCTGATGCATCGAGATCACTTTGACAGGACTGTGACCTTCACTTTGATCAACAGACATCAAAATTGCAACGATCAAGTCTTGTTGCTAGATCCAATGGGTGGTGACTATGTTTCTACATTCATCCTTTCTTTTCCTTATACATTTTGTTAAGTGTTATTTTATACTTTTATATTGCTATATTACTATATATAGTAACAACCAAAATGGTTGCATACTTGTTTTCCTGTGCAACCAAATTGTCCTAAAATAAACCCTATATATATATATAAATACTAATCATTCAGTGTCATTTTGCTCTAATCTGCCCCAAGACATCTATTAAGAAGAACCTGAGTTACCCTCACTGTCTGGGGCTGGTTGTAACACTGATCCTGTATACCTGGGATTAAGTGAGCCCCACGTGATCTCCAGAAGACTAATCGACTTCAGAGTGACCTTACCCCAAACATAGGATATTACTTGCTTTCAAGAATTTAACACCAGTGGCACTTGTAGCCATTACCTACAGAAATAGTAATGAGAACAAAGTATTTACTTCTCTTTCTTAATTTTCTAATGCTATTTATGAGCCAGAAACAAGAAGGAGGAAGGTCTAGGCAGACACACTATATGGATGACCAGGAAATGTGAAAATGGCAAAAGAAAAGCACGTAATTTCTCTATGCAGAAGGCTCTACTAATACTACTGTGGTATATGCAACTTAAAAAACCTTTGACATAGTAATTAAGTTTAATTTTAAAATTAAAAAGAACCCAGCAATTTTTATCATTCATAAATACATTCCAAATGCATTTGGAAAAAATAGTGCTTCAAACATCATAACATAAGACAGGAGAACTAGTAATAATGGATGGGGAGAAGACTGAGGTACTCAACAAATTTTTTGCCACAGTTTTTACTGGTAATCTCTTTCCACATCTCTCAAGTCCCTGAACCTCAAGGCAAGTACAGAGGAATTAAGTTACTCCCATTATAGGAGAAGATAGTCTGAGAGTACCTGAAGAACCTGAATATATAGAAATCTATGGGACAGAATAACATGCATCCCAAGGTCCTGAAGAAATTGGCTGATTTAGTTGCTAATCCATTTTTCATCATATTTGAAAAGTCATGGTAGTCAGGAAAAGTCCCCAGTGACTGGAAAAAGGGAAACATTATGCCCATTTTTAAAAGGGCAAAAATGAGGACCTTGGGAACTCCCAAACGGTCAGCCTCACCTTTATGTCTGGTAAGATCCTGGAGTAGATCCTCCTGAAAGTTATGTCAAGACACATGGAAGGCAGGGAGGTGATTAGAGACAGCCAACAGGGCTTCACCAAGTGCAAGTCATGCCTGACTAATCTAGTGGCCTTCTATGGTGAAGTGACTGCATCAGTGGACAAGGGAAAAGGTATTGATATCATCTACCTAGATTGGTATAAGACCTTTGTTATGGTCCTGCCCACAGTCTTCTAGTCACTAATTCAGAAAGATATGGATATGACAGATGAACTGTTAGATGGATAAGAAATTGCCTGGATAGCTGCATCCAAAAAGTTACAGTCAGTGGCTCAATGTCCAAGTAGAAACCAGTAGCAAGTTCTGTCCCTCAAGGGTTGGTACTGGGAGGAATATTATTTCATACTTTATCAATGAAAAACTGTTGGATTGAGTGCACCCTCAGCAAATTTGTGGATGACACCAAGATGATTTGTGCAGTTGATTCACTAGAGGGAAGGGATACCATCCAGAGGTGTATCAGGATGCTCTGCCCTGGAATGTGGTCAAGTCACTTGGACAATGCCCTATTTTGCAAGGCTATCAGTAGTAGATCAAGAGGGGGAAGTCATGTGCTGTTTTGGTGTTGAATTTTGATAAAATCAGTCTGCTCACCAACCCCAAATTAACAAATTAACCTGACAGTGAGGCAATTTGAGATGTGACTGACAGTCAATCACTTTATATGCTAAAAGTCCAGTCCACTCTCATACGGTAAGTTCTTCTAACATATTCCTTCTTGAAGTGTGTTGAGATTCCTCCTTTGGGTAGGGGACAGCCCCAAGGATACTCCTCAAGGTTGAGTGAAACAGATCTGTCCATGAGTGTTGGTATGCTGAGTTTCATCAATCTCTACTTAATAATTGTTTCTTTTTGCTAGCTTTAATATAATTGCTTTGCTATAGTGCACTATACTATACACTACTAGTAGTTTTAGCTTTTATACTGTGTTGTAAATAATTCTGATTAAGATCTTTTGTCTAATCATTAGTCATAATAAATAATTCATTTAATATAAATATATCTGGTTTGACATCTTTAATCCTGTGGGACAAAGTTCTTAAACCATTGTTAGTCTGGGGCTAAGACTGGATTCAGCCACACCCAGACTCCTCTCTGAAAAGAAGTTTAGAAAGCAAGAGGGTCCTTTGTGCACCTCATGGCTCAACAGCAGTGCTTCTTTAATAAACTTTGTCTGAAGCTCCCACCTACGACAAGAAGCATCTTGACAAGTGCCCCAGTCTTTTTAAAGTCAGAGCATGCAGGGAGACCTCTCTCTTGCCTCATGGCTTTTACTCAAGGCAGAGGCTCTACTTAGGTTTTTCTTGTTTTCCTCTTGGCTTTTGCCTTTCCCTGTTGCTCTCCCAGAGAGCTGAGATAGTGTGGATGGAGGCTCCCCTTCATGCTCTTTTCTAGTGGCAACAGTAGCAACTTGAGAAGCTGCATTTCACAATCAAAAACTGTTTCTGAACGAATTTGCAACACCTGTTGGCAGTGCAAAGCCAAAGTTGGTTGGGGCCAAGGGGGGTGCCATTTTTGGTGCTTGGGAAAACAGTTTCTACCCCCTAAAACACCAGTAGTTTAGAAACAGCAGCACCAACACCACTGGAATCCAGTGATTGGCAGGAGGCAGCAGTGAGCAGCAGCACTGACCGCACACATGCTGGTAATTCCCATCTGCCAGCAGAACTGCTTCATAAGCTTCTACCTTCCTGGGGTTGTTTTTGTTCCAGGGGGAAGGTTGAGATGAGTGGGGTTTGTCCATCATCTCCCTTTTGTATTCAAGACTGCATGGTCACCTGGGACCTGGGTCACATCTTGGGGAAAGGGGTCACTCCACCATTTTGAGTTTGTTCCTGGGGAGTCTGCAAGATTTCAGCAACTTTGTGACTATTAGTCTTATTTTTTGCCTGTTGCTATTTAGCTTTTTAATAAACTGTTATTTTTTTTCACTTATATCTGCTCATATTAATTTTTCCTTATTGGTGGAAAGGGATTGGTTAAAACTAAAGAGGAGGTAATTAATTTTAGAGTGTTTGCCTCTTAATATTGTCTTAAACTAAGACAATACTGCATCCAGTTCTTAGGTCTCCAGCAGAAGATAGACCTGTTAGAGCAGCTATAAACAAGGGTCACAAAAATGATCAGAGGGCTGGAACACCTTTCCTATGAAGAAAGACTGACAGAGCTGGGGTTGTTCAGCCTAGAGAAGTCTCCAGGAGGGATCATATTGTGGCCTTTCAATACTTAAAGGGGCTGTAGAAATACAGACTTTTTACCAGGGCTTGTAGTGAAAAGACAAGGGACAAAGGTTTTAAACTAAAAAAGAGTAGATTAAGATTGTTTGTAAAGAAGAAATTCTTTACAATGAGGTTATGAGACACTGGAACAAGTTGCCCAGAGAAGTTGTCAATGTCCCATCATTGGAAGTGTTCAAGGTCTGGTTGGATGGGGTTTTAAGCATCCTGGTCTAGTAAAAGATCTCTGCTCATTGCAGGGGGGGTTATAAAAAGTAATTAAATTATCTTCCTAATTTTCACATTAATTATCTACAAAACAGAGCCTTATGACCAAGAAACCACAGTGGTCTCTTCCAGCTTCACAGGAAAAGATTTATTAATGAGGTGTCCTATCATCAAGACTTTTACCACATAATGTACTGGCTACTTACTACATTATGAAGTAATTAACATCTGAAAGAAAAGAAAAAGGAGTATATTTGCTTAGTTCCTAAAAGAAAAAATTAAATTAAAAAAACAACAAATCAGACATGGGATTGACTATTTAATCTGAAGAGAAAATTAGAAAATGTTTCATTAATAAAATTCACAAAGGCCTGCATGCCTAAAACAACTTCTGACATCCAAAGGAGCTAAAATGGGTTTCATCCTCAATTTCAGTTCTACTTACTAGCCTCTCAGACCATGCTAGAAATTAAATTAACCAACTGCATTGGTGCTTTTTCTGGAAACTGTCTTGTGCTTTTAAATAAAGAAAAATATGTACAGAAGTGCTGAAAGCAACAGATAATACCAGCCATGCATTGGATCATAGAATGGCTTAGGTTTGAAAGGATGTTAAAGATCTAGTTCCAACTCCCCTGCCATGGACAAGGATGTCACCCACTAGATATCTTCCAGAACACAAGCTGTGTTCATTCCTCATATGCAAAATTCCACATTCTGATACTTCAGTATGAATATCGTATATGTTCAGAGTCAAGGGCACCTTTCCTCCTCCTCTTCCCCCTCTAGTTTGAAGTGCCGCCTTCCTGACTCATGACAAATATTTTTATGTCCACAGAATGTACACATGTACACATATGCATGTACATAGCATCAAGAATTCAGAAACAAATGTGCTGGGGCTGCAGATTCTAAAAAGTTTGAGAGAGAAATAATGTCTCACACATTTAGTTCTGGGAATTTAACACTGAGAGTTTTCAAAGGAAAATCCTAGTTACCTAGTAGTTTCTAGACATGCCAGGCAAGGACATTAAGAGAGGCTATGCTGTCACTCCAATTTTGTATAAATTCAATTTTGTATAAAGTCAATCCACCAGGAGACCTTTCAACACCTGGCAGATGAATCTACCTTCTAGTCCATTCAGCCAGAACAGCTGGTCAGGTCAATTTAGCTCAACTCAGTATAATCTCTCATTTCAGGTAGATCAGACCCTGCAATACACAGGACCACCAAAACAGGTTATGTATTAGTGTCATTAAATGCAGCACATATTGGATCCACAGCAGGTCCCTTCTATGGCTCTAACCTGCAGGTGGCTGCAATCAGTGTTGCACCCTCCATATAGCCAGTGGAGAGAAGGGTGCTCTGTAGGCAATGATGGAAGGAAGAAAGGTAAAATTTTCTTGTTCCTCCTAACATCCACCTTTGCTCACAGCTTTTCCAATCCAAATCAGTCCTCCACAAGGAAACCCTACTCTTCTTATCTGCCTACTGCTGAACACCCAATCATCCCATCCCACTAAAAAAACTCCAGACTTTGATAGACTTTACATCATATCAGAAACACCTGAGCTCTGCCCCCACCCACAGAGGAACAGGATCTCTTCAAGTATCAGGTGAAATATTTTACTAGTTGTCCCAGAACTACATACAGTAATCAAAGTTGCATATAAAACCCAAAGGGTATGGCCTTATTGTTGGCTATACTGAATGTTTTTCCACCATTTCCAAATCCTTATAAGATAACTGAAAATAATGTCCTGCAAAATGCTACAAACTTAAGCTTGCAATGTCTCTTTTGCATAGGCTATGCAAAGAGTTATATCTGTGTGAAAACCAGATATTTGTTCACTTTTTCAGTTGGTGTGTTTTTTTCTGTATTTCTTTCCTGTAGGCCTAGCAGTAGAGTTTGTATTTTTGAAGGAAAAGAAGGATTTCATTAACCTTAGATATCTGAAAAAATAAAAGGAAGAAAAATCTTGTGTCTGTTCAGCTTGGAAGTACTATTTTGTTAAATAAAGGCACATGCCTTTTATATAATTCTTGTGTGTTGTCTGTAATTGATTTTCTGTTTTCCTACATTTGAATATGTTTTTAAACGTTCAAGGAAAAAAAAAAGGCTTTATGTAAAGCTCTCAAAATTATTCCATGTGTCATGAAAGACCAGTGAATGGTTAATATTTGCCCCCCCAAACCTTTTCCTTTAGCAGCACTGTTGTTATCTTGTCAAAAGGCATGCTTATTTTTCCTTTTTCATATTATCTTAGTAATGACTTTATGTTTAAAGAGTATTACCGCAATTTGGAACCTTCATATCCAGCAAGGATATCCTCTTGGTGGTGTCATCTATGCAATATAAATCCAGAGTTTCTCTGTAGAACTTGGTCTCTTGAAATTTCTTGATCCACATAATTTCACAGGAACACTTGAATGGATTGCCCAGCAATATCCTACAGCAAAGATCAAATGATTTCTTAAAAACATATTATGCATATTAAAAAAAAGTTTCAAAGCATTTGTGCATAAAACTAAAAGTTGAACTCTAAAAAGGTATGGATCAAAGACCTCAGTGCAGTGCAAACTGTAAGTAGTGTTTTTTGTAGAAAATTAAACCCTGTCCACACTGAGAATCCATCCTGCCACAGATGAGAGAGATCACACAGGGGACTCAATTCCAGTCTCCAATTCATGGGGGTAAATCAGTAATGCCTTGAGAAATGGGCTTTCCTCTAAGATCCTTTTTATTTTATGGCAGCCAAACACATCAGAAATTCTTTTCTTGTATGATAAACTCTGCAGCTATCTCAGAAATACCACTCCAGAAAAGGTTTTATTGCTGTTAAGTGGATAAATTCTTTATAGAGCTAAACAGTCATAGATTATAGGCAAATTGTCCTGGGTTTGCCTGGGATAGTGTTAATTTTCTTCTCTGTAGCTGGTACAGTGCTGCATTTTGGATTTAGGATGAGAATAATGTTGATAACACACTGATGTTTTAGTTGTTGCTAAGCAGTGTTTACCCTGAGTCTCACAATTTTCAGTGTCTCCTGCTCTGCCAGTGGGGAGGGAGCATGGCTGGGACAGCTGATCTGAACTGGCCAAAGGGATATTCCATATCCTAGAACATTATGCCCAGTATATAAACTGAGGGGAGTTGGCTGGGAGGGGAAGATCATTGCTCCGGGATGGGCTGGGTATCGGTCAGTAGGTGGTGAGCAATTGTGTTGTGCATCACTTGTTTCTTGCATTTTATTCTTCTCTCTCCCAGCAGGCAGCAGTAGTAGTAGCAGCGGTGACTGAGGTAAATCTGGGGGTCAGGGTTAGATTGAACTGTATGGGGGAGTTCTCAAGCTCAGGGACATCCAGGCAGCAGCCTTGAACCCTGTCAGGACCCAGAAGCCCTCAGAAACCAATCAGACAGATGGAGCATTGCTGGAAGCAGTGCAGGAGATTTAAATGTCTCTTAAGGAGAGTGCCAAACAGGAGTGGGCAAACAGGTGTGGCGCAGCAGTTTGCAGGGCAGTTTGCACAGGCAGGGCAAGCAGAAAGGGCTTCTGTCTGACTATCTGGGAGCAGCAAATAGAGGCAGCAGACAGACACAATAGCTGGTGAAAAAGAGCACAAACAGATCTTTTCATCCCCAATCTTATTAGTGTACTAGGGTAAGCTTCTTCACTTGAGTTGTTAACACACTGTAGAGCTCATTTCCCTGCAGCTGTGGGAGTCACTGAACCAGCCGTGTCAGAGGCCTCCAGCCAGACAGACCTATTGATGGTGCATGCAGCTATCCAGGCCACAGATTGCCAGAAGTGTCTGATGCCTCTCCATGAGGCTGGGGCTAACAAAGAGTTTTTACAGGTGTGTTGTTGTTGAGGAGCTGTGTCACCAGATGAAGGAGCTACAGGAGAAAGTCAATAGGCTACATAGTATTTGAGCAAACAAGCAAGAGATTGACCAGGTATTTTCAGAGATGCTACAGTCTCAAGACTCAGGAGTCTTGAACCTCCATTCAACCCTGGACACGAGGAAAGCTGACTTCAGGACGGTCAGGGAATTAGTGAGCAAGGTCTCCTGGGAAAATGTTTTTGCAGGTCTTGGGGTCCATCAGTGCTGGTCACTTTTTAAACATCCCTTCCTAAGGGCACAGGAACAGGCAATTCCCAAATACTGGAAGTCAAGCAGATGAGGCAGAAGGCTGGCTTGGCTGAACAGGGATTTTCTCTTGGAAATAAGGCTAAAAAGGAAGGTGTATGCCCAGTGGAAGTAAGGTCAGATTACATGGGAAGAATACAGAGATGCTACTTGCCACTGTAGGGACAAAGCTCAACCAGAGTTGAAGCTGCCAGAACTGTGGGGAACAATAAAAAGAGGTTTTTATAATACATTAATGGCAAAAGGCAGTGTAGAAATAACACCAGCCCATTGCAGGATGAGGATGGTCACCTCACAAACAGGAACATAGACAAGGCAGATGTGTTTATTGCATTCATTGCCTCTGTCTTCAACACTGGTGATGGACCAGGGTGGCCTCAGTGCCCTGAGCTAGATGACCATGCCTGTGAAAATGATAAAACTCCCAGTTGATCCTGAACTTGTGAAGGATCATAAACCCATGCTGGCTGATCCCCCATTTGTCCTGCATGTGCTGTGATCATACTCAGTATGATGTGCTCCATGACCTTCCTGGTACCAAGGTGAGGCTGACAGGCCTGTAGTTCCCTGAATCCTCCTTCCTGCCCTTCTTGTAGATGGGCATCACATTGACCAACCTCCAGTCATCTGGGACCTCCCTGCTTAACCAGGACTGCTGATAAATGGTGGAGAGTGGGTTGGTGAGCTCTTCTGCCAGCTCCCACAGCACCCTTGGGTGGATTCTCAGACTTGTGTGTTTAAGTGGAGCAGCAGGTCACTGTTTCCTCCTGTATTGTGGGGGCTTCATTCTGCCTCATCTCTGTCTTCCAGCTCAGGAGTATGAGTACCCCAAGAACAACTGGTCTGACTATTAAAAACTGAGGCAAAGAATGCATTAAGTACCTCAGCCTTTTCCTCATCCTTTGTGGCATTCAATAAAGATGGAGATTCTCCTTGGTCCTCCTTTTGTTGTTAATATATTTGTAAGAAACCTTTTTTTATCTCTTACAGCAGTGGCCAAATTATGTTCTAGCTGGGCTTTTGCCTTTTTAACTTTCTCCCTGCATAACCTCATGACATCCCTGTAGTGCCCCTGAGTTGTCTGCTCTTTCTTCCAAAGATCATAAACTTTCTTGTTGAGTTTCAGCCAAAGCTCTCTGTTCAGCTAGGCCATTCTTCCTCCCCGCTGGCTCATCTTTTGGTACATGGGGACAGCCTGCTCCTGCACCTTTAAGATTTCCTTTTTGAACAATGTCCAACCTTCCTGGAGTCTTTTGCCCTTCGGGACTGCTTCTCAGGACTGCTTCTCAGGGGGCTCTGTCAGCCAGTCTCCTAAACAGGCTAAAGTCTACCTTCTGTAAATCGAAGGAAGCAATTTTTCTGACCCATTTCCTCACTTCCCCAAGAATAAAAACTATCATTTTGTGATCACTGTGCCCAAGACAGCCTCTGACCACTACATCACCCACCAGTCTTTCTCTGTTCACAAACAGCACGTCCAGTGGGGCACCTCCTCGGTTGGCTCACTCATCAGCTGCATCAGGAAGTTCTCTTCCACACACTCTAGGAACCTTCTAGACTGTCTCTTCTCCAGTGTGTTGTGTTTCCAGCAGATGTGGTAAGTTAAAGTCCCCCAGGAGAGCAAGGGCCAGCAATCATGAGATTTCTCCCAGCCACTTGTAAAATGTTTCATCTGCCTCTTCATCCTGGTTGGGTGGTTCATAACAGACTTTCACGATATCTGCCTCTTTGGCCTTCCCCATGATCTTTACCCATAAACATTCAACCTTATCACTACCATCATCAAGCTCCAGACAATCAAGATACTCCCTAACATACAGGGCTACCTCACTGCCTCTCTTTCCTTGCCTCTCCCTTCTGAAGAATTTATAGCCATCCATTGCAGCACTCCAGTCATGAGGGTTATCCCACCATGTTTCTGTGATGGTGACAGTCATAGTTTTCCTGTTGCACAATGGCTTCCAGTTCCTCCTCTTTGTTGCCCATGCTGTGGACATTGGCATAGATGAGCGTCATTTGGGCTTTTGATCTTGCCTTCAATACTGGTGTGCTGCCCCCAGGCTTATCTCTAGAAAGTTTAGTTTTTTCCCTTTCCCCTTTTGAATCTAGTTTAAAGCTCTCTCAGTGAGCCCTACTAACTCCTGTGCAAAGATCCTTTTCCCCTTTTGAGACAGGTGAACCCCGTCTGTCACCAGCAGGCCTGGTGCCATGTAAACTAACCCATGATCATGACCCCAAAATTCTTTCCATGACACCAGACTCAGAGCCAGGTATTGACCTGTGTGATCTTCCCATTGCTTCCACCATCATTCCCTGCAATGGACAGGATAGAAGAAAATGCTACTTGTGCTTCAGATCCCTAAACCAGTCACCCCAAGGCCCTGAGTTCTCTCATGATTGACTTCCTGTTGTTGTGACTTTGTCATCACCCACCTGAAAAACCAGTAACAGATAATGATAATGATAATGATAATGATAATGATAATGATCATCATCATCATCATCATCATCATCATCCAGCCATGCCAGACTAGAGTTTTCTAGGGACATCTCTTACCTGGGTCCCAGGGAGGCAGCAGACTTCCTTATGGGTTGGGTCTGGTCAGCATATTGGGCCCTCTGTTCCTCTCAGAGTGGAGTCACCAATGAAAACCACTATTCTTTTTTTCTTAGCAGAGGCAGTCATGATGCATAAGGTTGACTGACTCACACTAGGCAACCCCTCCAACCTGGATGGACCTTCATCCACATCGTGATTGTCCTAGCCCTCAAGTTCCAGAGCTTCATATGGGGTACCTGGGAAGGTGAGGTAGGCCAGAAGGCAATTTGACTGCTTCCCCAAGCAGGGACTTGTTTCCATTCTTCCCTGTCTCTTAGGTCCTCATCTGCTGCCTGGTGGCAAGGGGGTATGGAATGCTCTGCTTCTTATGATGTGTCCATTTTTCTCAGGGATGGTAGAGAGTGGCTCTACCAGTCCATCTCCCTCTCACACTCCCTGATAATCCTTAACCTCTCTACTTCCTCTTTCAGCTCTGCCACCAGGCAGATCATCCATCTGGTCGCACCTCATACACAAGTGTTGTGTCTGCTGCCCTTGGATACCAATGACAGGCTCTGGCACTCCCTTCAGCCTGAGACCTGGACAGCTGCATGTTTACATGAGAGCTCTGTATGGGTCTCCATATGCTTTTTGGCGATGGCTTTGTGGCAAGTGGAAAACTTAGCTTTGTTTCTTCTGAGACCATTAATTGAGCTTGCCTCTTGAGCTGGTAGGGTGATTGTGCCACGAGTTGCTGCTGCGTTGTGCCATTTGTCCACTCTCGTTGCCTAAGGGCTACTTTTGTGTGGGAATTGGCTGCCTTCACTCCTGGCCCTGACTATGCTGAGTCAGAGCTGCCGATTGTCAGGGTGTCAACACTTCCTGCTTTGGGCGGAGGCTGGAACACCCTCACTCTGCACTAGCTTCGCAGGTTTGCCAGTTTTCAGAAAGCTCTCTGAGCAATTCTCCACTTCAGAGCACATCTACCAGAGCAGTTTGCCTTGGAGACTTCACTGAAATGGTGATGGCACTGGTTTTTAAACTGCTGTTAAAACATACACTTGATCATTTCCAAACACCTGGAATTAAAATCTCTCTGCACTTATGTCACTGGCAGCATATTTGCTGCCTTTTGTGGATCAGAACTTAATTTCTAATATTTGATGGACCTGTAGATTCAAAGGAACAAACTTCCAAGTCCTGTTCCTTCACTTCTAGCCACAAATAAACTTTATTTAAAAAAATTACAACTTACAGATCAGACAAACTCAGATGGCGAAAAGGCTTCTTGGACAAACTAGAGAGCTTGTTTCTGGATAAATTGCTATGGAAAACCAGAAAATTGTATTAATTAGGAATGCTTCTTCTTAGACTCACAATACAGTTTGTGTCTCTCAAAAAAAAAAAGGATACCCCAAACCATCTCTAAAAGGCTCTTATTCCTTTAACTTCAGCAGGAAAGGGATAGTGCCCAGTCTCTTTTTACAGTTTGATGGGTTTGAAGGATTTGAATCCAACCTCTGTCTAAATGCATTCTTTAAAATAAAATTCAACAAGGGGACAATATTTTCACTTAAAGCACTTGTGTTCATTAAAAAAAAGCAGTAGATTTAATTGTGTTCCTCAAGTATTATGTAAAGTCCAGGTGTTAATTATATGCTTAATTTATTCGTAAGTGAAATGATTGTATTCCTTTCTTTGATACTGCACCAAACTCCATACTCATATAACAGCAGACATTCATATCAGAGGCTTTTAGTTATTGTGTTCAAATTAAATGTGCAATATGCATCCAGAGGAAAGATAAAAAGCAAAAATTTAAAATGCCTCTATTTGGCTTTTTTTATGTCAGTTAAGCATTTGCAGTTTCCACTGGTAATTAAGTGAAAAATCCTCTCCTGTTATGCAGAGCAAAGAAATGCTCATCTGAATCATAAATGCTCACCTTCCCAAGACTACAAAAATGCTTTCTCCAAATCAAAATAATGATTGTTTTCTATGAGTTTTTGAGTCCACAAATTAAAAATAGTGAGAGCAGCAAACAGTAAAACTGCCAATATTGTAGTGCAAACCAGCATTATGAGCCTAAATACCACGAGTTTTATGTGATATAATAGATGTGCCATAGGGGCTCCATTTTTGAAGTTACATAGCATTTAAAACAGGGAGTAAATCTCTTCTCCCTACCCTCTGACTAAAAACCACAATATTTAGTCCCCCTAGTTTCAGCCCTTGATCTCTGAGTACAAGATAATTTCTGAAGAAATTATGGGGAAAAAGTTTCCTCTTTTATTAGGCATTTAAGAATAGAATCACAGAATATGCCAAGTTGGAAGGGACCCCCAACGATCATCAAAGTCCAAGTCCTGGCCCTGCACAGGACACACCAACAATCCCACCATGTGCCTGAGAGTGTTGTCCAAATGCTTCTTGAACTCTGTCAGGCTTGGTGCTGTGACCACTTCCCTAGGGAGCCCATTCCAATGCCCAACCACCCTCTGGGGGAAGAACCTTTTCCTAATATCCAACCTAATCCTCCCCTGTCACAACTTCAGGCCATTCCCCTGGGTCCTGTCACCACAGAGAAGAGATCAGCGTTTGCTCCTCCTCTTCCTGTCACGAGGAAGTTGTAAACTTCAATGAGGTCTTCTCTTAGTCTCTTCTTCTCTAGGCTGAACAGACCAAGTGACCTCAGACACTCCTCATACAGTGTCCCCTCAAGGCCCTTTACCATTTTCATTTCCCTCCTTTGGATGCCCTCTAATAATTAAAAAACTTTCTTATATTGTGGTGACCAAAACTGCTCACAGTATTCAAGGTGAGGCCGCACTAGTGCAGAGCAGAGCGGGACAATCCCTGTTGGGGAGGATGAAACAGGGAAACCTTATGAACATGATTGTTTAGCAAAAGATTCTGAAAATATGAAGCCTAGAATCGAAGTAGAAATGAGAGCTAGCTTTGAGTCATGGGATACTGAGTGCTAGTTAATAAATATCCAAAGAACAATAGCCTTGACAGCTAAAGGAGAATCCCTGTTGATGAAACAATGTCCTTCTGCTGATAAAGAATGCAAAGGTCAAGCAGCAAGGGAAGAATCTGTAAAGCTTTTAGAGTTTGAAATGTAACACTGTATGGTAATATAGTAGTTCCTAAAGGCTATATGTAAATTCTTTAGTGGGTGTGTCTCGTAGTGATTGGTTACTAGGAATTAGAATATTCACTATAGAAAAATATGTATTGTAACAGGAACTTCGCTCTCTTACTCTTCCCACCCTTCTAACCCTCTTGATTCCTCCCACCCTCTCTTTTTTTCTCCCCTCTCTCTCCCCACTCTCTCTCTCTCTCTTCCCCCCTCACTCTCTTCTTCCCTCCTCTCTCCTAAGCCTCCCTTGTTCTCCCTGCTCTCCCTCTCTTGTTCTTGTTTTCCTCCCTCTCTCTCTTTAACCTCTCTTCTCCCTTCCCCTGTTCCACTCTCTCTCCCTCCCTGACCCCGTGTGCACTGTGGCTGGTGGCGGACATGGGTCTCTCCCTCTCTTTACCCATATAATAAATTGCTTATACCTGAACAGCTTGACCCTGGAGAAGTCTCTCACCGTGAGCGAGTGTTTTGTACAACAATAAATCCCCTCCCTTGGCCAGCTGGTGATGCTGGACCTGATGCTCCCCAGGACATGGTTGGCCCTCCTGGCTGCCAGGGCACTGCTGACTCATTTTCAACTTTCCATTGACCAGGAACCCCAGGTCCCTTTCTGTGGCATTGCTTTCCAGCATCTCATTCCCCAGTCTGTCCGTATATTTAGAGTTGCCCTGTCACAGAGTCTGGCATTTGCCTTTGTTAAACTTCATGCAGTTGGAAATTCCCCATTCCTCTAATTTGTTGAGGTAATCTCTATGAGATTTTGTTTACTATATTTCTGTTGATTCATTCTAGGACGCACTAGGCCTGAAGTTTGCAAGCTGACCGGTCCTCATGTGTGAGAACAAAATGGGTGAGCTACTGTTTCATTACTCCAGTCAACTGATCTGTCCTACAGTAGATGCTGGTGGAAAGATCTCATATGGATCCCAATGGTGAAAATTCAAGTACAATGTGCATGCAGGTGTTGATATATTTTATATATTAGTAAAGGCCTGTATGCACAAACCAGCCTTTGAAATAAGTCGTGATATTAAGGGCTAAAATCTTTGAAACTTGCCTGCAGAAGAGAGAGTAAAGCAAAACAATATTCTTGTGTGTAGGAGAAAAAATGTAAACTGTGTGTGTTAGCCAATAGTAGCTTGCTCTGCCTGCAGACCCTGTAAAAACCTTTAAAAGGTGTGCTAAAGATAGAAATAAATGGCATTCACGATTACTTCTGTGAAGACTGGTGAATAAGCTGGCGGTTTCTCAATATTTGGCGCTCCGAACGGGACACCCTGCGGGCAGGGGGGCTTCAGTGGATCCACGCACGGTGGGACGGAGCCTTGGACCGAGGTTGGTGGAGCGGATCTGAGAGCAGATAGATGCTGCCTTGGATCGGTACCAGGATAGGCAGCCTGAGCGCGGTGAGATGCGGAGCGGTAGGACGTGGAAATTCAGGCTGCTGGGGGGGATCGAGAGGCGAGGGCGTAGTAGAAGGGTTGCAACCTTCCCCCTTGCCACGGGCCGTTAGCATGGATGTGGAATTTGCGGCGGCAGATAAACTGCTTCTCTGCATCCTCGTTAAACGAGGCGAAGCAGCCCGGGAAAAGGACCTGGATATGCTCATTATATGGGCTAATTGTCATGGGCATTTGCAGTGCCCACACTGCTTTTTGCGGTGCAAGAACGGACTGATATATTGGCTCTGATATGAGAAACGGCAATTACGGAAAAGAGCAAGGACACTGTGTCTCTCGGTCAAACTTGGCAAATTGTAATTAATACCTTAAAAAACAGAAAAGCGAGATATGCTGAGGCTGTGAGACCCGTAATTCTACCTGCGTCACAGCGGCAGATGCCTTTATCTCCCACTGCTGGGCAAGCACCCCAATCTTTGCTGCCCATGGAGAGAGGGAGAGAGAGTCAAAGAGAAGAAAATAATGAGAAAAAAAAGAGTTCCACAGCGAACGCTGAAACAACGAACAGAATCTGTTCAGTTATGGCAGGATGTGATACATCCAGAAATATTTGATTCATTTTTGGAGTCACTTTTAGCATTACAATCTTACTTAAGTTCCATCTTTACCACCCTGGAAGAAAAGAAGCCAAATCTAGACTGGTTTCCACCCGAACCAGGGGGACATGGGGGAGCACTGAGGTGTGAGCAGAGAACAAAGGCACCCTGGGGGTAGAAGCAGCGCAAGAAAAGTTCCAAGGCCATGCTGATAAGCTGCAATGATCGCCGCTGTTAGCACCTGGCAGTGAGAGACTTTTCGTGTAACATCACCTGCTTTTGTAAAATCGTGCCCTTTTTTTCCTCTATCGGCGAACAACAAGAGAGATTGAGAGAAAAAACTGCATTTGTTAGAGTTAACTTTGTGAGGTTTTTCTTTTTTTCTTTCTCTCCGTTTTTCCTTGCTGAGAGAGTATGTAGAGAATGTGAAGAAAGATAAGAGCAGAGCTACAGCAGCAGCAGAGTGGGCAGTTCACCCCCCTGCTCCCTCTCTAAGAAAAAGCACCGGGATTATACCCAGTTTCTTAAAAAGTCATGATTTATTGGGTTTTCAAAATTTTTTTATATACCATTGTAGAGTTAATTTTGTGTTTTAAGTAATTATGAGTTCATGCAATTGCAGTTTTTAGAGTTTTACTGGATAAATTATTGTGATTCTTTGAAAGTTAAAAAAAAAATAAAAAAAAAGAAAAAAAGAGAGAAAAAGTGTTTAACAGAAGTTGCCTTGCAATAATTGGTTTTAGAACCTAAGGTTAAAATATGGTGTGATTTACAGCTTCTAGGAAAACCTTCCAATTAATGTTATCTACAGAAGAGATTTGTGGTTTAAAAAATAATTAGTTAAGAGAACTTTACTGTACAAGACAAAGTTAAGTTAAAGTATATATTATCCATTTGCTTGTTTTTTCCGCAATTTTAATAAGGTAATTTTAATGTGAGTCCTTTTGTTATATAAAACACATATAACTGCATATATACCAATTTGGATTTTGGATTTTAGTTTAAAAATTGGACTTGATGCTTCAGAAAAGTGCTACAAAAGCTGAATGGCAACTTGCCAAATCCTGTGTTGTTGTGGTTTTTCTCTAGAAAAATTGCACTTTAAAATCCTAACCAATTTAAGCATATACTAGGTAAATTCCTGTTATGAATAAGTATTTTTAGTAACATTTGCAGTTATTGTGGGTTATTCTCAAAGCTAGATGACATAGAATTGTGATGTATTGGTACAGTTTTATAATCTTTATAGTGAATCCATGTTATTGTTATATTGTGTTTAAAAGGTATATATCAAACTTTTAGCTGCTTTTTTGTAGTAACAGAATAAGATTAAGTTATGTTTTTATTTAATATAGATTAAGTGTTGATAGAATTAAGAAAAGTCAGGATTTATAATGTTTAGGCTTGAATGTTTTTAAGTTAAGTTTTCTAACTTAGATATTCTTTTAAGGTTAAGTTTGTTATTTCCTTTTGTCATAAATAATTATTGTTAGGTTTAAATATTGCTTAATTTAAATTGTTTTATGTTTTATTGGAGACACTTGTTTAAATTGCAAAGTATAGTTATTTTCCTAGAGAAATAAAGATAGCTACAACTGAAACAGCTGTGATAGAACACTGATGAACACCTGCTTGTGGATAGAAGTGAATGCAGTCTGTGACACCCGTGACTTCATTGGGAGATCTATTGGTTGTTGCAATCTCTGCAGTTTTGTTTGCTATAGCTTTCTTATTTATCAGTGTTTCCAGAATTTTAAGAAGATATATCATTTCTGAGAGTCAGCTACCATAGGAGAGGCTTCAGATTAAACCAACTGCTGAATGGTTTAATTGGTCTGGTACCTAAGGCTTCTGATCATTTGCTTTGTACAAATGCCTTTTAACAGTTTGCTGTGCTGTAAGCATCTCATAGCTGCTACTATTGAGAACCTTGTTTTAGAAATGAGTTAAGAGGCATCTTTCCAGTTTAAAGCCTAGGCCCTGGCCAAGCCTTGACTTTACCTGGACAGAATGTTTGTCAACAGATCCAGATGTTTTCTGTACCAAAAGAGTATTTGAGTCACTTTTTGACTCAGCAATTTGACCCTATTAATATGACAGCTGGATCAATTTTAAAGTGGGTTTGGAGAATCATTTCCAGAGGTGATTATCCAATCCTTCACTGATTTTTTTGTTTCTGTTTGTTTGCTAACTATGGGATGCTAGTGCAGTGTTTTAGTAATTAATAGTAGTTTTATATTACATATGTTATTAATAATGTTTATTATTTAATTGATTTTTAACTGGTATAAGTTCTTATTAATTGTGTATATGGTTTTGTGTTGATGTTGATGTTTATAACAGAAGTACATCTCATTTTATTTTTTTTTAAGAAAATGGGGGGAATGGATGTCCTAAAAGCATTTGATTAGTGTAATTCATTAACTTCAAGGGGAGAAGTGTCTGTGTTTTGTTGGCAGGTTCAAAAAGGTCACCTGTCCATCTGACCAGACTGTGTGCCTCTGAACACACGAGATCCAGTGAACAGAGATGTCATCACACAGCCTTGGTATTTCAGACATGGATCAGAAGTGGACTTGTCAGGACACAGTTGTGTCTGAACACTACACAGACAGATGCCAATAGAAATTTTACGTTGTTATTATGATGTTGTATCTCTACCAATTTTTTTCTGTTATCTTCTCTTTTAAGATTTAGAAAGATGTGAAGAACAATTTGAACATTGAAACCCTCAGTCACCGATCGCCTGCCAGCTGACATCACGAGAACAGCAGATGTTTCAAGATTCAATCGTGTTAAATCATAGTCTGTTTGTGAGAGAAATTCTGTAGAAGATCTAAGAAAAGTGTAGAGACTCCGTCTAACTGTATATAAAGCAAATTGTAGTTGTGTGTTTATCCTTTCAGCAAATTGCTTTCATGCTTAGACTACATATATACCAGAGCACGTGTGTTAAAAGTAGTTAGATAATAGTTTAAGATAAAGAGTTTAGCCTGTATAGTAATTGTTATATTAGTATAAAGTATAAGTATTCCCCTTTCAAGAGCTAGTGTAAACATATTTGAAAGTTCATTTAACGTTCATGCCTTAATTGTGAGTCTTCAGGCATGGTGTCATTTGCATGGAACAAACTGCTTATAGTTATTGTGCTGTGTATAGTCCCGACCAACTGTCTGCTGACTAACATCCAGAAGAGACAGACCATATGGGTCACTCTGGTACACTTAACAGGCCAAAAATCAATGTGCTTGAGCCTAGCCACACCTGGAGGTTCTTTTCGCACCTGTCTCATAGGAGTCCCTGAATGGGATCCTCAAGCATTTAAAGATTTAATAAGTAATGAGGCTCGACTGAATCAACTGGCAATGCTGCAAGAGTGCAGTCGCACTGTTGGCTTCACATTAAGACAACTTGAAGCCTGCTGGCAAGTGAAAATTATTGAAATTCTCAATGTTACCATAGGGCCCCCAGAAGAATTAGATTTGTTAGGTTCCACCAATATCTCAGGTGAATGGATAATGTTTGAGCCCCTGAGCCATTCCAACAAAGTAATGCAGCACTGGGCTGCAGTCAACCCTATAGTTGATCTCGTTACTCACACTGGAAGTAAAGCTTTTACTCACGGTGCAATCTCACAGCACAATTGCCAAAGCGATTACCTAGTTCCATATTCCTAATCTGTAGAAATAGAGCATGGAATGGAATTCCTGCTAATCCACATAGAGGACCCTTTTATCTTGGGAAGCTTACTTTGTTCCATCCAAGCTTACACCAACTGCTGAATGTAGCTGATAAAATAAAAAACATCAAACAGTCAAAGCGAAGCCTGAATGAATTAAGGCTTAGCAACTCCAAAAAGGCTCGCTTGTTAGACTAAGAAAGAATTGAACTTAACATCCACAATGTTAAGTGAACTTTCAGCCAATGTTAGTGTACGTCATGCAGTTTTACTAAATTGAGCTGCAATTGATTTCTTGCTCTTAGCACAAGGACATGGTTGTGAGGAGTTTGAAGGCATGTGCTGCTTGAATCTTAATGATCATTCAGCTTCCATCCATGGGCAACTACAACAGCTACAGGATGGGTTACATGCCCTGAAAGAAGATAGTGACCCCATTGGAAGTTGGTTCGCCAGCTGGGGTATCACTGGATGGTTGAGGTCTCTTGTGCTAGAAAGAGGATGGACTTATAGTGTTAATCGGGATGACAGTTTAAGTTGTATGTTATCTTGTCTTCATAGAAGTATAGAATGAGTCACATCCAAAGCCTGGTTTGTACAAAAAGAGAAAGGGGGAATTGTTGCTATATTTTATATATTAGTAAAGGCCTGTCTGAACAAACCAGCCTTTGAAATAAGTCGTGATATTAAAAGCTAAAGTCCTTGAAACTTTCCTGCAGAAGAGAGAGTAAAGCAAAACAATACCCTTGTGTACAGGAGGAAAAATGTAAACCTATGTGCATTAGCCAATAGTGGCTTGCTTAGCCCGCGGACCCTGTAGAACCCTATAAAAGGTGTGCTAATGATAGAAATAAATGGCGTTCACTTTTACTTCTGTGAAGAGTGGTGAAAAAGCTGGCGGTCTCTCAATAGAGATGCTCTAATAAACTGAAATATTCTTTTGGTAGGGCCATGGAGATGGACAATAATGTTCTGAAAAATAACTCCTTTAATTCATGAAAGAGTGTTGGGGGGAATGAAGTATTCAAACTAAATCTGAGCAAAGGCATCCATTGATGGAGCTAAGCAGATGGTGGATTAGCTGTGATCCCATGAGATGCTTGAACAGAGAGATGAGAGCTGATGAAGACCCTTTGCCCCCAGGGAGAGTAGAAGAAAACCTCTGTTCCCAGAGATGATCACAGAGACAGATGAAGAGAACCTTTGCCTTTGAATAACTCATTTTTAAAATAATACCCCTTGAGTTCATGGTGCATGGACACACCTCTAGGAGGGCTGTGAAAATGGGAGGAGATGGCAGAGTTTTTTCCCAGGTGGCTGCCAGTTGTAGAAATTAAAAACTACAAGAAAACTGTTTCTCGTGGAGAACTCTCCATGGCATAACAAGAGAAAACTCCTCTCCCTACAAGAACTGATGAAAGACTTGTATAGTTGGTACTGATTTAACATCCCAGGTTTTGTCTCTACATTGTCAGTTGGGAAAAGAAAGGTTGGGTGGGGGAAGAAAAGGTTTCTGGAGGTTTTATTCTGGTTTCTTATTCTTGTAGTCCTGTTAATAAAGCTTCTTTATTTCTTTTAAGTTTTAAGCCTGTTTTGCCCTTCTCCTAATCCATATCTCACAGGAAGAAATGAGTAAGTACTCTGGTGATTTTAGCCGATGCTAAAACCTGCCACATTATTGAAAGTGGCACCATTTACTATTTTCAGCCTTATTTGGGTTATCCTGTGTCTGCTAAGATTACTAATTCTCCAACAAAGAAACCACAGTGTCAGACTGAACAAGCTCCTACTCCATAACCTTCTTCTGAATCAGAGCTGCATGTACAGCAACATAACAGATGTCAGCTTAATTTGTTTCTAACAAGCAGTTTCATGAACTAGAGTTCTAATAAACTCTGCATACCAACAGATATGTATTCCATGTTTTATTGTGTGCTCCAGTTGAAGCTTTACCTATAACTTAAATATTTTAAAGACATCTTGTCTACACGGATTGTCTAGTTCCCAACAGGACATATAAGCACAATGATATTTTTCCCTTAAGCAGGATGCCAAATATGATCTCTATGTTCTGCCTAATGGCAAATTTTCACAAAACCTATTCACCTATATCAATTTTGGTTATAATCAACCACTGGGGACAAAGACACTTTCTGACTGCATGAGCCTCATTTTCTTAAAGAAAGAGGCAAAAAAAGACTATGAAGAGGATCCAGGCAACTCTGTTATTTTTTGCACTGTCTACTTGCCCATACAGCTGGGAAGGTTTTCCAAATGTCTGTCTTCCTTGTTACAAATTAAAAATCATTGTTTCCTATCCTCATCATCATGGAGAAAACTGGTTCTTCTCCTCTTCATAATCACCTTCCTTTTAAAAATGTGAAGATGTATATTCTTTTTCACTCTTCTTTACTAAATTGAACAAACTCAGACTTCTCATCCTATTCTGAAATTATTTTCTTTACAAACTCCTTATAGCTCTGTTGTTCTTCTTAAATATCTTTCTAGATGAGTAGATTTGGTCTCCTAATCTGTATACAGTATTTCAATGACGCCTTACCAGCAGCTAAAGTAATAGTAAATAGTAATAGTAAAGATGCAGAAGTCTAACACAAAATTACTTCTGATCATAGACAGAATTTGCTTTGTTGTGCTGCATCATGCTGAGATTCTGTTTCAATATAGCCACTAAACATTTCTCTGCAACTGTGCCACTTAGACAATAATTTCTCATTGTACATTTTCACAGTGCATATGCACTTCACTTTATGGAATTTCATCTTATACAATCATAATTCACTGGGAAATTGACACACAAGTAGACACACAAACATTCTGGAAGACACTTCCCTTACTCACCAACTGCAATTCACCAAAGCAATTTACTTTATTAAGGTGTACATGAAGTAAAACCTTCATAGGCCAGCAAGATATGGTTCATACTCTTCCAGTGTTTGTTCCACATTAAGGACAGCAATTACTGTGTAGGCAAATTCACATATTCATGCCCACTTCTTTGCATAAACTAATTGCTACTCCTTGGAAAACACAGATACAGAAAGTCAGTCCATTTTATTTACAAAGTAATAAGTCCTAAGCCAAATTTAACAATTCTTCCATATTACAAGAAAGCATTTAGGCATCTTACAAGACTGAGGCTTGGCCTTACATCTTCTTGATCTCATTAGAACTTTATTAAAAGCAAGAACTTAATTAAATGATAAATGTGTTTAATAAAGATGGATGGACTTAAACACACTCAAATACTTGTCTAAAGCAGTAAGCCCTACACATCATCTCAGTGTTTTCTAGGACTGGAACCATAATTTTCTATATGAGTAGCAGGAATGAGTGTGAACTTGTCAAAATATATTAGATGTACTCCATGCATGGACCAAATGCACTTCTAGCTGCTAAAACATGTTCAGCTCACTAAATCAGACTAAAGCTAATCCAAAGTCAAACCTATATCACTGAGCATGATGCATTTAGTGTGGACATCATACTCTCACCACCAAATTACTCAGTAGAGAGATGCACTCCTTTGTGCTCCACTAGTTACTGAAACAGACACAGCCAGTGACCACTGTTAGAGGCAGGATAATAAGCTGAATGGGTCTTTTTGCCATTCCACATTATGTTATGATCCACCAATTCCTTACCATACATGTCCTATTTCATGCCCATAATGACAGGAGGCCATAAGTTAAAACATTTTGTATTAAGGAGACAGGAAAAGAGAGAAAGGAGTTAACAACGTTTGGACAGTTTTAACTTAGAAGGCAAGCTATCCTTACTCACATATATTGTAGATTGATGTTTTTCACAAATGCCTGATGGGACACAAACCTTAAGCCTGAATCCACCACAGTCCTGTGAAAATATATAGAACTTAGAATAGTTAATTTAAAATGCAATGAAAAAAAAAAACATAATTTTTAAAATAAGAATGTGGATGAAATAACTAAGCTGAAATGCAAGCTCTACAGATGTCTTCTGTAATGCAAAATGTTAGCCCTACTCTTTCATGAGGTATGTAAATGTTTCTGACTGAGAAATAAAGAAATATAATTATTCCATGTACTCACAGATTTTTAAGTCCAACATAAAATCCAGCTTCATTGTCATTGATACTTTCTAATTTCTCCTGGTTTGCAATGTAACTGTTGAAAAAGACCAAAAAAAAAAATATATTAAGGAAGTTGCTCCTTCCATGGCTTTGATTGATGAGAAGTCAGCTATGAAGTTTGAAAGCCAGAAGTGGTTGTTGATCTATTACACTATGTTTGGTTTACATGACAAGTTTTGGTAGCAGGAGGGGCAGCATGGGTGGCTTATGTGTAGAGATGCCAGAAACTTCCCCCATGTTGGACAGAGCCAATTCCAGACAGCTCCAAGACAGACTCACGTCTGGCCAAAGCTGAGCAGATCAGTCATACTGATTGCAACACTGTGATAACATATTTAAGAAAGAGCAAAAACTGCTGCACAACAGCAGCTGGGAGAGACAAGCAAGAAAAATGTGAGAAAAACAACTCTGCAGACACTAAGGCCAGAGAAGGAGGGAGAGGAGGTATTCCAGGTGCCAGAGCAGAGATTCCTCTGCAGCACATGGTGAAGACCATTGTTGCCAGATGAAGAATTGCTTGCACCTGGTGGGTTAATACAATGCTTGTTCTTCAAAAACCGCTGGCTTATGGAACTGCACAATGCTTATTCTTTAGGATCATGTTAAACATTGACCAAAAAGAACTGGAGAGTAACCAGCCCAGTTATGCCAACTTTTCACCAGTTCACCAGATGGTCAAGTATGAATGTGGTTGCTGACCACCAGGGACCACCAAAGAGACCCCTGTGACAGAATGCATGCGCCAATGGGAGGGAACAAATGTTAATGATTTTGGGGAAATTATTATCATATGTATGTTTATTCTGGGAAAATCAATGAATATTCATGCAAAATATGGTATATAAACAGAAGCTTTTTCTGTACTCAGCATTCACAGTATTTTGGAGGAGATATCCCCTCCTGCATTCAGCTAAATAAAGTATGCCTGCTTCTTAATGCTATATTGGTGTTAAGGAGTTTTATTTTTACCAATTTTTGGTAACACCATGATGAAGCAGGTTGTTCCTCCTGCAGCCCATGAAAGACCCCACTCTGGAGCAGGTGGATGTTTCCTGAAGGAAAATGTGACCCTGTGGAGAGCCTATGCAGGAGCAGGTCTTCTGGCAGGACCTGTGACCCTGAAGAGTATCTATGCTGGAGCAGCCCATTCTTGAAGGGCTGTACCCTGTGGAAATGACCCATGATGGAACAGTTCACGAAGGACTGTATCTTATGGAAGGGACCCCATGCTGGAGCAGGGGAAGAGCATGAGGAGGGACAAAGGGTTATGAATTGACCCTAACCCTCACTCCCCATCCTCGTGCACCACTCAGGGGGAGGAGGTAGACAAGTGGGGAGTGAAATTTACCTAGGAAGAAGGGAGAGGTCTAGGGAATCTGTATTTTAGATTTGGATTTATTTCTAATTATCCTATACTGATATTATTGGCAATAATTTTAAATAATTTCCCAAAGTCAGGCCTGTTTTGCCAATAGCAGTAATTGCTGGGTGATCTCCCTGTACTTAGCTCGACGCATGAACTGTGACAGCTATAGTTGGTCTATAAGCTGCACAGATAATTTGGCTTAAAAGATACCAGCTCAACCAGCCTAGCTCATTAAGAGAAACAAGTCCCCGGGCATGATAATGATAGGTCAGATTCAATTCCAAACAGAGGACCTCAGCCAATCCCTTTGAAGCACAGATGCACCCATATCATTGGCCAGTGAGCTGGGCGGACTTGAGACCTTTGACCAATCATGTCTGTAAGCGAGGGAAATTTGAAAGCTCTATAAAAGGAGCTGCACCACAATAAACTTGGACTGTTACTGCATGAACCCAGTGTGTGCTTGTCGCTTCTCCTGTCTCCAACATCAGTGTTACAGTAAACTTTTCATCATACTTTTTCTCCTTGTCCAGTTGAGGAGATGGAGTAATAGAGCAGCTTGGTGTGCATCTAACAGCCAGCCAAGGTCAACATACCACATGCAATTAACCCTGAGCTCTAGTTAAAGCACCTGCAAAACAAATGTGCTCATAAAAATCTTCTCTTTTATTATTGTAGTATGGAGCTGTTGGAGGATGAATTGAGTTTTGCACATGGAAAATTAACTCATTAAGGAAAGAAGTCACCCTGAAGACACAATAAAGATGCATCACGATGTTTTCAGGACATTGCTTCATGGGTTTTACAACAGGAAAAGGGCCAACTTTCATGGTAGTAGTACAGTTGCTCTCAATTACATTTGGAGCAGGCTGTCTTAGTCTTATTTCCCTCATGTTGTTCTTAACTTAATCACTTGTTAAATCAATTTTCTTCCTTTCCCAAAGTAGTTGCAGGTTTGTTTTTTAAGGTGTGGCAATAGGAAAACAGAAAAAAGGGAGGCTACACTTCATTATATTACATACACAGATGGAATTAAGAGAAGATAAACTGTCATAATAGACCAAAGTACTGTCAGCCCTCTCACATATTGTGAATTTGTTTGAACCCCAAAAAGATGTGGGAATGCAAGCTAATATTTTGCATGATTACCATGTGAGATCTATGACCAGTGGTATCCCACAGATTGGAAATGAAAATGCTGTACAGATAATACAGGGGATTGTACACATGATTTCTGAGCCTGAAAAAGTTTCAGCCTGTCAGCAACTCATCTGCTTCCCAGGGGAAAAAAGTTCCTAGGAACAGTTTTCTCTCAAGGATTGTTTTATAGTAAATAGATTATATTTCTCAAAACAATTGTAGTGGTTTAGATTTTCCAATTTCGTTTCCCGGCCAATGCACCAAATAAATGTAGTGGTTTTTAAAGCAGTAACTAAAAAAATTACTAGAAAACTTACTTATTTCTTGCTGTAAGATATGGATTAGAACAAGAGCAAAACAGGCTTAAAACTTAAAAGGAATAAAGAAAGTTTATTAACAAAACTACAAGAACACCAGAATAAACCTCCAGAAAACCCCTTTATCCCCCACTACCCAATCATTCCCTTGTTCACATGACAACAGAGACAAAAAAACTTTGGTGTTTAAAACAGTCCCAATTCTTGCTAGAGTCTTCTCATCAGTCTTTGTAGAGAAACAGAAGTCTTCTTCTGCTGATCTATGGAGTTTCTCACAAGAAAACTATTTCGGTTATAGCTTTCTATTTCTCTGATGCCAGCTGCCCAGAAATCCTGTCATCAGTTCACTCCTCCCATTTCACATCACTCTGAGGTGCGTATGGGTCAATAAGTCTAAGGATGTAATTTTTAAGTTATTCAAAGGCAAAAGTTCTCTTAATCTGTCTCTGTGAGCTTCTCTGGAAACAGAAGTTCTCTGTTTGCCTCTACAATAGCCCCAAATCTTCAACTATTACTTCTCCCCACTCTGTTCCAGCACCTCACTGTATCACAACTACTCCACCTTTTGCTCAAAATCCACACTTTGAACACTCCATTCCTCCCAATATACTCTGTCATGAATTAAAGGAGTTTTTTTCAGAACACTATTGTCCATCTCCATAGCTTTAACAGAAAAATATTTCAGCTTATAAAGCATCTCCTTATTCTCTCTTCCCCATCTAAAACTTAACTCTTTTCTTCATGGTCTTTGATGGTTTTATGATGTCTTTTTCATGTTGATTCTCTCTCTCTCTCTCTCGGAAAAAAGGAGTAATCTGTACCTCTCATACAGGTAGTAAAAGAGTTAAAGTCTTGGAAAGCTGCAGATGTTCATGGTGTCAGGTTTCAGTTCAGCAGCAGAAACTACAAACCAAGTCAGGCTGGCCGGCTCCGTTTCTTCGCCCCCCCCCCCCCCCCCCGCGGCCTTGTCTGGCCTGGGGGGGGGGTGGGGGGGAGGCTGAGACAGAGCTTGTTACCTCTTCAGAAGCCGGAAACCAAAGAGAACAAGAGAGCCCTGGCTTTACATCTTAAGGTGGTGTTCACAAGTTGATCTCACTTTTCAATGGTCAAAACTGCTGTCAATTCTTAGAAATGACCAATAATTGGTCACAAGAAAAGACTCCCATCAGCCTTTTGCAGCTTCAACTTCCTCCCAGCTCCCGAAGCTATCTTAAAGGTAAAGTCACCCCATGACAACAATACTGAACAGATGTTCTTGGTGAGTTTTCTCTAGTCCCACCAATGGGACCAAAGGGGGTGTTAGCTTATTGTCCAATCATGTAACCTAGACCAAAACACCTTATAAAAGGGGTTGAGAACCCCTGAAATAAAAGCTTCTTTGCCTCACAAAGCAGCTGGTGTGTGTCCAGTTATCTGGGGAACCGTCAATACTTTATGTCCTTCAGCGATGGGATGATACATAGCTTCTCTGTTTTGCAGACAGAAAAAAGTTTCACAGTGCAAACCATGCTGTCTGGGAAGGAGGAATCACAGGAAAGTGCAATTCAATTGACATTATGAGCAGAAACATAATTCTGATGTGGGAAATCACCCTGTCAAAGAGTTCATGCATTTCAAAAGATAACTCCAGTCACAGATAAATTGAAACTGAGATTCATTTGTATTTTCATAAGTATCCAGAATTAAGCAAAGCTACAATACAGTACGTTTTCATAAACAGAAGTATTTATTTTGGTAGAATAAAATTTGTTTTCACTTTAAGTGTTTCTTGTATTTAAAGAAACTGATGAATTGGAGAAGTGTTTTGCTTTCCCAAAGACAATAAACTCCACCATAGTTGCTGTTTTAGAGAAATGTTTTGTGTGCCCATGTATTGGGTCTGGCTGAGCTGGAGTTCGTTTCCCCACAGCAGCTTTCCCAGTACTGCGCTTTGCATTGGGAGCTGGAAAGGTGTTGAGAACACACCAGTGTTTTGGCTACCGCTGAGTGGTGCTGGATCAGCATCAGCACTGTCTCTCCAACATTTGCCCCCATCATTAGGCTTGGGGAGAGAAAGATCTTGGGAGGAGACACAAACAGGACAGCTGATCCAGACTACCCAAAGGGATATTCCATGCCATATGATATCTGCTCAGATACAAAAGCTAAGAGAAGGAGGAGGAAGTGGGGGTATTTGTTATTAACAATGTTTTCCTTACGGAACAACCACTACACATGCTGAAGCCCTGCTTCCTGGGAAGTGGCTAAACATCGCTTGCTGATGGAAAGTAAAGAACAAACCTTTTTTTTTCTCTTTGCTTGTGTGCGTACAACCTTTTGCTTTTGCTTTAGTAAACTGCCTTATCTCAACCCATAAGTCATTCTCCATCTTATTATCTCTCCCCTGTCCAGCTGGGAAGGAGAGTGATAGAGCAATGTGGTAGGCACCTGACGTCTAACCAAGATTGAAATATATGTTGGTATAATTAATGTTTTATTGTACACATATAAAATCAAGTATAAAAGCATGTTTTATGTAAAAAAAAAACCCACAAGCAACTTGAGATTGCAAAAGCAGTGTTGCTGTATTTTATATATTGGTAAAGGTCTGTCTGCACAAACCAGCCTCTGGGATAAGTCGCAATATTAAAGGCTAACATCCTAGAAACTTGCCTGTAGAAAGTAAAACAATGTTCCTGTGTACAAGGATAAGAATGTAAACTTGTGTGTACTAGCCAATAGTAGCTTGCTCTGCCCGCAGACCCTGTAGAACCCTATAAAAGGTGTGCTAAAGATAGAAATAAACGGCATTCACAATTACTTCTGTGAAGACTGGTGAACAGCTCGGGGGTCTTTCAACATCTGGCGCTCCGACCAAGGACACCCATGTAGGCAGAGGGGCTTTGGAGTCAGCGGAGTGGATCTGGGCGTTAGACGTCGCGGGCTTGGATCGGCACCGGATAGGCAGCCTGAGCGCGGTGAGACGCGGAGCGGTAGGACGTGGAAAGTCAGGCTGCTGGGGGGGGCCCAGGCAGGCAAGGGCGTGGTAGAAGGGTCGCAACCTTCCCCCTTGCGGGTTGCTGTCAGCATGGATGTGGAATTTGCTGCGGCAGATAAACTGCTTCTCTGCATCCTCGTTAAACGAGGCGAAGCAGCCCGGGAAAAGGACCTGGATATGCTCATTATATGGGCTAATTGTCATGGGCATTTGCAGTGCCCACACTGCTTTTTGCGGTGCAAGAACGGACTGATATATCGGCTCTGATATGAGAAACGGCAATTACGGAAAAGAGCAAGGACACTGTGTCTCTCGGTCGAACTTGGCAAATTTTAATTAATACCTTAAAAAACAGAAAAGCGAGATATGCTGAGGCTGTGAGACCCGTAATTCTACCTGCGTCACACCAGCAGATGCCTTTACCTCCCACTGCTGGGCAAGCTATCTCCTATCTATGCTGCCCATGGAGAGAGGGAGGGAGAGTCAAAGAGAAGAAAATAATGAGAAAAAAAAGTTCCACAGCGAACGCTGAAACAACGAACAGAATCTGTTCAGTTATGGCAGGATGTGATACATCCAGAAATATTTGATTCATTTTTGGAGTCACTTTTAGCATTACAATCTTATTTAAGTTCCATCTTTACCACCCTGGAAGAAAAGAAGCCAAATTTAGATTGGTTTCCACCCAACCAGGGGACATGGGGGAGCGAGGTGGGTGCAGACAACAAAGGCACCCTGGGGGTAGAAGCAGCGCAAGAAAAGTTCCAAGGCCACGCTGATAAGCTGCAATGATCGCCGCTGTTAGCACCTGGCCGTGAGAGACTTTTCGTGTAACATCGCCTGCTTCTGTAAAATCGTGCCCCTTTTCCTCTATTGGCGAACAACAAGAGAGATTGAGAGAAAAAAAACCTGCATTTGTTAGAGTTAACTTTGTGAGGTTTTTCTTTTTCTTTCTTTCCGTTTTTCCTCTCTGCGAGAGTATATGGAGAATGTGAAGAAAGATAAGAGCAGCAGAGAGCAGCAGCAGGGCGGGCAGTCAAACCCCCCCCGCCCCGCTCCCACTCTAAGAAGAAGCGTCGGGATTGTGCTTAGTTTGTTAAAAAGTCATGATTTATTGGGTTTTCAAAATGTTTTTATATACCATTATAGAGTTAAGTTTGTGTTTCAAGTAATTATGAGTTTATGCAATTGCAGTTTTTAGAGTTTAACTGGAGAAATTATTGTGGTTCTTTGAAACTTAAAAAAAAAAAAAAAGAAAAAAAAAGAAAAAAAGAGAGAAAAACTGTTTAACAGAAGTTGCCTTGCAATAATTGGTTTTAGAACCCAAGGTTAAAATATGGTGTGATTTACAGCTTCTAGGAAATCCTTCCAATTAATGTTATCTACAGAAGAGATTTATGGTTTAAAAAATAGTTAGTTAAGAGAACTTTACTGTACAAGACAAAGTTAAGTTAAAGTATATATTATCCATTTGCTTGTTTTTTCCACAATTTTAATAAGGTAATTTTAATGTGAGTCGTTTTATTATATAAAACACATATAACTGCATATATACCAATTTGGATTTTGGATTTAGTTTAAAAATTGGACTTGATGCTTCTGAAAAGTGCTACAAAAGCTGGATGGCAGCTCGCCAAATCCCATGTTGTTGTGGTTTTTCTCCAGAAAAACTACACTTTAAAATCCTAACCAATTTAAACATATACTAGGCAAATTCCTGTTATGAATAAGTATTTTTAGTAACATTTGCAGTTATTGTGGGTTATTCTTAAAGTTAGATGGCATAGAATTGTGATGTATTTGTTGCATTTTTATAATCTTTATAGTGAATCCATGTTATTATTATATTGTGTTTGAAAGGTATATATCAAACTTTTAGCTGCCTTTTTGTAGTAACAGAATAAGATTAAGTTATGTTTTTATTTAGTATAGATTAAGTGTTAATAGAATAAAGGTTAGTCAAGTTTTATAATGTTTAGGCTTGAATGTTTTTAAGTTAAGTTTTCTAACTTAGATATTCTTTTAAGGTTAAGTTTGCTATTTCCTTTTGTCATAAATAATTATTGTTAGGTTTAAATATTGTTTAATTTAAATTGTTTTATGATTTATTGGAGACATTTGTCTAAACTGCAAAGTATAGTTATTTTCCTAGAGATATGAAGACAGCCACAACTGAAACAGCAGTGATGGAACACTGGTGAACACCTGTTTGTGGATACAAGTGAATGCAGTCTGTGACACCCTTGACTTCACCGGGAGTTCTATTGGTTGTTGCAATCTCTGCAGTTTTTGTTTGTTATAGCTTTCTTATTTTTCAGTGTTTCCAGAATTTTAAGAAGATGTATCATTGTTGAAGATCAGCTGCCATGGGGGAGGCTTCAGATTAAACCAACTGCTGCATGGTTTAATTGGTCTGGTACCTAAGGCTTCTGATCATTTGATTTGTACAAATGCCTTTTAACAGTTTGCTGTGCTGTAAGCATCTCATAGCTGCTACTATTGAGAACCTTGTTTTAGAAATGAGTTAAGAGGCATCTTTCCAGTTTAAAGCCTAGGCCCTGGCCAAGCCTTGACTTTACCTGGATGGAATGTTTGCCAGCGGATCCAGATATTTTCTGTACCAAATCAGTATTTGAGTCACTTTTTGACTCAACAATGTGACCCTATTAATGTGACAGCTGGATCAATTTTGAAGTGGGTTTGGAGAATCATTTCCGGAGATGATTACCCAATCCTTCACTGATCTTTTTTTGTTTCTGTTTGTTTGCTAACTATGGGATGCTAGTGCAGTGTTTTAGTAATTAATAGTAGTTTTATATTACATATGTTATTAATAATGTTTGTGATTTAATTGATTTTTAACTGGTAGAGGTTCTTATTAATTGTGTATACGGTTTTGTGTTGATGTTGATGTTTATAACAGAAGTACATCTCATTTTATTTTTTTTTAAGAAAACGGGGGAAATGGATGCCCTAAAAGGATTTGATTAGTGTAATTCATTAACTTCAAGGAGAGAAGCGTCTGTGTTTTGTTGGCTGGTTCAAAAAGGTCACCTGTCCATCTGACCAGACTGTGTGCCTCTGAACACATGCAATCCAGTGAACAGAGATGTCATCACACAGCCTTGGTACTCCAGACATGGATCAGAAGTGGACCTGTCAGGACACAGTTGTGTCTGAACACTATACAGACAGTTGCCAACAGAAATTTTATGTTGTTATTATGATGTTGTGTCTCTACCAATTTTTCAGGTATCCTTTGTTTTAAGATTTAGAAGGATCTGAAGAACAACTTGAACATCAAAGCCCTCAGTCATCGATCAACTGCCAGCTGACATCATGGGAGCAGTGAACGTTCCAGGACTGAATCATGTTAGAGGAATTCTGTAGAAGATCTAAGAAGTGTAGAGACTCCATCTAACTATATATAAAGCAAATTGTAGTTGTGTGTTTACCCTTTCAGCAAATTGCTTTCACGCTTAGACTACATATATACCAGAGCACGTGTGTTAAAAGTAGTTAGATAATAGTTTAAGATAAAGAGTTTAGCCTGTGTAGTAATTGTTATGTTAGTATAAAGTATAATTATTCCCCCTTCAAGAGCTAGTGTAAGCATCTTTGAAAGTTCATTTAACGTTAAAGTTTTAGTTGTGAGTTTGCAAATATGATGTCATTTACATGGAACCAACTGCTTATGGTAATTGTGTTGTGTATAGTCCTGACCAACTGTCTGCTAACTAATATCCAAAAGTGACAGAACATATGGGTCACTCTGGCACATTGAACTGGCCAAAGGTCAATGTGTTTGAGCCTAGCCACACCTGGAGATCCTTTTTGCACCTGTCTCATGGGAGTCCCTGAATGGGATCCTCCAGCATTTAAAGGTTTAATTAGTAATGAGACTCGACTGAATCAATTGGCAATGTTGCAAGAGTGCAATCACACTGTTGGCTTCACATTAAGACAACTTGAAGCCTGTTGGCAAGCAAAAATTACCAAAGTTCTCAATATTACAACCCTCAGAAGAATTAGATTTGTTAAGTTCCACCGATACCTCAGGTGGATGGATAATGTTTGAACCCCCGACAAAAAGTCATTCTAACAAAGTAATGTAGCACTGAGCTGCAGTCAGCCCTATAGCTGATCTTGTTACTACCATTGAAAGTAAAGCCTTTATTTGTGGTGCAATCTCATAGGACAATTACCAAAGCGATTACCTAGTTCCATCTTCCTCATCTGTGGAGACAGAGCATGGAATTAGATTCCTGCTAATCCACAGAGGACCCTGTTATCTTGGGAAACTCACTTTGTTCCACCCAAGTTTACATCAATTGTTGAATGTAACTAGCAAAATGAAGAACATCAAATAGTCAAAGCGAAGCCTGAATGAATTAAGGCCTAGCAACTCTAAAAAGGCTCACTTGCTAGACTAAGGAAGGATTGAACTTAACATCCACGATGTTAGGTGAGCTTTCAGCCGATGTGAGTAGTGTGTCATGCAGTATTATGAAATCGAGCTGCAATTGACTTTTTGCTCTTAGCACAAGGACATGGTGGTGAAGAGTTTGAAGGCATGTGCTGCTTGGATCTTACTGATCATTCAGCTTCCATCCATAAGCAACTACAACAGCTACAGGATGGGTTACATGCCCTGAAAGAAGATAGTGACCCCATTGGAAGTTGGTTCGCCAGCTGGGGCATCACCGGATGGTTGAGGTCTCTTGTGCTAGAAGGGGGACGGACTTTACTTCTAATGCTGAGCTGACAGTCTAACTTGTGTGTTATCTTATCCAAAGCCTGGTTTGTGCAAAAAGAGAAAGGGGGAATTGTTGCTGTATTTTATATATTGGTAAAGGTCTGTCTGCACAAACCAGCCTCTGGGATAAGTCGCAATATTAAAGGCTAACATCCTAGAAACTTGCCTGTAGAAAGTAAAACAATGTTCCTGTGTACAAGGATAAGAATGTAAACTTGTGTGTACTAGCCAATAGTAGCTTGCTCTGCCCGCAGACCCTGTAGAACCCTATAAAAGGTGTGCTAAAGATAGAAATAAACGGCATTCACAATTACTTCTGTGAAGACTGGTGAACAGCTCGGGGGTCTTTCAACAAAGCAGCTGCTGGAAAACCAAGAATTTGCAAGAAAATGACCCAGCAATTAAGATAACACCAAGAAGAGGTGGGTCCACCCAAGCAAGATAAGCGCTCTAACGACCCGGTAATTAACACCTGATACCGACCTGATCTGATTCTCTAAGACCATGCATCTCAATGTCAGTTTCCCGGTTTCCCGAAAAAAATTACTCAGACTCCCTCTCCTTCTGAGAAAAAAAACTCAGCACAATTCTACATCTCAAAGCCTGCTTCCTGAAAAAACCACTCCAACTGCATCTCCTTCTCAGAAAACTCATCAGTAGTAACTGCATAGCCTCAAGCTGAAAAAACTCTGTAAAATTCAGCTCTCCAAAAGACAATTTGTGAACTTGGAGGAATCAGTGCGACAGAGTCTGATTCAGAGTTCACCCAGAGTCGACCCCGGTTGATTTATGCATTTTGCCGATTAAAAACTATGAAAAGTCTAGTAAAGGCTATCAGTCCTTCCATTTTAGAGTCCTGTAAGTAGATGATCTTACTGCCTCTGAATTTTCTTTGAAAAAGAACAGAGGATTTAATTATCATTTTATGAGACTCAAGACTCAGAACTTAAGACTCAGCCTTAAGACTTAGACCTCATCATGATAAAAGCAGGAAATATCAAAGGTATCTTCCTCAATCTCTTCTCAACATTGAATAAACAAGCACCCTATAAGACCAGGAGACAGGGCAAATGCAGAACAGCAGAAATGAAAGAAAATGGACAGAAACAGAGGGAGAAGGGACTCAGAAGAGTAAAAGAAGAAACTGAGCAAGTTTTCTGACAAGAACTACCATAACCGAGTTCCATCACTTAAACACATTTATTACAAATCCTTATCTGACATAGCAATTTTAATAATAAAAACATTTAACCAGAATCTCCAGCTATGGGAAGCTACAAAACTGACATGAGTTACAGTGTCACTGAAATATATCTGTGCTTTACATTCTGTGGTAAGCCATTCTTTAACTAAGGCAACTTAAGGGGGCAGATACTCCAAAATGAGTTACCTCCCCTTTAGTTTTAACCAATCTGTTTCCACCAATAAGGAGAAACAAATACAAGTGGATACAAGTGAAAACATACCAGTTTATTTTTTTTAAAAAAATGAAATAGCAACAGGCAAGAAAAAACACAGTAATAATCACTGGTTACAAAGTTGCTGAGGTCTTGCAGATTAACCAGTGTTGTGAATTCATGTTGTAAATATTGGCTTTTCACAATTATTCTGATAAATATATATTATATGCTTTCACTATATTCTTTTCTCTCTTAGTAAGTTATAGGCTTAGATAGGAATTCTGAATAATAAAGATATGTTTCATCCGGACAAGGCAAGACAATGGGAGGATCAAGCTGTGGAAAACAGGCTGTTATCAGCAGCAGGAAAGGGAGAGCAAACTGTTATCAAAAAAAACGGTACCAGGACGTGGGCAGGGGGGAAAGATAAGCTCAGCTGCCCTCAGAAGAAGGATGAGGGGCCCAGACCCTTATCAACAACTGACCATCTGCAGAAAAAAGGAAACCAGACTCCAAAAGAATGCTGACCAGCAAGAATAATGATGACCAGCAAAAAAATTATGATGACCAGCAGAAACAGACTGTGCAGGAGCATGATCCAAGAAGGCGGAACCAGGGAGGGGACATGCTTGAATATGCATTAACCCCTCACAACAAGGATGGGATAAAAGGGGTATCCCTGGGATACCAGGTGTGCTCTTGGCAGTGCGCCAAGGCACCCGGCCGTTTTAACTCTTTGCTTTATTTTATGTCTCTTATTGTCTTTATTAAACTTTTTAAAATTTACAGGAGTGAACTTCGTTTTTCACACCAGGAACAAAGAGAAACTTAAAATGGTGGAGAAACCCTTCCCCTAAGATGGTGCCCTCCGCAGATGACCATGTGGCTCAAAAGACAAAGGGAAAATGGCAGACAAGCCCTCCCCCCAAGATGCTGCGCTCTGCAGACAACCACATGTTCCAAGAGACAAAGGCAAAATAGTGGTGGCTCAGCAGGCTTCCTCTCTCTTCCTCTCTGCCTTTTCCTTGGCCAGCTGAATTCAGACAGTGTCAGTGCTGCAGCCTCCAAGCCACTGGTGTCGGTGCTGCTGTCTCAAGTCCCTGTTCTGATTGGGGGGGGGAAGAAAATGGACTCCTGTGCACCAAAGAACAGTGGCCTAATCCCGACTGTCTTTGGTTTTGCACTGCAGACAGGTGTTGCCAAATTCACTCTGAAACAGTTTTGGGTTGCGAAATGCAGCTTCTTGGGTTGCTACTGTGATAAATGTAACCTTGGATAAAAATTAGTGAAAGAATAAATAAGTATATAACTGTATTTGTAACAATGTAAAAATTATAGAAAATATAGTGTGGCCTAAGAATTTCCCCCAAACCCAGCAGTAACTACCCATTCAGGCAGTAACGACCCTAGGCGACGTTCATCAGCCTGAAAGAAAGAGCAGGACACGAACAATTAAGCTAAACAAAGAAAGGAGCCAGGCCGAGATGCCCATCGACTCCACACCGCACCTGGACACTCCACCCTGCAAGCCCCGACTGAAGATGCAATCAGGCCAAACAATGAGAGGAGCCCAGCCGAGATATCCATCAACTCCGCACCGGACCTGGACACTTCACCCTGAGAGTCCAACCGAAGATACAATCGGGAAGCACTCAGAACCTTTCACATGCGAACGGACTCTGCCCAGTCGTCTATTGATTCAGTTCCATGGTTCCAGGAAATTCATTCAACCAGCCATCTAAACTCTTTGTTGAACAGTAACTGCTCGGAGTTTTGGCCTCAGGACACAAAATCCCTATAAAAACCCCGGACAGTCTACCCTCCTTCGTGGATTTGGGTAAATCTGTACCTCTGGGTATAGACGTCTCCCTGTCCACCCAGCGCTGCGCTGATTTATTGTGGTTTTTTCTCTCGTTGTTTGTGATTGAAATTGTTTTATAATAAATTGCTTTTTATATTAACCCTATTTTTGCCATTGCATTTATAACAGATTGGTGCCGTGACTCGGATCGGAGAAACTGCGGGGAATCTCGCTGCCCAGGACGGGTACCCCCGCTGATTTTGGCGGCCTGGTGAGTTGAGAACCCCCGTAGCTTGTTCCGACGTCCGAACCAAATTTAGGCTGAGATAAAACCACAATAAAAAGGAAACGGATCCGGATCAGAGAGCTCGGGAAGGCACGGAGCCTTCGGGAAGCCGCGGCTTGTTTTGCTCGTAAAACGTCTGTTGTGCACAAAGACATCCACGCAGGAAAATAGCTGTAAGCACTGTTGGTTGAGTGGGCGATCGGGCGAGTGTGTGAGACGTGATCTGATCACGGGGCGAGTGTGGACTTCAAGGCCGCGTTTCCATCCTCCCGCGAGGGAATTGGCTGGCCGCGAAGGAAGCGATCCAGAGTGAAAGCTTTTTTTCTCGACACACACTTGTAAAAACCTGAAGCCAAAGGGTGTCTCGGGGGACTGATCGCAAGGAACTAAAAGGGGAAGGATACGTCCTGTCGAGCTCGGGAACTGGTAAACCCTTTTAGTTAACGGACCCAGGTAGAGGTCCGGAAGAAGATCAAAAGTACCGATTACAAGAGACCTCAGCTCAGCTCGCTGAAGGGTGAGTATCGGCAAAATTTTGATTCCTAGAGTAAGTACACAACGCAGAAACTGATACCGACTCACGGAGAAGTCGAAGACAGGTAAGAAATTATATATTTGTGAAGTATGGGGCAGAAAAAGAGTAAGCTTCAAAGAAGAAGCACAGGGAAAAATTCCTCCCATCAGGGGGAGGAATCACCAGATATCCCACTGGAAAGTCCCTTGGGGAGGATGCTAAAACACTGGGAAGATTGTCCCCAGAGGAAGGGGAAATCAAAGGCAAAATTGATACATTATTGTATGGAGGTTTGGGGAGGACAAGAGTTGAGAAGTCACCTCACTTGGCCAGTGTTAGGCACATTTGAAAAATGGACGTGTAATAAGTTATTCTCCTATGTGGAGAACAAGGTCCCCTCAGATCCTGAGGAGAGGGAATATGCTAAGCTCTGGGTAAACGTCAGAGTAGGGCTATTCCCAATGAAACAAAAAGAAAAACGTGAGTCGAGAGCTGAGTCCTGGGAACCCCTCGACCACTTACCACCCCCATATCATGGACCGGCGGGACCTTCCTCTGCAGAGCAAGTGGTGCCTTCAGCACCCTTGGGCCCCCGAGACCAACCCACTGAGATACGTGTGTCTCAAGCGGGAGACTCGGTGCCGGCAGCGATGCCGGCAGCCCTTCCCCTTTCCCCGCCTGTAAACACCGTAGCCACAGTAGCCTCTTCGGAGGTTTCTCCTGCACAAGGCTGGGGATCACCCTATCCGTCCTTGCCGGTCCAGCCGCCACAACCGGGACCCTCCCATACAACGGAGGGGATCCCTCCCATCAACCAGGTGGCGGCGGAGTTCCCACAATTGATAACGGGGAGGCAACCCACAATCACCAACTCCCCTCCCGCAAGTAGAACCCGTTTGAGAGCGAGAATGGTGGATAATGAATGGGGAGAGAGTGAAGAGGGGCACCGGTTGTTCCCTCTTAGGGAAGTACCGACGGCCCCGGGAGTGATCGGTTTTGTGAATGTACCCCTTAACTCTGGAGATGTAAGGGCATTTAAGAAAGAGATGGGGCGGTTGTTGGATGATCCTTTTGGTGTGGCTGAGAGGTTAGACGAATTTTTAGGGAGTAGTATTTATACCTTTGACGATCTTATGGCAATCCTGGGATCATTGTTTAATCAGGAGGAAAGAGAGATGATTAAACAAGCCGGTATCAGAGACTGGGACAGACGCAATCCACAGGGGACGCCAGGTAACCAGAAATGGCCTAGTGTAAGCCCGAGCTGGAATGCACAGACGGAGGAAGGAAGACGGAACATGATGGATTTAAGGAGCATAATTGTACAAGGTATAAGAGAAGCGGTCCCTAGGGGCCAGAATATTAGCAAAGTTTTTGGAGAGTGTCAAGGGAAAGAGGAACCACCCACTGAATGGATCGAGAGATTACGGTGAAGTTTACAGATTTACTCTGGGACTGACCCGAACTCTCCTGTGGGGGAGGTTCTGTTAAAAACACAATTCGTTGCTAAATCTTGGGAAGACATTAGGAGAAAATTAGAAAAGATCGAGGGGTGGCAAGATAAAAGCCTCCAGGAGCTCCTAAGGGAAGCTCAAAAAGTATACATGAGGAGAGAAGATGAGAAGCAGAAATTGCAAGCTAAGGTTTTAGTAACTGCAGTGAAAGAGGTCCAGAAACAAGAGCAGATGCAGGGTAAGTTTAAAACACTACCCGGAAAAGGTCGAGGTTCTCACCGGGCAGCCCCGGCCCCACGGAGAGAACCCCCTGAATGCTACTACTGTAAAAAGGTAGGACACGTTCAGCGGAATTGTAAACAAAGAATAAAAGATGAGAAAATTTTTCAGGAAGATTAGGGGTGTCAGGGGCTCTTTAATTTGGGGACCGGAACATCCAAGGAGCCCTTGATAAAATTAAAAGTGGGCCCCCAACGACAGGAGGTAAGTTTTCTTGTGGATACTGGGGCAGAGAGAAGTACCCTGCAGAAATTGCCATACAGATGTGTGGCTAGCAGAGAAAAAGTTTTTGTAATCGGTGCAAAGGGAGACCCCTTTGAAGTGCCTGTAATAAAAGATGTGGAAATAGAATCTGAAAATAAAATTTGCTTAGGGAATTTACTATTAGTGGAAGAAGCAGATTACAATTTGTTAGGAAGAGACATGATTGTCGCTTTAAGAATTAATATCATGATTAAAAATTCTGAATCGGTAGTGAAAATATTTAAGTTGACTCCTAAAGATGAGGAGAAAATAAACCCTGAAGTATGGCATTCAAAGGGAGAGGTAGGAAAGCTAGATATCAAACCTATCAAAATAGAAATCGAGAACTCTGAGGACCCTATAAGGGTTAAACAATATCCCATCCCGATGGAGGGGAGAAGGGGGTTGAAACAAGTAATTGATGACCTCCTAAAAGGGGGTACTTTAGAACCTTGCATGTCTCAACATAACACCCCCATCCTGGCTGTAAGGAAGACGGATGGAAGTTTCCGATTGGTCCAAGACCTAAGAGCGGTAAACGCTAGGACCCGGACTAGATTCCCGGTGGTGGCCAACCCCTATACTTTACTAAATAGACTCTCACCAGAAGATGTGTGGTACAGTGTGATTGATTTGAAAGATGCTTTTTGGACTTGCCCTCTGGATGAAAAGAGTAGAGATTATTTTGCATTTCAGTGGGAGGACCCAGATACAAACCGAAAGCAACAGCTAAGGTGGACGGTCCTCCCCCAGGGGTTCGTGGAGTCTCCGAACCTTTTCGGACAAGCTTTAGAACAAATGTTAACCCAATTTGTTCTTGAGGACAGGACAAAGCTTTTGCAGTATGTAGATGACTTGCTAATAGCTGGACCGACTGAGGAGAGCGTGAGAAAAAGCACTATTGCCTTGTTGAACTTTCTAGGAAAGAAGGGTTTGAAAGTCTCAAAATCCAAGCTGCAATTCACAGAGCCCGAAATTAAATCCCTCGGACATTGGATATCTCAAGGGAAAAAAATGTTAGACCCGGAGAGGGTAGCAGTCATCCTTGCATTGCCTGCACCAAGAACAAAAAGGCAAATTAGACAAATTTTAGGGCTCTTGGGATATTGCAGGCAGTGGATTGAGGGTTTCAGTGAAAAAGTGAAGTTTTTGTATGAAAGATTAAACACTGACAGGCTGAAGTGGACTGAACAGGATGAGTCTAATTTCCAGAAATTGAAAACTGTTCTTATGACTGCCCCCGTACTAACTCTACCAGATACGAATAAAGAATTCCAGTTGTTTGTGGATGTGAGTGGACAAACAGCACAGGGAGTCCTGACTCAGGAATGGGCAGGCAAAAGGAAGCCTATAGGGTTTCTTTCAAAAATCTTAGATCCTGTTAGTCGGGGTTGGCCTACGTGTTTACAGGCAATTGTAGCAGTGGCTCTGTTGGTGGGAGAAGCGAAGAAAATAACTTTTAGGGCTCCCCTGGTAGTTTACACTCCACACGATGTGAGAAACATATTGCAGCAAAAAGCAGAGAAGTGGCTGACTGATTCCAGGCTTCTAAAATATGAAGCCATCTTAATCAGCTCACCCGGTTTGGAATTGAAAACCACTTCTGCACAAAATCCTGCTCAGTTTTTATTCGGTGAACCTCTAGAGAAATTAGTGCATGACTGTTCTGAGATCGTGGAGCTGCAGACCAGAATAAGACCGGACTTAGAGGATCAGGAGTTAGAAGGGGGAGAGAAGTGGTTTGTAGATGGATCTTCGAAAATTATTGAGGGAAAAAGAAAATCAGGATATGCAATAATAAATGGTGCATCCGGGGAGGTTGTAGAATCTGGTCCTTTGAAAGCAAGCTGGTCTGCACAAGCTTGCGAGCTCTATGCTCTCCTGAGAGCCCTCCGGAGGTTGAAAGGAAGGAGAGGGACCATATACACAGATTCACGGTATGCTTTCGGTGTGGTACACACTTTTGAGAAGATTTGGGAAGAAAGAGGACTGGTAAATACTAAGGGAAAAGACCTAATTCATGGGGAAATAATCTGACAGATTCTAGAGGCTGTCCGAGAACTGAAAGAAATATCAGTTGTCCATGTAAAAGGGCACCAGACGGGGTTGCAGTTTCAAACCCGAGGTAACAACCTAGCCGATAAAGAAGCAAAACGAGCAGCTCTGCTCACCGTAAGTATTCCCGAGGTGACTCCGGAGGAATCGCCTGAAATCCCCGTGCTCCCTTCAGAGAGGGAGATTGAAGATTTCAAGAAAATAGGGGGAGTCGTGAAACAGTGAAAATGGTGGTTACCTGATGGGAGGGAACTAATCCCGAAGGGAGCGGCAAGGAGAGTATTAAGAAGACTACACAAACAGACCCATTGGGGAACTCGGGCACTGGCCGATCAGTTCCTGAAATTTTTCGGGTGCAAGGGGATTTTTGAAATTGCCAAGCAAGAGGTACAGGGGTGTGTGGTTTGCCAAAAAGTGAATAGATCCAGTTCCAAACAAACTGTTTGGGGAGGGCGTCCTCTCTCATACAGACCATTTGAGAGGATCCAGGTGGACTTCACCGAATTACCAAAAATCGGTAGATATAAATTCTTATTAGTAATAGTTGACAAACTGACGCACTGGGTGGAAGCCTTTCCCAGAGCAAGGGCTACAGCCCAAACAGTATCAAAAATTCTATTAGAAGAAATCATCCCTAGGTATGGGATAGTAGATTGTATTGATTTGGATCAAGGAACTCATTTCACTTCAAAAATTATAAAACAAATTTCAGAGGCTCTGGGTATTAGGTGGCAATACCACACCCCCTGGCATCCTCAGAGTTCAGGGCAGGTGGAAAGAATGAACCAAACACTTAAATCCCAATTGTCTAAACTCATGATAGAGACGAAAATGTCATGGATTAAGTGTCTCCCCCTTGCTTTGCTAAATATTAGAACGATGCCCCATTCTGAAACGGGTCTGTCCCCTTTTGAAATGTTGTATGGGATGCCATACAAACATGGAATGCCAGTAAGACACCCTCAAGTGGAGGATGTGCAAATACAACCATATCTCATTGCTATCAACAAAAATTTACAGGACTTGCGAAAATGAGGACTGATCCCCCAAAGCGCCACTCTGGGATTTGCTATACACCAGATACAGCCTTGGGATAAAGTCCTCGTCAAAGCTTGGAAGGAGCTTCCCCTCACCCCCCCCACTGGGAAGGACCTTTCCTTGTTCTCCTGACCACAGACACAGCTGTCCGGACCGCAGAAAGAGGCTGGACAAACTCATCTCGAGTAAAAAAAGTAAAGGAATACGACCCCTCCGAGTGGAAAGTCACCACCCCTCCGGGAGAACTGAAAATTAGGCTTCAGCGTCACCACAAATGACCAGTGACGACCAGATAAGTTGTATCAACCCTGAATGTGATTGTTTTCCGTTTATACATTTTAAGTGCGCTTATTGTAAACAGATTTAGGTAACCCACTGTTGGGGAGGGTACAAGCCTAAGGGATTGTGTACAAAGTGTCTAGAAAAAGAACAGGATTTGACTAGCCGTCTCTTAATACTTGCCACCAGGGCGGGGTTGTTAGAACTCGACTCTCCTGAGTGGTTCCTACTTTTTCAAAAAGGGATAAGGGGGAAGCTAGACTCCAAGGCAGAAGCTTTGGAAATCGAGTGCCAAAAGACAGTAAAGGTACCGTGCAGGACAGACATGATTAAGTCGTCTCGGTGGGCTGCTTTCAAGAGAAGGTACGCCATAAAGACTACAAGGGCCCCTGAAGAATATCCTTGCTGCCGAGAAGATGGTAATCCCCGCCGTATATTTTTATATGGGCGAAGGGCAAGGCAGAGGGATACACCGGTGGGGAATCCTGATAGTCCTGAATCTAGCCATGTGCTTGACCGAGGGAATGAGTCCCGAAGTACCTCTGGGGGAGCGTCCCCTAGGGAAGTGTGAGCAGTGTCAGACTGCCACAGATGCCGGACGAATAATTGACTGTCCTCCAGAACAACAAAAGGGGTTTTGTTTATCCAACGGCACTCAGTATAATCTCTGTGAACTAAAGGGGGAAGTCTGGTGTTATCACTCAAGAGCAAGTTTTAAGGACGGGCAGTCTAAAACTCCTATGAGAAGAAAAACCAAAGCTACCCACTTCAGGTATAGGAGAGAAGTGGGAATGCTCCCTCCAATTCCAATCTGCAGCCAATGTAACAAAACTGTCTGGATAGGAGGAAAAAGACAATCCACCTTTTTAGCATATTATAAAGTCAACCCTTTGTGTTACAATAAAGCAAACTTAAAAATGTGTACCATAGGGGAGAAAATGTATTGAGAAGGTAAAAATTTAAAACATGAAGAGAAAGCCTCCTTTAGTAATGAACCGATAATTCTTGATTTGTTAAAAAGTGATGATGACTGAGTATGTTTACAATTCGATCAAGTGTTCTGCTTCTCCAGAGATGAGGAAGGGATGGACCCTGAAAACAAAATAAAACAACTAACCCTAGAATTAAAGAGGCGAGAAGTAGAAATCCGGAAAAAGAGACTAGAACAAGAGAGGCTTAACTCTCTTAGTGAGCACTATGAGCAATTAGAGAGACAATACAGCAATTGGGGATTGCCAGCCCCCAACCAGAATCTTTTCATAGACCTAATGCAAGAAATAGCCACAGAATTAGGTCTATCTAACTGTTGGATGTGTGGCGGTTTAAAGTCGGCTGAAAGGTGGCCTTGGAAGGGAGAGGGACTCACCCCAGAGCAACTCCTAAAATGGGAAGGCTCTAAAATGTCAAAAACAAAACGAAGACCTGAGGGATGGGTTATAGACCAAAGAATAATTGGTACCGTCTGCATTAGCAGAGAAGGAAAAGAATTCACTGATTTAGTAGGTTATACCCCGTGTGTAAGCACACTCACAGTGAATTCTGACAGTAAATCAAAAACTTGGCAACCTGAACCACCTGCGAGCTATTGGAGTCGCACCCGGGGTAATCACTGCGAATGGGTTGAAATAATTGAACTATGTTGGTACTAAAGCTCCGGGGCCAATCCCTTCCAAGCACTAGAAGGCCTGAAAGAATATTGGGATGATCCGGCAAGAACAAACAAAGGCTGGGAAGCTCCCGATGGCATTTACTGGTTATGTGGCAAGAAAGCATATAGTGAGCTACCTAAGAAATGGAAAGGGTCTTGCACTCTCGGAATAATTAGACCCTTTTTCTTTACTCTACCCAGAACAGAAAGTAAATTGCTGGGAGCTCCCCTCTTTGAAACATTAAATAGACAAAAGAGGGAATTAAAACAGGAACTACCCATGGCAGGAGGCAGTCAGAAATGGAAAGAAGAAGAATGGCCTGCCGAAAGGATCATTAAGTATTATGGGTCTGCCACTTGGGCAAACGATGGCAGTTGGGGTTACAGGACTCCCATTTACCTTCTCAACAGACTTATCAGGTTACAAGCAGTAGTAGAAGTAGTTTCCAACCACACCTCAGAGGCCCTAGAACTCCTAGCGAAGCAACATTCGCAAATGAGAACTTTTGTGTACCAAAACAGACTAGCTCTCGATTATTTGTTAGCCAAGGAAGGAGGAGTGTGCGGTAAATACAATGAATCCGAGTGTTGCATGGAAATAGATGATTATGGAGAGACAATAAAAGGACTAGCTGCCGAAATAAAAAAGGTAGCACATGTGCCAGTTCAAAAATGGAACTCAATTCTGCAAGCCTCCTGGTGAGACCAGATATTTGAACAGGGGGCTTGGTGGAAAAAGTTAGTGTTCTTTATATCTTGTTCAATTGCCGGAATCATCTTTCTCCCGTGTTTGATTCCTTGCTTCATCAGGTTGATTCATTCTGTTGTGCAAGGAATGCAAATTGCCACTCTTCCAACTGACCCAGAAAAAGCACCAGGGAAACCCACTCTTTTCTCTAAACTAATGAAGCTAGAGGAGAAAAGAGAGAACCAGAAGGCAGTTGAAGCCTTAAAGAAATTTGAAAATAAAAACAAACCTTCTCAAGAATACTGTGAGAATTCACTTACAGACTGGGAATAAGACAAATATAGTTAAAACTACACAGTTCTCCCTCACTAGAAATTAATGAAATAACACGAATTTTAATGTGATAAATTATTAGGCGGGGGACTGTGATAAATGTAACCTTGGATAAAAATTAGTGAAAGAATAAATAAGTATATAACTGTATTTGTAACAATGTAAAAATTATATAAAATATAGTGTGGCCTAAGAATTTCCCCCAAACCCAGCAGTAACTACCCATTCAGGCAGTAACGACCCTAGGCGACGTTCATCAGCCTGAAAGAAAGAGCAGGACACGAACAATTAAGCTAAACAAAGAAAGGAGCCAGGCCGAGATGCCCATCGACTCCACACCTCACCTGGACACTCCACCCTGCAAGCCCCGACTGAAGATGCAATCAGGCCAAACAATGAGAGGAGCCCAGCCGAGATATCCATCAACTCCGCACCGGACCTGGACACTTCACCCTGAGAGTCCAACCGAAGATACAATCGGGAAGCACTCAGAACCTTTCACATGCGAACGGACTCTGCCCAGTCGTCTATTGATTCAGTTCCATGGTTCCAGGAAATTCATTCAACCAGCCATCTAAACTCTTTGTTGAACAGTAACTGCTCGGAGTTTTGGCCTCAGGACACAAAATCCCTATAAAAACCCCGGACAGTCTACCCTCCTTCGTGGATTTGGGTAAATCTGTACCTCTGGGTATAGACGTCTCCCTGTCCACCCAGCGCTGCGCTGATTTATTGTGGTTTTTTCTCTTGTTGTTTGTGATTGAAATTGTTTTATAATAAATCGCTTTTTATATTAACCCTATTTTTGCCATTGCATTTATAACACTACTCTTGCCATTCTAGAGAGCAGCCTGAAGCAACCCACTCCAGAGCCCAGAGAGAAATGAAAGGTTTCTGCCTTGTGCTGCCTCAGTCCTCTCCCTGCAAGAATGAAAGGGAAAAGAGCAGGAGCCAAGAGGCAAGCGAGCTCTGCCTGAGTGGTCTGACCTTAAAAAGACCGGTGCTCCCCCAGCCCCACATTTCCATTTCTAGATGCGCTATACCAGGTCTTAAAGAGACAGTAACAATTTTGGGCACACATAGTGTCCTTGGGTGACTTTATGATGCTTATATCCCCAATCATCTGTTCTGTTTATGCTGGATATTAAGTTCTGCATCTTTAAGACTGGTTTCAAGAGCGAAGGGGGGAAAGAAGAAGTGCGCAGTTTGTTTGCAGAAATGGCGCTCACTCCCCTGCATGCTTCTCCTGTCTGTGTTGTCTGTAGCACGGACAGACAGTGGGACAGAGCTCTTCCTTGCTTTTAGTTAGTTTTTAGCTAGCTGACGCAGAGAAGTTCCCTGGACTGGTTTTTTTCCTTTTTTCTTGGATCTGTTCAAACCTGCTCTGGACTGAAAACCCAGATAAACACCAGGAGATCATGCCTGTGGCCCACCAGGGCCTGGGCCTCGGCACTTTCCAGTGCCAAAGGGACTGATAAAAAACTGAGCGAACTGAGCTACACCCCATGAAAAAGACTTTTCTGGATTTGCCAGCTCTTCGAAGATTGGGAGGTTTTATTGTTTAATATTATTCAATTTCTGTTAAATAAACAGTTTTTCCACTTCTCTCCAAAGAAATCTCATTGTCTGGAACCAGTTAGGGGGAGGGGCCACTTGAATTTGCTTTCTGAAGGGACCCCATTCGGAGGTTTTCTCCCAAATTTGCCCTAAACCAGGACAATAGATATGGAATACAATACCATTTTCGGTTACCCAGGACAGCCTAAAGCAGTGTAAAAGAGCTCAGCTCCACTGAAGTTAATGAAGCAACCATAATTTGCACCAGATTAAGATATGAGTGGGAGCAAAGCATCTATTAAAAAAATAAAAAATCAGTATTCATTCACTAGGGATAAACAAACAGAAGGAATTTGGAATGATGAAGCAACATAAATTGATAATCTTTTTTCCCCATCTTTCTCTTACTGCATCCCTTAAAAAACAATTTAAAAAAAGTTTCACACTTTACTCTGACCTGGTACTAGGCTGTCTATGCTGAATGATTTCTGACTTTCCATAATTGTATTTCAAATAGGGAGTCAGAAGAAATTTTGTCTAAGTGCAAATACAAATTACTCAAAATAATAACTGTTATTCAATACATTTGTATACCACCCACTTAGTATAGAACATGACAGTAAAGGAAATTTTACAGTTGGAAATCCCTGAAAAGTAGACAGATGTAAATTATCACAAGCAAGTCAAGTTCTCCTATGATTCCTTACTTGCTTAAAAAATCTTTTTTAAAGGTAAATCTATGCTGCTATTTCATATCAGTGAGAAAGAAATACAATTAATGTGGATGTACACTTCAAAGGAAATCTGTTATTTTATTTACTTATAGTGGAGTGGTTTGAAATAAAAAATCTTGTCTAAGTGAAGTCTGTTTTTACCTTCTTCAAAACTACTCTACCTTGATGTTATTTATCATCAAACATTAATACTCTAAAAGCTCAAACTTGCAGTGGGTGATGCTAAATGAAATTTATATGCCTGTCCTTAAGAATATCCAGCTTGTTCTTTAATTGAACATTTTTTAACTGTAGCACAGAAGAAAAACATCCTGACTCATGTCTGGCTGAAGTCACATGAGGAGCTCCCACTACACACCACCAAGTGCAGCACCACTGAAATCTGTCAGGATATCACCCAATCAAATCACATTTATCAGCTCACAAATACCAGTTATTGCCTCTAACCCAAACCCTCAGCTGTCTACAATACTATTCACTTGATTATTCTATAGCACTTTGTGTCTCCTTCAATGAGTAATCAGAAAACTTTTTTCATGTCTTTAATATCCCCTCCAAAAACTACGGACTCATTCTTGTAAAAGCATTTAGAATCATACACCTGCTAACTGCACATTGTAACCTACAATAACATGCTAATCTCAACACACTTCAACAAATTAACGATTGAATAATAACAGATATATATCCATATTTTACCATGTTTTGGTTTGAAAGATAGGTGTCTGCCAAGGAAGGCAGGAACCTCCCTTGGAATGGAGAATATGACCCCCTTCCCTCCAAATTATTGTAACTTTGAAATTAAAGGGCTTTCAGGCAAAGATATAGAAAAGGGAATAACAGTTCTTTACAAGTATGTGTAACAAGGCAAACAAACAACATCAACAGCAACAACAAACAAAACCAGAAACCCAGTAACAGCCTTCCCTTGGCTGCCAAACACCTTCCCCTTTGGTGTAGTTATGATCACAGCCAGCAGGGACGCTGTTGGCTCCCGCCTGGGCAGGGCAGTGCAGTGAGTCCCTCGTGGCTGCAGAGGGTGCTGTGGTGCAAGCTCAGTCGAATCTCTCTCACATGGGTAATGGTGGGCACAGCTGGTGGAAGAGATAGAAAAGGGCTTTCCTTTAAAACCTCACAGGGGCAGCCGATCCCTGTGCCCCTCCAGATGGTGAGATGGGCTTTAGCAGGAACCTCAGGGCAGTGGCTGGAATGGCAGAGGCAGGCACACAAGGGGTAGCAAGCAAAAGGTAGCAGAAACTCTGCAGCTGTGGCAGAAGCCATGGTGTGTCCCAGCAGGCAGGAGGTGTAGGGTTACAGTGTAGGGAAAAACTCAGAGAAATGGCAGAGAAACGTCAGGGCTGGGAAGCAGCAGCTGGGCTCCCGAACACAACTGGGAGAAGCTCCCTCGGATGGGGGAGGGGCTTGGGGTCCTGGGTTTTCCCCTGAAGCACCCAAGTAGATGGTGAGGGTCCTTTTCTAGTGAGGTAGGGTGTTAAGCCCAGCAATGGTGGTGAATTTTCCCCACAGAGACCACAGCCAGTCCCCCTCTGATGCCGAGAGTGATAGAGAGCTCCGCACTGTGCCCAGCCCCTTTCCCCCATCCCAAATCTCGCAGTATCTCTGCCCCCTCCAAGACAAACCCCTCAGCTGAGAGAGTACACCCTTCCCCTGAACCATGGCCACTTCTTTTATCTCTCTTAACTACTGGTTGTTATTGCCTCTTAGCAACAGATATGAGAAAATTCCCTGAGAAAAAGAAAACAAAAGGAGCAATCCTAACCTCCAACATTGAGGAAGATTAGGTTAGTGACCAAAAATCAGCAGTGTGCCCTTGTGGCCAAAAAAGAGACTGAAATATTGTTGCCCTGAAAACTAAGACTTTTGATCTTGTTTACATAATTTCTAAGAACTTTCCCAGGACAGTGACTGTAAACATAGATATGTATACATTCTTTCTGATACACGTCTTTTGATGGACGTCTCATACGATCAGTGCGATTGGAAAGGTGGTAACCTAACTATCCAATCCCTGGTCGTTGCTGAGAATCTATAAATACTGAAGTTGTAGGAATAAAACGAGTTTTTTCCTGTCATATGGGAGCCGTGTCTGTGTGAATCATTGCGTGTCCTACAGCGACAAAATATAGTTTATGACTTAAACATTTTCATGAAGGGCTTTTGCCAATTATAGCAAAAGTGTATTACAAAGGCTGCAGAGACCACCACACCCTGAATGGGGCCCTGACTGAGGCCCTACCACCACTCGCTGATGAAGATAAGATAAAAGTAACAACTCAGGTCTGGGTTGGGGTAGAAGAATACATTCACAGAGCTCAAGCTTATCACCTTCAGAGTGGAGACCCCAGCCCCAGGGTTATCAGATGCCAGGTTTGAACAGACACTCACACCAAAGGCTGGGGGGAAAGCGGCTTTGGGTGTGTGCTGAACAAGCCTCTGGTGAGAGGCAGTGAATGTCCATCCTCTGCTGTGCAGACCAGCTCAATTGTGGGGACCCTTCACCCTGGGAGAAGCTGCATCCACATGAAGGACCCCCCTCCCCCCAAAGGGGTCCCCAGACCCTGCACTACACATGATGCAACAGATCCGCAGTGTTGCAAGAGACAGTGTCAAACTGGCCGCCTGCAAGGGAGGCACATGGCATTTCCATCTGGCCCAAAACGCATATTAATCCACTGGATTCTATACTTTTTGGAGGAGCAGTGGTGGTGGAGGACCCTCACCACCAGAAGTCCAGATGCAGGTCTTATAAATACATATTATAATATTGGCTTCTTGCAAGTATTAAGATGAATGCTATATGTATAATGTTAAAATGACTGCTGTATTAATATAGTTTTTATTTCTGCTATTAGCAAAAATTTAGGCATAGTGATAATAGTTGATATAGTATATTTGAGCCATCTGCTTGGTTGGGATAACATCCAATGAACAGATGATTGGACCCTGCTGCTGACATGCCAGTTATCAACACTCACCGTCTGTGGAAAAAAGGAGCCAAGGCCCAAATTAAAAGGTGATAAGAAGAGGATTAAAACCACAAGCCAAGAAACACACATGCTCTAAAAAGGCAGACCCAAGCAGTGGCCATGCTAAACAGTTCCTGGAAAATGTAAACTAGAGAGTGGAAAAGTTTGAATATACATGAAGGTCTATGAATATGCAAAAGGCTGGTGTAATGGAAAAGGTATTTAAGGAGTTCCTCCAAGATAGTAGGTGTGCTCTTGACATAATGCCAAGGACCTGGCCATTAATCTTTGTTTTATTATCTTTGTCTCTGATTGTCTTTTATTAAACTTGGGAATTTTATCAGGAGAGTGAACCTCATTTTTCACAGAGGGGAGCAATGAGACGTCATACATGAAAGAGCTTGGGACATAGTGACATGAAATTATAGAATTCTTGATATTTGGTGATATCAGGAGGAACATCAGTAAGACTTTTACATTAGACTTCTGGAGGGCAGACTTTGGCCTATTTAGGAGACTTATTCAAAGCATTCCTTGGGAAGTAGCTCTTAAAAACAAAGGGGTCCAGGAAGGATGGGTGGTCTTCAAAACAGAGATCTTGAGGGGACAGGAAGAGTCTGTCCCTGTGTGCTGAAAGGTGAGTCGATGAGGCAAACATCCAGCCTGGATGGGCAATGAAGTTTTGAAGGAACTGAAGAATAAAAAGAGGATGTATCATCTTTGAAAGGAAGGTCAGGTCTCTCAAGATGTGTTTTAGGGGGGTTGCTAGGGCATGTAGGGAAACCCTTAGGGAGGACAAAGCCCAGTTCAAACTTAATTTGGCAACTTTTGTAAAGGATAATAAAAAATGATTTTACAAATACATTAATGGTAAAAGGAAGGGTAAGACCAACCTTTGTTCTCTATTGGATGCAGGAGGAAACTTAGTAACGGCAGACAAGGAGAAGACGGAAGTGCTTAACACCTTCTTTGCCTCAGTCTTTAGTGGGAAGACAGCTTGTCCTCAGGACAACTGTCCTCTTGGGATAGTAGATTGTGTCAGGGAGAAGAATGGTCCCCCTGTTATCCAGGAGGAGGTAGTCAGAGAACTGCTGAGATGCTTGGATGTTAATCTATGGGCCCAGATGGGATCCACCCCAAGGTAATGAGGGATCTGGCAGATGAGCTTGCGAAACCACTGTCCATCATTTACCAGCAGTCCTGGCTCACTGATGAGGTTCCACCCAGGGGGAAAGGGACCTGGTGTACTGGTTGATAGCTAACTGAACATGAGCCAGCAGTGTGCCCTGGTGGCCAAGAAGGCCAATGGCATCGTAGCCTGTATCAGGAATAGTGTGGCCAGCAGAACCAGGGAAGTCATTCTTCCCCTGTACTTGGCACTGGTAAAGCTGCATCTTGAGTAGTGTGTCCAGTTCTGGGCCCCTCAGTTTAGGAAGGATGTTGAGACGCTTGAGCGCATCCAGAGGAGGGCAACAAGACTGGTGAGGGACTTGGAACACAGTCCCTATGAGGAACGACTGAGGGAACTGTGGTTGTTTAGCCTGGAGAAAAGGAGACTCAGAGGTGACTTTATCACTCTCTACAGCTTCCTGAAAGGTGATTGTAGTCAGGTGGGGGTTGGTCTCTTTCTCCAGGCAGCAACTGACAGAATGAGAGGACACAATCTTAAGCTGCGCCAAGGGAAATATAGGTTGGATATTAGGAAAAGTTTTTTTACAGAAAGGGTGATAAAGTATTGGAATGGTTTACCTGGGGAGGTGGTAGAGTCACCATCTCTGGATGTGTTTAAAAAAAGACTGGATGTGGCCCTTGGTGCCATGGTCTAGTTGAGGTGATAGGGTTGGGTTGGACTCTGATCTCGAAGGTCTCTTCCAACCTAGTGATTCTGTGATTCTGTGATTCTGTCATTGGGACACAGAAGGGTAATATGTTTCTACCTAACCCCTGTCACTCTCTCCCTGTCCCCCCACCCACCATGCACACTTTTTCCTCTATTTCTTTCTTTCCTTTTTGCCTCTTTTACTATTAAATAAAATAGATTTATTTTTTGGCACCAACATCTAACCTCATTTGGGTTTTGTCCTAGAGTGACTTTATGATACTGGTATTCCCAATTGCCTGGTTTATGTTACATATTAAGTTCTGCACTTTTAAGACTGGCTCTGAGAGCAAAAGGGGGGAAGAAGAAGTGCGCAGTTTGTGTTGAAGAAAGACATCACTCCCTCGCATCCTGCTCCTGGACTGTGGTGTCTGCAGCATGGAGAGACAGCGAGACAGAGCTTCTCTTTGGCTTTTAGTTAGTTTTAGCTAGCTGAGGCAGAAGAGTTCCCTAGACTGTTTTTTCCTTTTTTCTTAGATCTGTTCAAACCTGCTCTGGACTGAAAAACACACAGACAAACCCCAGGAGCTCATGCCTGCGGCCCACCGGGGCCTGGGCCTCGGCACTTTCCGGCATCAGAGAGACTGATAAGAACCTGAGCGGGTCAAGCTACACCACATAAAAAAACCTTTTCTTCCTAAATTTACCGTCTCATCAAACAACAAAAAGTTTTGTTGTTTAATATTATTCAATTTCTGTTAAACAAAGTTTTTTCCACTTCTCTCCAAAGAAATCTCTTTTTCCCAAACCAGTTAAAAAGAAAAAAAGTTTAAATTTTACTTTTTTTAAAAAAAAACATTTAAAAGTTCTCTCCTAAATTTACCCTAAACTAAAAGAAATACAGGTTTTAATCATGTTTTTTGGGTACATTTTGAACCTTTCTGGACTTGATCCACTTTATTCGAAAATACTTAGTTTCCTCTGTTCTCCTGTGTTTAAACCGGATGGTAAGAGAAGGCCAATGGCATCCTGGGGTGCATTAGGAAAAGCATTACCAGAAGGCTGAGGGAGGTGATCCTGCCCCTCTACTCAGCCCTGGTGAGGCATCATTCATGTAGGCACCTGTAGTAAAACATTTTAACAGAGAAAAAGCATGACATTTTAGTAAAAGCCTGTCTGCACAAGCCAGTCTTTGGGACCCTTTGCGGGCAGAGGGATTTGGCGGTCTGTGCACGGAGAAACACGGACGGGGGCTGGTGGAGCTGATCCGTACTGGGTAGGCGAGTCCATGCGCGGGAGGACGCGGACGCAGGTCGCTGGGGGAAGCCGAGGGCGGAGGAGCTGGGGCGAAGACCGAGGGTGAGTGCGCATCAGCACCCAGGAGGAAGGGTCGCTCCCCTCCTCCCACCCGTGGCCGCAAGAATGGATGGGTTTGCGGCAGCACAAACTGCTTCTAAACATTATCGTTAAACGAAGCAAAGCAGTCAAGGATATGGACCATGGAAAGCTCGTTTTATGGGCTAGAGGTAATAGGCGCGGGCGCCTCCAGGTCCCGCTGCTGTCTTTTACATCGGAAGAATGGAAAGACATAGGAGATTTGTTTTAGAAGAAAACGATTACAGGGAAAAGCAAGGACACTCTGTCTCTTGGTCCAACTTGGCAGATTGTAATTAATATCTTAAAAAACAGGAAAGCAAGATATGCTCAGGCTACGAGCACCGGACTTCTACCTGTGTCAAAGCAGCCATCTTTACCTCCCACTACTGGACGTGCATTCCTGTCTATGTCGCCCTTGGAGAGAGGGAGGGAGAGTCAGATAGAAGAAAATAATGAGAAAGAAATTCCACAGCAAACGCCGAAACAATGAACAGAATCTGTTCAGCAACGTCAGGATGTGATACATCCTGAACTATTTGCTCCACCTTTGTAGACACTTTTAACACTACAATCTTATCTAAGTTCCAACTTTACTACCCTGGAAGAAGAGAAGCCAAATTTAGATTGGTTTCTACCTGAACCAGGGGGACATGGGGGGAGCACTGGAGTGTGCGCAGAGAACAAAAGCACCCCCTATGACAGAGGCACTGCAGAAAAAGCTCCAAGGCCATGCCGGACAAATATCAGCAATTACAGAAACAGTTGAGCAGAAACAGGTGGCTCAGACAGCTTCAAAGAGAGACAAAATAGCCAAAAATTTGCTAACTATATGGTATCTAGCTCGAAATTCATCACTGTAATTAAAAGTTGATAAGTTGCAATGATCACCGTTGTTACCACCTGGCCCTGAGAGGCTTTTTCTGTAACATCGCCTGTTTTTGTAAAATCGTGCCCTTTTCCCTCTGTGAACAACAAGAAAAAAATATTGAGAGAAAGAACTGCATTTGTTAAAGTTAACTTTGTGAGTTTTTTTTTTTCTTTCTCTCTGTTTTTCCCCTCTGCGAGAGTATGTGGGGGATGTGAAGAAAGATAACAGCAGAGCAACAGCAGCAGCAGAGCGGGCAGTTCACCCCCCCACTCCCTCTCTAAGAAAAAGCACTGGGATAATATCCAGCTTGTTAAAAAGTCATGATTCATTGGTTTTTTAAATGTTTTTATATACCCTTTTAGAGTTAATTTTGTGTTTTAAATACTTGTGAGTTTGTGCAGTTGCAGTTTTTTTGAGTTTTACTAGAGAAATTATTGTGATTACTTTGAAAGTTCAAAAAGCCCCTTTTTAAAAAGTGTTTAAGGTGAATATTAGCAGAAGTAAAAGCTACCTTGCAATAATTAGTTTTAAAACTTAATGTTAAAATATTGAATGATGTACAGCTACTAAGAAAACAACCTTCCAATTCATGTTATCTACAAAAGAGATTTATGGTTTAAAAAATAATTAGCTAGGAGAACTTTACTTTAAAGACAAAGTTAAGTTAAATCATATATTACCCATTTGCTTGATTTTTCCACAATTTTAATAAGGTAATTTCAGTGTGAGTCCTTTTGTTATAAAAAACATGTATAACAGCATATATATACCAATTTGGACTTTGGATTTTAATTAAAAGTTAGGCTTGATGTTTTTGAAAAGTGCTACAAAAGCTGAATGGCAACTTGCCAAATCCTGTGCCGTTCTTTTTTCTCTAGTAAAACTGCACTTTAAAATCCTAACCAATTTAAGTATACACTAGGCAAATTCCTGTTATGAATAAGTATTTTTAATAACATTTGCAATTATTGTGAGATATTTTTAAAGCCAAATGACATAAAATTGTGATATATTTGTTACATTTTTATAATCTTTATAGTGAATCCATGTTACCGTTTTTTTGTGTTTAAAAAGTATATATCAGACTTTCAGTTGCCTTTTTGTAATAATAGAATAAGATTAAGTTATGTTTTTATTCGATATAGATTAAGTGTTAATAGAATTAAGCAAAGTTAAGTTTCAGTATGTTTAAGTTTGAATGTTTTTAAGTTTTATAACTTTGATATTCTTTTAAGGTTTTGTTATTTCTTTTTGTCATAAATAATTAATTTTTATTAGGTTTAAATATTGTTTAATTTAAATTGTTTTGTGTTTTGTTGGAGACACTTGTTTAAACTGCAAAGTATAGTTATTTTCCTAGAGATAAAGATAGCTACAACTGAAACAGCTGTGATAGAGCACTGATGAACCTGCTTGTAGACAGAGGTGAATGCAGTCTGTGACACCCTTGACTTCATCGGAAGTTTTATTGTTTGTTGTAACCTATGCAGTTTTTGTTTGTTATAGCTTTATTATTTTTCAGTGTTTTCAGAATTCCAAGAAAATGTACCATTGCTGAGAGTCAGCTGCCATGGGAGAGGCTTCAGATTAAACCAACTGCTGCATGGTTTAATTGGTCTGGTACCTAAGGCTTCTGATCATTTGCTTTGTACAAATGCATTTCAACAGTTTGCTGTGCTTTAAGCATCTCATAGCTGCTACTACTGAGAACCTTGTTTTAAAAATGAGTTAAGAGGCATTTTTCCAGTTTAAAGCCTAAGGCCCTGGCCAAGGCTTGACTTTACTTGGATGGAATGTTTGTCAGCAGATCCAGATGTTTTCTGTACCAAATCAGTATTTGAATCTTGTTTTGACTGAGCAATTTGACCCTATTAATATGACAGCTGGATCAATTTTGAAGTGGGCTTCGAGAATCATTTCCAGTGGTGGTTATTCAATCCTTCACTGATTCTGTTGTGTGTTTGCAGACTATTGAGATGCTGGTGCAGTGTTTTAGTAGTTAATAGTAATTTTATATCACATGTTATTAATAATGTTTATTATTTGATTGATTTTTAACTGTTATAAGTTTTTTATTCATTGTGTATGTAGTTTTGTGTTGATATTGATGTGTATGACAGAAGTACATCTCATTTTATTTTTTTTAAAAAATGGGGCGAATTGATGCCCTAAAAGCATTTGATTAGTGTAATATAGGCATTAGAAATTTGGACCACAATAATGAAATGTTTATATTGAAAATTTAGAAAGATCATATAATCTAAATTTACAATTGGGTGTACCACAGCTAAGCCAAAATGATTCATTGACTTCAAGAGGAGAAGCATCTGTGTTTTGTTAACAGGTTCAAAAAGGTCACCTGTTCATCTGACCAGACTGTCTGCCTCTGAAAACATGAGACCCAGTAAACAGAGAAGTCACCACACAGCCTTAGAACTCCAGACAAGATCAGAAGTGAAGCCGCCAGGACACAGTTGTGTCTGAAAACTATACAGACCGTTTGCCAAAAAAATTTTATGTTGTTATTATGATGTTGTGTCTCTACCAATTTTTTCAGTTATTTTCTGTTTTGAGATTTAGAAGGATGTGAAGAACAACCTGAACATTGATGCCCTCAGTCAGTCACTGATCAGCTGCCAGCTGACATCACAGGAGCAGCGGACATTGCAAGACTGAATCGCGTTAAATCATAGTCTGTTTGTAAGAAGAATTTTGTAGAAGATCTAAAAGAGTATAGAGACTCCATCTAACTGTATATAAAAGCAAATTTTAACTGTATTTTACCCTTTAAGCAAATTGCTTTCACGCTTAGATTGCATAAATACGAGAGCACGTGTGTTAAAAGTAGTTAGATAATAGTTTAGGATAAAGAGTTTAGCTTGTGTGATAATTGTTAATTATAAGTAATTGATAAGTTTAGAAAAGATATTAGTATAAAGTATAAGTATTCCCCCTTCAAGAGTTAAAGTGAGCATATTTGAAAATTTGTTTAACCTTAAAACCTAGCCCTGATTCTGAAAGCATGGTGCCATTTGCATGGAACAAACTGCTTATAGTAATTGTAATGTGTATAGTCCCAGCTGTCTGCTAACTAACATCCAAAAGCGACAGAGCATATGGGTCACTCTGGCACATTTGATAGGCCAAAAATCAATGTGTTTAAGCCTAGCCACACCTGGGGATCCTTTTCACACCTGTCTCATAGGAGTCCCTGAATGGGATCCTCAAGCATTTAAAAGTTTAGTTAGCAATGAAACTCAACTGAATCAATTGGCAATGTTACGAGAGTGTAATTGCACTGTTGGCTTCACATCAAGACAACTTGAAGCCTGCTAGCAAGCAAAAATTATTGAAATTCTCAGTGTTACCATAGGAACCCCAGAAAAATTAGACTTCTTAGGTTCCACCAATACCTCAGGTGGATGGATAATGTTTAAGCCCCCATCAAAAAGCCACTCCAACAAAGTGATGCAACACTGGGCTACAGTTAACCCTATAGTTGATCTCATTACTAACACTGAAAGTAAAGCTTTTATTCATGGTGCAATCTCACAAGACGATTACCAAGGCAATTACCTAGTTCACTATTTTTAATTTGTGGAGATAGAGCATGGAATGGAATTCCTGCTAGCCCACACGGAAGACCTTGTTACCTGGGGAAACTTACTTTGTTCCATCCAAATTTGCACCAGTTGTTGAATACAGCTGGTAAAATAAAAAACATCAAACGGTCAAAGCAAAGCCTGAATAAATTACAATGTGATGATGTTAGAGACCCAGACTTTTGGGGTCATGGTATAATATGGCTAGCCTCCTTTTTTACTCCAGGAGCAGCTGCTCCTAAAGGCTTGTCAACTCTAAAAAAGCTAGCTTATTAGACCGGGAAAGAACCAACTTAACATCAACAATGTTAAGTGAACTTTCAGCTGATGTGAGTGGTGTATGCCACGCTGTATTGCAAAATCAAACTGCAATTGATTTCTTGCTTTTAGCACAAGAACATAGTTGTGAAGAGTTTAAAGGTAGGTGCTGTTTAAACCTTACTGATCATTCAGTTTCAATCCACAAAAAACTAAAACAGCTACGGAATGAGTTACATGCCCTGAAAGAAGATAGTGACCCCACTGGAAGTTGGTTAGCCAACTGGGGTATTACTGGATGGCTGAAGTCTCTTGTGCTGAAAGGGGGATGAATTTTACTTATGGTATTAATAGAGATAGTGGTTTTAAGTTGTATGTTATCTTGTATCTGTAGAAGTGTAGAATGAATCGCGTCTAAAGCCTGGCTTGTGCAAAAAGAGAAATGGGGAATTGTAGTAAAACATTTTAACAGAGTAAAAGCATGACATTTCATTAAAAGCCTGTCTGCACAAGCCAGCCTTTGGTATAAGCGATGATATTAAAGGTCGTGTCCTTGAAACTCTCCTGAAGCAGCGAGAATGAAAGAGAAACAATAGCCTTGTGTATTAGGGAAAGAATGTAAACCATATGTATTAACCAATAGTAACTTGCTAAGCCCACGGACCCTGTCAGACCCTATAAAAGTGTGCTAAAGATAGAAATAAACGACGTTCACCATACTTCTGTGAAGACTTGGCTGAATAGTCTGAGCGGTTTCTCAATAAGCACCACTGATACAGCCAGGAGCAGTATGAGCAACGTCAAGGATTACAGAGGCATGGGAGCAGCAATAAAGGACTGAAGTGCACACGGTTTTTTTCATCAGTCCTCCCAGTCAAAGAGAAGGAGTTTTAAAGGGCCAGTCGAACCTGGAGAATCAGCAACTGGTTAAAGGGCTGGTGCCACATCCAGGAATTCAGCTTCTTAGACCATGGTATTTACTTGGAGAAACATGGTCTCCTAGAGGCTGACGAGGCCCATCTGTCAGAGAAGGGGAAAAGCATCTTTGGTCATAAGCTTGCCAAACTGGTGAAGAGGGCTTTAAACTAAAGTTGCTGGGGGAGAGGAACCTCAATTCATCCCACTCATACTGGTTAGATGCCCGAACCATCAAGAGATGTCCAGAGCCTGGAAAGGGATCACAGGTCAGCAGAACAGCACCTGAAGGGCCTCACAAAGGAATTCCAGACACTCCAGACAGAAAGTCAGCTTCATTGGGGGCCTAACTTAAATGCCTATGTGCAAACACATGCATCATGGGGGATAAACGGGGAACTAGAGACATGCAAAAACCTGCAGGGCTGTGACCATATTGGCATTATGGAAACATGGTGGGATGACTCCTATGACTGGAGTGTTGGAATGGAAAGATACAGGCTCTTTAGGAAGGACAGGCAGGGAAGATGAGAAGGCAGTGTTGCCCTCTGGTGTCAAGCACCATCTTGAGTGCATTGGTCTCTGTCTGGGAATGGTCAAGTAGTCAACCAAGAGCTTATGGGTCAGGGGGCAGGGACAGGTGACATTATAGTAGAAGTGTGCTACAGGCCACCCAACCAGGAAGACCAAGCTGATGAGGCCCTCTATAGACAGACAGGAGCGGCCTCACATTCACAAGCCCTAGTTCTTATGGGAGACTTTGACCACCCCAACATCTGTTGGAAGGACAACACAGGAGAGCGCAGGCAAACCAGAAGTTTCCTATAATGTGTTAATGGCAACTTCCTCCTCTAAGTGATAGAGAGGCCAACACAGAGAGGTGCTATGCTGGACCTTGTTCTCACCAACAAGGAGGGGCTGGTGGAGTATGTAAAGCTCAAGGGCAGCCTGGGCTACAGTGACCATGAAATGGTGGAGTTTGAGAACCTTACGGCAGTGAGGAGGGCACACAGCAAGCTCACTGCCCTGGACTTCAGGAGAGCAGACTTTTGTCTCTTCAGTGATCTGCTTGGTAGAGTACCATGGAATAAAGCCCTGGAAGGAAGAAGGACCCAAGAAAGCTGGTTGATATTCAAGGATCCTCCAATCTGAGGAGCAATGCATCCCAATGAAGAGGGAATCAAGCAAAAATGCCATGAAGCCTGCATGGATCAACAAGGAGCTCCTGGATAAACTCAAATGTGAAAAGGAAGTTTACAGAAAGTTAAAGCAGGGGCAGGTAGCCTGGGAGGAATATAGAGAGATTGCCCAAGCAGACAAGGATCAAGTTAGGAAAGCTAAAGCTGTGATAAAATTAAACCTGGCCAGGGATGACAAAGGGCAACAAGAAAAGCTTCTATTGGTAAATTGGTGATAAAAGGAAGACTAAGAAAAATGGAAGACATTATTACCAAGGACATAGAGAAGGCTGAAGTACTCAATGACTTCACTGGCAAGTGATCCCGCCATACTATCTGAATTGCAGAAGGCAAAGGCAGAGACTGTGAGAATGTAGAACCAGCTGCAGTAGGAGATCAGGTTTGAGACCATTTACGGAACCTGAAGGTGCACAAGTCGATGGGATCTGATGAGATAGATTCATGGGTCCTGAGGGAACTGGTTGTAGAAGTGGCTAGGCCACTATCCATTATATTTGAGAAGAGGAAATATAACTCCCATTTTTAAAAAGAGATATAAAGAGGACCCACGGAACTGTAGGTGTGTCAGTCTCACCTCAGTGCCTGGAAAACTCACAGACCAGATCCTCCTGAAAACTATGCTAAGGCACAAGGAAAATAAGGAGGTAATTTGTGACAGCAAACATGGCTTCACTAGGCAAATTAGGCCTGACAAATTTGGTGGCCTTCTATGACAGGCTTTACAGATGTAGCGGATGAGAGAAGAGCAACTGACATCATCTACCTGGACCTGAGCAAAGCATTTGACACTGTCCTGCATGACAACTTTCTCTAAACTGGAGAGACATGGATTTGATGGGTAAACCACACGGTGCATAAAGAATTGGCTAGACAGTCAACCTCAAAGAGTTGCAGTCAAGGGCTCAATGTCAAAATGGAGACCAGTGGCCAGTGGTGTTCCTTAGGGGTCAGTATTGGGACCAGTATTGTTTAACATTTTTGTTAGTGACATGGACAGAGAGATTGAGTGCACCCTTAGCAAGTTTCCTGATGAGACCAAGCTGTGTGGTGCAGTTGACACGCTGGAAGGAAAGAATGCCATCCAGAGGGACATTGACAGGTGAGCCCATGTAAACCTCATGAATTTCAACAAGTCCAAGTGCAAGGTCCATCACCTGGGTCAGGGAAATCCCATGCACAAATACAAGCTGGGTGGAGAATGGATTGAGAGCAGCCCTGAGAAGGACTTGATGGGTGTCGGATGAAAAAATGAATATGAGCCAGCAATGTGCACTCACAGCCCTAAAACCCAATTATATCCTGGGCTGCATCAAAAGCAGCATGACCAGCAGGTCAAGGGAGGTGATTCTGCCCCTCTAATCCACTCTTGTGAGACCCCACCTGAAGTACTGCATCCAGCTCTGGAGACCCCAACATAGGAAGGATGTGGACCTGATGGAGTGAGTCCAAAGGAGGCCTTGAAGATAATCAGAGGGCTAGAGCATTTCTCCTATGAAGACAGGCTGAGAGAGTGTCAGCCTGAAAATTGAACATTCTGATCTTGTTTTCATAGTTTCTAGTCACTTTCCCAGGAAAGTAACTATAAACATAGATGTCTATACATTCTTTCTAAGAAACGTCTTTTGATGGACGTTTCGTACTACCAGTGTGATTGGGAAGGTAGTAACCTAACTATCCAATCCCTGGTCATTGTCGAGAATCTATAAATACTGGAATCGGAAAAATAAAAGTACTTTTTTCCCTATCATACATTGAACCGTGTCTGTGTGAATCATTGCGTGTCCTATAGTGACAAGAGAGTTGGGGCTGTTCAGCCTGGAGGAGGCTCTAAGGAGACCTAGTAGCAGCCTTCCAGTACCTGAAGGGAGCCTACAAGAAAGATGGAAAGACACTATTTACAAAAGCATGACGTGACAGGACAAGGGGGAATGGCTGCACACTGACAGAGAGGTTTAGACTGACTATTAGGAAGAAATTATTTCCTGTGAGGGTGGTGAGGCACTAGAACAGGTTGCCCAGAGAAGTTGTGTGTGCCTCATCCCTGGAAGTATTTAATGTGAGGTACCCCCCACCCAAGGAGGCAAAGACTTAGTTTCAGATAAGCATTGTTAAAGTGAGAGGCGTGGCTTTAAAGCCTGGGAAGAGTGGATTCCATCCCTCTGCCTTGGGGGATGGGCCCTGTGAGCCCTGGAAGAATTGCCCCACCCCAGACTCTCATGGGGTGGCATCCCAGGGGTTCTGATTGGTTCTGTACCCCTAAGGTTTCTCCCTTGCTGTGTTCCTATTAGACCCAGACCTTAAACTCCACCCTAGTTCTGTTCAGGGCTCTCTGTCTCTGGATCTAAGGTGAGTTTGTTCCTGTGTTGAATAAATGGTTCCCTGAGCAGAAGCCCATCTCATTGGAGTCCCATGTCAGTCACTGGTAACTGTAGCCTCCCTGGACATGATCCTGCAGCCCGGAACGCAACAGTTTGAGGCCAGGCTGGATGGAACTCTGATCAACCTGCTCTAGTGGAAGGTGTTCCTGCCCATGGCAGATAGGGTGGAACTAGGTGATCTTTAAGGCCCCTTCCAATCCAAACCATTCTATGATTCTATGACTTTGTTGTTATTCTTTATGAATATTTACTCTTTTGTAAATGTTCATTTTCCAGTTTGACATAATTTTAAATCTTTGACCATCTTCTCTAATGATTTCCTTTCAAACTTTGTTCTCATTGTGCATGTACCTCTTTTACAAAGTATTATTTGATATAATTGTGGGAACAGCGCCAAACACCCGGCATCTTAACTAAGATCAGAACAAGAGAATGCCGACCCTAAGGGCTCTGCTGATCTGTGTGTTTGCTGAGGGTTCTGTGAGAAATCATTTCAGTGGAAAACCACTGTATGTGTGTATGATTTACAGTGATTGAAAACAGACACATGAATGGAATGTTTGAGGCATGTTTTGTGTCATAAACTAGCAGAGATCCTGGGGGTCTAATTAGAGAGTGGTCATTTATCTGTAATGGACAATAATAAAAGGGAGCTCACACGAGAAAAAAAGAGGAGAAGAAGAAAAACCTCCGGAGCTCAAAAACCACAACACTGTACTAGTGTGCTTTCATTGGCAACATTTAGATTTTTTCTTTACATTTGGTTTCATCGCGAACATTAATGATCTTCAAACTTTTTCACTATTTCTGCAAAAGTTTCCTTCTCCTTATCCACCACAATTTTCATGTCACTCTTCATTTACATTTACAGCTTTTGTCTCTGCCACTGCTTAAGAGCAGATTAATATTTTTCTCATCCTCCAGCCTATCTAACCTTATGGTTTTCCTAATTAATGTAACACTGTTGCACACACCTTCCAGAATTCCTCCAATCTACACACCTTCCAGCATTGCCCCAACCCTCAGGGATGGGTGTCCACCTGCAATTACATCAGATCGAGCTGCTAGTTCAGTGATAAATGCAACTCTTTAGAGTTGTCATCTCCTAAACCTTTCACTTTATATACCACCTGTGGAGACCAAAATTGTTTCAAGATAAACTGTTTAATAAAAATCATAACAAGATGCAAAGTGCTGTACAGCAGGAAAAACCTGCACATATAAGCATACCAAAGAAGAGGGAATGACTGCTCTGTCTCCATGCAGACATGAATGTCATAGAGAGTTGTAATAAATGTTCAGGGCAGGGAAGATCAAAACAATCTTTCTTCCACCACCTCCCATCTCCAGAACAAGTAGTAACTATTTCTGTAGCTATGCCACCTAGGTCCATGCCCCTCAAAAAACATGGGCTTTGGGTTACAAGACAACCACTGCATACAAACACAATACAGAATCTGCAGTGATGTCTAGTGCCAAAAAAATCCCAAAAATTCTATCCAGCACTAATATTTTTCCACTTTGGTATCTTTATGCCACATATGTATTTGTGCCAATTCAAAATGTTTGTAAATCCATATGAACCTAAGGTGAAAAGTTAAAACTTTTGTGTACACATATAAATACAGGAGACATATATAGTATTCAAAATATATTTACATTGCTACCATCCTAAAATTGAAAATACTTTGGCATATACTTAAGTATACTGCATAATTAGCCACATAAAAGTTAACAGAACTGCTCCTAGTAGGAGGGTTTAATATATATGTTTACAATACAAGCTGAAGGTCACTACATGCATATTGTATTCCAAAAATATATTTAAAAAAAATTAGGAAAAGACAAGACTAGAAGAGGGAATAAGAAATTACAAAGCAACAGATTATTCACCTCCCTAGCCACAAAGGGAATTTCACTTTCTTTAAACAGACCCATATTCACCAAAAAGATTCAGATGGAAAAAAAAGGAAGAAAAAAAAAGTGAGGCAGAGGACCACAGTTTAAGGGAAAATGTTGAAAATAATTTTCAACTACTATCCAGGAATATCAGGTTCAAATCTTCCATTTTCCTGAAGGAATGTAATCCTAGCCTCCCAAAACATTTCATACTACAAAGCAATAAGAGATGACCCTCATCCTTACTGTCTTAGTTCAGGGTAAATTTGGGAGAGAACTTCTAAATGGGGTTCCTCTAGAAAAGCAAAATTCAAACGGCCCCTCCCCCCAACTGGTTCGGGAAAAAGAGATTTCTTTGGAGAGAAGTGGAAAAAACTGTTTGTTTAACAAAAATTGAATAATATTAAACAATAAAACTTCTCACTGTTCTATGGGATGGAAAATCCAGGAAGAAAAGTTTTTTTCATGTGGTGTAGCTCGGCCCGCTCAGGTTCTTATCAGTCCCTCCGGCGTCGGAAAGCGCCGAGGCCCAGGCCCCGGTGGGCCACAGGCGTGAGTTCCTGGGGTTTGTCTGTGTGTTTTTCAGTCTAAAGCAGGTTTGAACAGATCCAAGAAAAAAAAAAAAAATGTCCAGAGACTTCTTCTGCCTCAGCTAGCTAAAACTAACTAAAAGCCAAAGAGAAGCTCTGTCTCGCTGTCTCTCCGTGCTGCAGACACCACAGTCCAGAAGCAGGATGTGAGGGAGTGATGTTTTCTTTCAACACAAACTGTGCGCTTTTTCTTCTCCCCCTTTGCTCTCAGAGCCAGTTTTAAAGGTGCAGAACTTAATATGTAACATAAACTAGGCGATTTGGGATACTAGTATCATAAAGTCACTCCAGGACACTTACCTGTTCATGTTGCTATATTTTTTGTCATAATTGAACATTCAGTGGAGCAGGAACAAGATTCTGCTGTCTCACTATACAAATAGGTATCACAGACACTTAGCTAAACAGATAGTTCTGCTCTCTGTCCCAAAAGCATGTTTAAGTATTCCACATTAACTTAGGCAATACTGACAGGAAGAATCAAGATAAATCCACATCTGTATGCCATATAGGATGGTAGTTAAGATGCCAACATGAAAGACTTTGGTTCAAACCCGTGCTCTGAATCAAGCAAAGCAACCCTGTAATGATGCCTTAAGTTTTAGCTTTTTATATTTCCAGATTCTGTACTGCCTTAGTGTGTGACTCTGAACTTCACATAAAGTGTTAGCAAGTTCTCTTTACAGGGTAGTTAGACAAAACAATCTTTTTCCAGCCTGAAAACCAAGGGACACTGTGGCAGCTTCAGGCCCAAAAAGCATAAACAACAGCAAATTTAAGAGAGCGAACCAGGAGGATGGGACTTCATAACTTGAAGCTGTAGTTGGACAATGAACCCCAATATGTAAATGGACCAAATGTTATAAAAGAATGAAAACTTGTGACCAGTCATCCATCTTGCGTCCATCTTGGGCAGAGCCACAGCCAGGCTCTTGTACTGCCCAAGGTGTACCCTTTGAAGGCCTTTTAATAAATACCTACTTTATTCCTCTAATTTTGTCTAGCCTCTGTTCCAGGTCAGCTTCTTTAGGCATCAGTACAACACTCTGATGAAATTAGTTGGTTTGGACCACACAAACATCTTACTGCACAGCATGATGCTCTTTTCTAGGAGGCCTTGCTTTTTCCACTCAGTGAACTAAGTCCTCAAAGTTTTCTTATAGTCAGTGGAGAGAGAAGGGAATGCTTACATAAGACAAGTAGATTTGCAGTACAAATCTAATTTAGGCCTTCTGAATCTCTTCCTGGAAGAGGCAGACTCCATTGCTGGCAGAAGAGTAGCCAACTAAGTGTCTTTCCTATGTAGTTCACAGAGACTTGACAGATTTTAAATGCTGAAGTCTGGGATAGTCACAGACATGCTTAGCAAGTCTAGCATATGACACTAACAGCATATCCTGTGAAAAGTCCCCCATACATGTCCAATAAGTCTGACATGCCCAGTATGCACACATACTTTATCTACATGTTTCCTGTGCAGTCTGGCACTTGGAAAATCAGTTACTGTAGAAGTATTGGGAAAATTCACACCTTATATGCTCTTCATACAGAATATAGCATCTGACTGTTATATAGGCATATTGGATCTGACTGAGGTAAAGTTCAGAGCTCTCACAGTGCTGTGCTTTGCATTAATAGCTGTCTTGGGGTGATTTTATGATGATACTTTATTCCCTAAACATCTTCTTTATGCCCAGAAATGGCTGCTGTAGCTGCCATGGTGTGCTTGGGTGCTATGGAGATCAGTGGTTACTTTGTTGCTTAACTAATTTGGGTTTTTTGGTAGATTAAGCAAGAATTTTTTTTTTGGTTGTTTTCTTTTTCCCTGGACTGCAGCAGAGATCCTTCAGAGTTTTGTTTTTGTTTTGTTTTCCTTGAACTGTTTAGGCTTGGTTTTTTTTTTTGTTTTTCTTTTCAGATCAGATAATTGCCAAAGCGGTAGACCAAGAGCCTGCGGGAACGGGGGAGGGGGAGCAGGCGAGTGGGGGCATGTGTTTTGCCCAATGTTATAAATCCATATTGTGATATTTGCTTTAGCAAGTATTAGGATGAATATTATATATTAAATGCTTTTTGGCTATGTCTGTACTTTTTCTCTTGCTAGCAAGTTTTAGGCGTAGAAGAATTTCAAACATTAGGTCTATGTCTCATCTGGACAAAGCAAGATAACCCCAGTGGGCAAGACAATGGGGGGACCAGGCTGTTATCAGCAGCAGGACATGGAGACCAGGCTGTCATCAGCAGCAGGACGAGGGGTCCAGACAGTTATCAGCACTGACCGCTTGCAGAGAAAGGAAATCAAGCTCAAATAAAATGATGATCAGCAAAAATAAAAACCGTCTGGAGCATGGTCTAAAAAGGAGGAACCAGGGAGTGGCCATGCAGAACACTTCTTGAAAAAGTTTGAATATGCAATAAACCCTCGCAGCAGGATGGGATAAAAAGGGTGTTCCAAAGATACCAGGTGTGTTCCTGGCAACGTGCCAGGGCACCTGGCCATTTTAACCCTTTGCTTTATTTTCTTTGTCTCCTAATTGTCTTTTTGTTTATATTAAACTTTTTATAATTTATTAAGAGAGTGAACCTCGTTTTTCACACCAAGCTGCTACGTGAACTCTTTTTTTCCATTGCCTGAGACAAAGGGGCCAGATGCCATTTTTTACTTCCCTGCCACGTGGCCAGCCAGCGGTTTTTTTTTTATTCCTTGGGCATTTTGGAGTTTCTTTTTTTGTGTTCTGCTATGGGTGGGTGTGTTGGGGGGTGTGAGGTAAGGTTCTGAAAGTTCAATATATAGCATTTATTCAATCTTTTTCTGTGCCTTGCGGGCACCCCTTTTTTGTGTAAATAAAGAGTTTTGGTTTTCTTCACTTTCACTCACTGGTATTCATTTCTTTCATTGGCAAAAAGGGATTACTGGAGCCCTTCTCTTTAGAGAAAACACTCATTCCAGAGAATTTTCTCCTAGATTTGTCTCCAAACAGGCAGTAGCTGGAGAGGTGCTGATAACTGACCAATCTTTTGGCTGCTGGTGAGCAGTACTGTCCCTCTGACATTCCTTCCCCCATGTCTTGGGTTGCAATGCAAGATGTAACTAAAAATAGGTATTCTATTACTATGTTGAAACCAGGTGGAGCAGTTTTCTTTTTCTCTTTCATGACCCATCCCTCGTAACTGTGGGATATCTTCTATTAATGGGCCATTGAGTCTCATTACATGACTAATAAAATTACATCACCCCATTGTGAGATACTCCACCCAGGGGGAGGAGCCAAGCATCTAAACCTATATATCTTTAGAAACTCAGAACACCACAGCAGCCTTTCTCCACTGAATTCCCACAAGGAAGAGACTAGACCTATCTACATCACTGGACCTTCAGAGGGAAACTATGCCCTTCTACAAGATCATTACTTCAACAGAACCACATCTGTCACTCCAGGAGGACTGCAGCCACTGCTTAATCAGACTGCTACAAACACCCTGACTAACAGGGCATCAGGTTATATTCTGACTCTATCAGTGAGTTGGGTTTTTCTTGTTAGTTTTCTCTTTTGTATTATAGCATTTTAATTTTAATTTTCCTAGTAAAATACTGTTATTCCTATATCTTTGCCTGAAAGCCCCTTGATCTCAAGATTATAATAATTCAGAGGGGGGGAGATGAGTGGTTTACATTTTTCCATTTCAAGGGAAGTTTCTGCCTTTCTTAGCAGACAACTGTCTTTTCAAACCAAGACATCCCATCAAAGTGATGGGAGTGAGCAAGATCCTGGGAGGGGAACACAACCAGGCCAGCTGACCCAAATTAACCAAAGGGATATTCCATACCATATAACATCAGCTCAGATATAAAAGCTAAGGGAGAGAGGAGGAAGGGGGGGGAATTTGTGATTCTTTAATGTTTGCCTCCCAGAGGAACCATTACGCATGCTGACGCCCTGCTTCCTAGGAAGTGTCTGAACATCTCTCGCCGATGGGAAGTAGAGATTGCCTTTTTTTCCCTTCATTTATAAGTGCACAGACTCTCACTTATTTCTTTCTTTCACTGAAATAAAACTGCCTTATCTCACCTGCTAGTTGTTCTCCATCTTATCCTCTCCCCTGTCCCATTGGGAAAGTGTGGAAGATCAGACAGTTACAGAAGCTGAGTTGGGTAGTGTCATCAATTTATTGGTTTTGGTACAGTGGAAACTGTGGGAGAGAGAAACTCGAGGCAAGAACAAAAGTGAAGACATCATATCTGGTCACTCTGACCGCTCTGATGAGAGAAAATGTAACAAGGACATTGTTGATGCAATGAATGCACCAAGAATGCAAGAATGTAACAAGTACTTGATAACCAAAAAGATTGTGTTACTAAGGGAACAAGGGCAAAGGAATCCGAGTGGAAAACTTTGTACAGAACTTAGAGAACTATAAATACAGGTGATTAGTGTAATAAACTAGCTTTACTTGCATAACATGCTCAGTGTCCTCTCAATCCCCACAGGGGAGTGATAGACCAGCTTAGTGGCACCTGGTATTCAGCCAAGGTCAACCCACTACAAGAGGATATCTGCTTAATACGGTACTAATTATTTTTAATGTATGGTTCAGAAATGAAAAAGATAATTATTTTGTTTAAATCTAAATGCAAAAAATTTCTGTTGTCTTAACTGCCAAACCAAGATGAAAAATAAATAAATTGTCCAGCCCAAATTAGTGGTCTATTAAGAGATTCTCCCATAAGAAGCTTAGAAGTACTACCATTTCACTGTGTTTTGGCAATGGACAAACTTTGATTAATTGCTTGTCCTTTTTTATACATTGAACAAATGTATATAGTGAACTAACAAATCTACAAGTTTCTGTAGCAAGTGCAACTTCCATTGTTTTGCTCATGAAATTACTGTGCAGGTTCATTTAAATATGGTATTGGAAAATTTGTAAAGCACCCCTCTAAAATAATCTCTACTTCCTCTTGCCTCAACATATTCAGTCTTTACACAGTAGGGAAACACTTGGGATCCAAGAAACCCCCATCCAAAAATAAGTCACGTGGGACTAATAAGCTTCAAGAATATCCCTTCCGAATTTATTTAAAATTTTTCTCTTCAAAATTTATTAAAAGCAAAAAAAAATGTTTGAACAGAAGTTCTTTTCATCCTTAGCATATGCCCTCTAAACTACTCTACACTGTTGAAATGTTTCAATTCCATTGATGTTTTGATACCAATTTTAACAAGGCCAGAATCTGAGCCATGGCTTCCCTTTATAATAAAAGGCATCTATGTATCTGGTTGGATCAGGACCAGTAGGCTTAGCAAAAAGCTGGTTCAAGTTATACCATTTAGACATTACAGTCTTTTAAACTGCTTTTCAAATGTCTTATGTCTTGTGTCTGCCTTGTTCTACTTTGTCTTAGTTTTATAGAAAAAGAATTCTTCAGGCCCTGCTTATAACTAAGGAATATCAATCTGAAATCTGATCTTCAAGAATATCAAAAACAAAAGTAGCTGACCTGGTATTAAATATATTTAATAATTTCTGCTATATTAGCTGCTGCTAATCATCAGTCAATACAGGTCATTTTCTTCCAGGAAAAAAATTAAAAATATACATATTCACAAAAGAATTTTCATGGCATAGCTCCTTTCCCACAAGTGCATTATGATTCTGTAATGTTATGGTGTATTTGGTTTGCATGGCAGTGTTTTGGGTAGTAGCAGGGGCTACAGGGGTGGCTTCTGTAAGAAGTTGCTGAAAGGTTCCCCTGTGTCTGACAGAGCCAATGCCCAGCAGCTCCAGGATGGACCCACTGCTGGCCAAGTCCAAGCCAATCAACACAGTAGTAACGCTTATGTGATATTTAAGAAGGAAAAAAAGGTATTGGGAAGAAGCAAATTGCAGCCAAAGGAGTAAGAATATGCAGACACCAAGGTCAATGGAGAAGGAGGGGTAGGAGGTGCTCCAGGCACTGGAGCTGAGATTTCCCTGCAGCCTGTGGTGAAGAGCATGGTGAGGCAGATGTGTCCCTGCAGCCCATGGAGGATCATGGGGGTGCAGAGATCCTCCTGCAGCCTGTGGAGGGTCCCACACTGGAACAGGGGAAGGAGTCCTCCCCATGAGGAGAAAGCAGTGGCAGAAACATGATGAACTGACCATAACCCAAATTCCCATCTCCCTGCACTGCTGAGGGAGGAGGTAGAGAACCAGGAATGAAGTTAAGCCCAGGAAGGAGGGAGAAGCAGGGGAAGGGGTTTTTATTATTTGGGTTTACTTCTCATTATCCTGCTCTGATATGATTGGTAATAAATTCAATAAATATTTCCAAGTCAACCCTGTTTTGCCTGTGATGGTAATTGGTTAATGACCTCTCCTTGTTGTTATCTCAACTCATGAGCCTTTCATTCTATTTTCTCTTCCCCGTCCAGCTGAGGAGGGGAGTGATAAAGCAGCTTTGGTGGGCACCTGGCATCCAACCAAGGTAAAACCACCACATATGTTTAATAGTAACTATGTAAGAAACAAGATCTCTATATGTATATTTCAGGGGATGTTAGTTTGGTTTGCTTGGTTTTATGCAGTTTCCGAAAACTTAGGTTCACAATCAAAAAAAATTAAGGTGCATCCCCGGTATATTTCATTTCAATAGCAGCTATGTGTCTACATACATTTATATAAGTAGATCTTTGCAAATGCAAACAATGCCCAGTAATAGATTATATTTTCATCCCATGCAGCATAGACATATGGCTTTCAAGCCTCTAAGAATTTATTTCTCAATTTTAAATTCACATAAATGATAACTTAGGAGTGTTTCAATTTTTAAAGAATAGTTTTCAAAGAGAGATTTTCAAAATATAACAAGCTAAAGATACATTTATTAATAACATATTGATAGGGTTTTTGAAGTTCTCTGCTTTTTTTTTCATAGTTTTAATATTCACTACTTACTGTACTCATCCAACCTGGGCGAAGAAATTCTACTAGCCACCTGTATTGACATGTTAGGTGTTGCTGTAGTAACAGTTGACAAACACTGAAGAGAGAGAGAACTGCAATCCAAAAAGTACATTATTTTTCCCCTCTTATTTTAAAACTTAATTCAAAATGGAGAAATAAAACCTTTATTTACTTATGAAAAAGCTTTTGTTTTAGAATGATTTGAGATCTTATATTTTCAACATAAAAATCATAAAGGAAAAATAGAATCTAAAAAATCTGTTAAATGTTTACTAAAGATATTGGAAGTTGGACTCCTGGGCCTTCTCTTTTCTCATTTGTATGGAAAGAAGGGGAAGCTTCATGAAAACATTGTCTAGACGAAGGCCTCAAATTTATGCAAATTACTTTCATTTTAGTATATAATCCCAAACTCTCTTAAAACTCGAGTGACTGAGGACATAGAACTAAAGGTAGTATCTTGCTAGCTCAATCCTGCACAACACTGAACACCTGAAGAATGCTGCCATCCTCCAGCAAAGTTCAGCTTGTACTTTCTCAGCATGCCAGAGACAACCCCAGATAAGTTCCCAAGGACCCCCTCACTGACTGGAAGAACGAGGTTTAAAACAAGGGATGCAAAAGGTTACCTGAGAGCAAAAAAAACCCCAGAATATATTAAACACTATGGTTTCTGATATCTGGGGTATCTTTGGAGCCTGGAAATTACAAAACTGATTTTCATAATGCTTACTTTCAACTCACCATAAGCAAGAATTTTAAAATATGAAAAAATAATGATAGGTTACTGAGATACTATATCTCAGCTGTCCAAAATCCCTTCAATAGTTTTAAGCCCAATGCTTTGCATTGTACTGTATCATTTCAAAATGCCAGAAATAAACATCAAGCCAAGCCATGACATCCTTCACAGCCAAAAGTATTTTTACCACAGGCTCATGACTTGTTAAATAATTGCCTCTATAAATTGAACATACTGGATAACAAGGCTAGCAAAGCTTATAAAAATGAGCAATCATGCATAACAATTTTTTTCATTTAGCAATTCACAGAATATTAAACAAAATCTGAAATAATAACTGTTGCAACAACTTAGAAATATTACTTCACTCCCTTAGGTCCTAAAAATTTACCCAAGGTAAGCCCTATATGAGTAGAAGAAATTAATGTCTCCAGCTTTTTCCCATGCATACATAAAGAAATGCAGTAAACCGACTATAAGAAACTGCAGAAAGGTAACCAAGAGCTAGGATTAATCTTAAGTCCCACCAAATTTAATGGCATTTTCACATTGTTTCTAAAGGAAACTGAAAAAAAAGGAGAAAGAAAGAGAAGGAAAAGTTAGAAATCTGAATATATTTTGGAGAGAAATATTATGTTATCTTTTTTTTTTGAAAATGTCATAGGAAATAATGCAGAAACAGCAGGTGCTGGGGAAGATGAAAATGGACAAAACAGGGTGGTTTTTTTTCACCATATCTATCATCTACAAATATCATATCCAAAATGTTTGCTTAGCAAGTGTCTGCAGCTTTTCTCAGGCAACGTATGTAGATTTCACATATCTCTAAAGAGGATGCAGAACTGAACACACAAAGCTACTGGATTCCTTTACTGAAATCATTTGCAGTCAAACAAAATAATGACACATGGGTAAAAGGGGAAAAAACAATCAAAAAACCCCTTCCACTTTCTTCACTATTAAGGAGGGTTTCCTAATACTCCAACACTTGCTGAGAGACTGCGCAATGCTCATTCTGTAGAGAGTCTTCTCCTCTCAGCGACTTTATGGGGAAGGGCAAATGTTAGGTTCACGTGCCTATGGACAGGGCATTCACTATGCTCTCCATTCACAGGAATAAACGGAGGGGACAAACATTTTAGAAAGATAAATGAAAAACCTTTCCAAAACTGCCGCCGACGCAGAAACGAGTTTTGGATGATGCACACTTCACCCACACACACACCCCACCCCAGCTGATACAAGAGCCGGGGACAGCAGCTTGACTGCGTGCTTTTGCAATCCCAGGTATTTCCGCGGACCCGCGACCTCCACGCCGACTTTCCCAGGAAATCGTACCGCGGGCAACTAGCATTATCATCTAAATGGGTTCGAAATTATATATCTGGGAAGTCAAGTCCTAATTAAATCACATCGGACTTTTAAGCTTCCAGCTAGAACATCAGTTCACGGAGCAAGTGTATTAGTGCAGGGAACTTCCCCTCTGCCGGCTGTCCCCACGTCGCTCCAGCGGCTCCATCCCCGCCACCCACTCTCCCGGGGCTGGGGCCGAGTCGTACTCACATTTCGGTGACATTTAAGCTCTCGGCGCTCCGCTGGGGGACAGGGAAGGAGATAATGCCTGGCGCCGGCTCCGTGCACCAGATCCGAAAGGAGCTGCAGCGGCAGGACACGGGGCAGCCCAGCGCGCCCCACCAGGAGCCCAGCACCAGGCAGCACAAGCCCCACAGCCAGGCCAAGTCGGTCCCCGGCCGTCTTCGCTGCCAGGACGCCATGCTGCCCCCACTCACTCCAGCGCTGCCTCGACGTCCTCCACCTACCGCCACTGCCGAGGAGCACGATTGGAGAGTGCGCAGCCTTCGGAACCGCGGACGAGTACCCCGCATCCAGGGTTCACATGGACGCACTGCAGCCGCCTGGGAGGCTTTGCGGGGAGGCAGGATCAGGCGCTTCTGTGGGACAGAGACAGAAAAGGGTGATGAGAGGCGAGAGTGAACGCCGGCACGGCACAGCACGGCACGACCCGCCCTAGTACCTGCCCCAGTCCCGCTGGCAGGCAGCGACGGCGCCTGACTCGTGGCGGTTCCTGATGATGCTGCAAAACGCGCGGAGCGGCCGAGACAGGTGGCAGAGGCAACGCTTCTATCTGGGGGGGCTCAGCCGACCGCTGTCCGCGGTAGAGAAGGAATGGAAGAAACAACGCAAGTCACGGCGGAAGCGGAAGACAGGGAGCTGTGCTTGTCGCTTTACGCACAACGTATCCTCCTCCCTCCAGATGACACGAAGGAGACAAAGAGGAATAGAGACCAGGAGAGACACAGGAGCAGAAAGGGGGAGAATAGAGTGGGGAATAGACGGGGAAAGAGAAAGTGAAACAGGGAAGGCAATGACAGAGACAGACCGAGACATCGCGTGAGATGGGGACAGAGCCTGAGGAGAACAGATGTGAGTCAGGGAGAGATGGAGGCAGAGATGAGGAGTAAGAAAGAGTTATCTTTTATGTGAAAGAGCTGCTGGAATGCATGGAATTCTGTCTAGGGATGGATGATGAACCAACTGAGAATTTATGGCTAAGGGTTAAAAAGCAAATCAATACAGTCAATATTGTAGTGGATGTCTGCTTTAGACTGACTGATCAGTAAGAACAAGTAGATGAGGCCTTCTACAAACAACTAGAAGTCGCCTCATATTTGCAGGCCCTGTTCCTCATGAGGAATTTCAGCCACCCCAATATCTGCTGGTGTTCTACAATGGGGGAGGGTGAGAGAAAGATGGTGAGGAGTTCTTTCTGTCTCTCAATAAGAAAGTCCCAACAATAAATGGCTTAATAAAATAATTGTTTAAATAAGACAAAATAAGAAGAGGAATATAAATAACACATGGAACTCCATGTTCATGCATAGTTGGACAGACTCTGGATTAATTTCTCCCATGACATGGGCAAATTCAGTCCATGGAGAGAGGTTCCTCCTTTTTGGTCATTCCAGTTATTATATAATTTTCTAACAAGAAAATAACTCTATTCGTAAAAGAATGTTTGCATGATAACTTCTTACTGCACTTTTAGATAAACAAAACCATGCATGTAGTGCAATTACCAGTACCAAGTGGAAGCTCACTGAAGGCTTCTCTGTTAAAACAAGCTGGCTATGTTTGTAATTTGGCCAAGGAATCTATAGAATAATGCAGGCCTGATGGCCACACTATACATGCAGCACAGCACAGGCCTGAGCTTATTCAGTTTAACTGTTATGAGGATCATTAACTCCTCTGTGTACAGTGGTCTCCCAGTCAGGATCCCTAAAAGTGAAGGGACAGCACAACAGGGCAGAAGCAATCAAGGAGGTTCCTGAAAAGCATCAATGACAATACCCTGACACAAATGATAGAAGGGTCAAGGTAGAGAGATGCTCTGCAGGACTTCCTAATGGCAAAAAATAAGGGGCTCATTGAGAATTTGAAGGCTGAAAGCAGCCTTGCTGCAGTTTCCATGAGGTGGTGGAGTTTAGGATCCTGATAGGAAGAACCAGGGTAAAAAGCAGGCTCACAACCTGAGGGTGGAAGCAGGGAGAGGTAACCTAAGAGGAATACAGAGATGTTGTCCAATCCTCCAGGGATGAAGTCAAGAAAGTTAAAGCCAAAATGGAATCGAATATGGCCAGGGATGTCAAAGAAAACAAGAAAGGCTTGACTAATGTTACATGTCCTGGTTATACAGGATATGGAAAGGTTGAAGTACTGAATCCCTACTTTGCCCTCAGTCTTTACTAGCAAGACCAGCCTTCAGGAATACCAGGCCCCTGAGACTAGGGTGTGAAAAACGAGGTTCAGTCTCCTGGTAAAATTTAAAAGGTTTAATAAAGACAATAAGAGACACAGATAATAAAGCAAAGAATAGCGGCCAGGTGCTTGGCACTCTGCCAAGAGCACGTTTGGTGTTTCAGGAACACCCTTTATATATGCCATTTCTATTGCACACCTTGATACATATTCATAGACTTTATGCATATTCAAACTTTTCCATTAACTAGTTTACATCTTACAGGAACTATTTTGCATGGCCACTCCTTGGATCTGCCTTTTAGAGCATGCACATTTCTTGGCTTGCGGTTTTAATTCCTTTCTTATCATCTTTTAATTTGGCCTTTGGCTCCACAGGTGGTGAGTGTTGACAACAGCCAGGTCCCCATCATCTGTTCACTGGAGGTTATCCTGACCGGCAGGCAGTTCAAGCATACTATATTGACTATTACCACTTATGCCTAAATTTTTGTTAATGGCAGGAGAAAAAAAAAACTAAATTCACACAACAAAGTCATTCTAACATACATAAAACATTCATCTTAATACTTGTGAAAAGCCAATATTATATGTATTTTTAACAGTCCCCCCTCTTCTGTCTTATAAATCATTTGGCTTGAGCAATAATTCTTGTTTTCTGACCTCTATCATTGGCTCATTTTTTTCACAAATCAATTTAGCTTCTTCAAAAGGGTCTTCCATATTACTTTGTTTCTTTAATACCATGATCTTTTGTGCAGCTCCAGATGTAGACAATTTTGGGTCTATAGGCATTGTTACCACTTGCATGCCTTGGACTACGCTGGTGATTAGCCAAATTAAACAGGGGATCAAGCAAGGAAGAAATATTAAACCAGCTGTAGCACATAAGAGGAAGAAACCTAGCTTCTTCCACCATTCTATTCCCAATACATTATCCCACCAGCTAGTGGTCAGCATTGATTCCCATTTTTTGACCAGTACATGGGCTATTTTTCTGATATTCTTGGCAATATCTAGAACGGCATCCCTGTTGACATTGATTTTCAAACAACAATCTGATGTATTAAACTTCCCACAAACACCCCCTTCTTCAGCCAATAAATAGTCTAAAGCCAACCCATTTTGATATATTGCAGCTCTGGCTTGGCGTTGCTGACTATTAATTCCATGGTGACTGCTGTTTAATTGGTTATGATTTCTACAACAGCTTGGCATCTTATGATGCAATTTAGCATGTAAATTGGGGTTCAATACCTCCAACTCCCATTTTGTGCCCAGGTAGCTGGCCCATATATTTCCAATATGCGTTCAGGGGGCCATTCCTCATCCCCTCATTTTTGAAATCCTCCAGTCAATTCCCTTTTATTTCTTTTTAGGTCCTCATAAACTGGTACTCCTAATTGATCTCCATCTGGTCCTGGTAAAAGGAAAAACCCTGGTTGAACGATTCCCAGCGTACAACTCCCTTTCCACAGTGAATGGAGTCTTGGGTATGCCCTTTTCCCGCATATCCAAAATAAGCCATCTGGTGCTTTCCAATAATCATTTTTCTGTTGATTTATATTTTCCCAAAATTTAGATATTTCTGGGATTCCAAAATAAGGATTTTTCCCTGTATCATTACATTGGAAGAGTCTGGTTTTGTTAGTGTTCAGGAACACATAATCACAGAAAGATTATATGAATGTGCTTTATGGAAGAGCTCTGGGTATCAGGGGTACACATACCCAAATCTGACCTGCCTTGGTTTTGAGATGAACATGTTTTTATACTCTATCATTATATAACTTACATATTAATTATTAAACTTACATTGTTCTATTGTATGCATTGTTTTTACCCAAGCATGAATTTCTCATGATCCCCTCTCAGCCCCCTAACATTGTTTCTCATGCTCTTTAAACAATAATTATATCTAATCACATCTAAAAATTGTATCATTTATCATATACTGATTACACAGGTGCAGTTTCACATGATCTTTAGCAAGCACAAGGCCTAACATTTCCCAGGGCCTACTTTTCCCAGGGCTTGCCAAGCCTAACTTTCTTTCTAAGTCCCTGAATTTTCTATGATTTTAAAACCTTTTACTATCAGTTTGATTATCATACACATAATTCTTTTCTTTTGTCTTTCTCTGAGTCCAATACAGAGTTGCTTCCTCTGGGATCCACCATGTAGAAGTTCCATTACTAACTTTATACCTTTTACAGGGATTATATCCCACTTCATTAAGAAAAATTTTCTCAGTGCGCCAGAGACATTCTTCCCTTATCACTGTTGAACTTAGAACTTACCCTTCTGGTCAGGTGCCCCCTCTTATATTTGTCCAGTTCCACTTAAGGAGTTCCACCAGGGCTATGCTACTACCTTTCCATGGCCATTCCTCTGTCATCAAAGCCCCTCCACAGACTCAACAGTTGGTTATGTTAAGGTCCTTGCTTATCCTTTCCCCTAATTCCACAAACAGGTTCTTTCCCAGTCTTGAGATATCTATTTCCCCATTTAACTGCTGTTTAAGCTTTGCATACAGGTCTTGACGTGAGGTTAATACAGGGCTAGATTGCTGTGCTGGCTTTGTCTTTTTGCTTACCATTTGTTCCTTTACCAAATCTTGGACTTTTCCCCTGATGGCAAATGCGAAACAAATCAATCTCTCTCCTTTTGGACATTCGTTTCCCAATCTGTTACCACTTGTTCCTAGGTTTTGTGTAATACAATATTTTTTCCCATTTTGCATACAAGTACCTAATTTGGATGGGTCATAACAGCGACTGTTGACATGGGTGTGAGTAATAAGGAGCCCCAGTGTTTTTCATGTCAAGCTTTCAGTAGCATTTGTAACATGGCCTTGCTGGTATGTCAAAGGGAAAAGGCAAAGGATAAGTGACAGAAGAAGGAGTAACAGAGGTCCGGTATGGCTTATACCCCCCACCTCCCCTGCCTATGGGGTTGCAGCCCATAGCAGGTGTATATGATCTTGGTGACGAGTACAGCGGCCAACCCAATCTTGCCCTCTATTTCCTTGTCACTTCCTTTTTTGCAATTTCCAGGCCAATCTTTTTTGACACCTATTAGCCGTAGTCTCCCACTGTTCCTCAGGCATTTCCAATTCAACAGGCACTTAATAATTCCCATCCACAAAGCAAAGTTTTTATCTAAGTTGTTCTTAATAGATTTGGCATACAATACTTCATGCAATGAGAGGCTTAACTTTGTGAACTACTAATTTTTCCACAATTTAAACACTTATATTTAACTCAGCCAGTATGTCCAGTATTGGCATTATTCAGACAGGGTATATGGTATGGCACTGATGGAAGTTTTAATTTCCCCCCTTCTTCATATAAGTCACAGGCTAAAGCCAGAACATGAGGATCTCTTCACCGAAACAGTCTTGATCCTCCTGTTTGAAGTGGAAGTATTCCTCCCCAAGGTGGGTATCAAAGGTGTCTCAGAACTTGTCCAGGCGGCACTTGAAACCACTGATATAAGCTTGGCCTTACTTCCCAGATAAGCGTGATTCTTTGTACATTCCTTGGATCATTTGGATTGTCCCAGTTCATTACCACCCAGTCCCTGCTTAAGAGTCAATTTGGTATCACCTGGTTTAGATGTTACAGTCCACTCCTCAGGTTCCTTTACTGGTCCTTTGATTTTACTGGCATGGATCTATCCTCTTTCCTTGGTTCGGATTGCTGCCTCAGTTTTCAGTAGTACCTGAAAAGGACTTCTTAATAGCACAGGGAGAGTGAAATCATCACATCAGGATTTTACATCAGGATTCTCCAAAACTTTTGGTTTAAACAAAAAAGCTTAACATTAAATGTAGAGGCAATTTTTTCTTTTTGTGAGCTATAATTAGTTAAACAAGAAAGGCCAGGATAGTCTTGACATGAGATGGATCACATCTATTACCTTTTTACCCTCTGGGTAATATCTAACTGTTTAGATTCACAGACTTCTTCTAACAGTTTCTTAGAACAAAAAAAAACCCTTCCTCTTAACAACAAAAAGAAGAAAGGAAGAGAGGAAAGAGAAAATAAAATCTTGCTTTAAAAAATCAAAATGAAACAACTTGGTGGAGTTTGGAGAACCAGCAAGAGATTAAGGCTACCTTTGCGTTTGTCTTATCACCCACTGCTCTTTTTATTCACTGCAGCTCTTTCAGGCTGTCCCTCGCTCCTCCCCCACTGCTGTAGCCGCTTTGGCCAGGTCAGGCCCTTTTTTAACAGCTCGCTCTGTGGGCGGGGGACCCATAGACAGCCCCCTACGTGGGGACTCTAGGGGAAAAGCCCGTGCCCTGCCTCCCTCTTCTGCATTGTCCCCCCACACACAGGACTGGTACGCTCACTACACCCAGCCCCCACCACAGCCGGGGCAGCACCTCCCGGAGAGCACAGCGCTGGGCATCAGAACTCAGGTCTGGGGGCTCTGCCACTGGGCCAGCCCACTCCTCAGCAGCAAACCACATGAACTGCATCCAGTGCTGCTGCCGGGTCAGCAACCCTGTGCCCCTCGAGACCCTCGTACAGCCGATCCAGGTCCCAACCCCAGCAGCCCCCAAGGCAAACTGCACCCCGCGCCACCTCCACTGGGTAGGCAAGAACAGGAAGCCACGACGCCGGGCCCCGCCGGCTGCCACTCACACAGACCGGGCCCCACTGCAGCCCCTGAGATCCCACCGCTTGCATAAAAGCAGTCAAACAACCCCCAAACCTGGCAACCCCCAACCAGGCATCCCCAGGTGTTCCAAATATCTTCCTTCCCTGGCACAACCCCATTCCTAATTGTATTTGCAAGTCCCTTCCCAACAAGTTGATGTCTGCTCCAGGAACTAATAAGACATCTGTTCCTATTCTGGTTTCTCCTCCAATTTCTACAGCTCCAATGACAGGAATCTCAAACCCTTCTCCCCTTGCTACCTCTAGCATGTCCCCACTTACACCACATCCTTCTGGAATCTTTAACACATAAGTTCTTTCTGCTTCAGAATCAACTACAAATTCTAATACTTCTTCTTGGGGGCCTACCCCCAAAGTTATCAAAGGCTTCAGACAGCACTCACCCCCCAAAAAACAAAGCTTACTTCCTCCCCACTCTCTCCCTGGATGCATCCCCTGTGTAATGAATTTTTATTATTTGCTAATCAAATTTAATATTATTACTAAAATAAAATATGATTGCTAAGGTTGTTTTAAAAAGCTAACATTGCAGAAACGCCTAACCACAATGACCACGTATCCGGCTGTGAAGGCAAGAAGCTGAAACTGCAGAGCTGAAGCTGCAGGATGGTATCCGGCTGTACAAAGGTGAAGTAGAACACCTCCTTATTAAGGAGAATTGCCTACCCACGACCACCAAGAGGCAGAAGAAGACCCCCTAGCAACAGGAGGCACAGGCGCTGATGCTATCCAGGAAGACACAGATGCAGGGACTGTATAAAAAAGGGAACCTCCTCAGCCAGGGGACACTTGTGTGCGGGACACTTAAGAGGAAGTGTCCTCCGGCTCGCCCCCAGCTGGGTTTTTGCTTGTTTACTGATTGCTGAATTAATAAAATTGACTTTCATGAATGATTTTTTAAATTGTCCTTTCTATTTTGTCACGTCAATTTATAACAATTTGGTGCCGTGACTCGGATCCTGGGATCCTTGGTTTAGGGGTTCCCCCTCCAGGGAGGCGCCCTATCCCTATCTTCGGATAGCCCTGGTGTAGAGGATCTCTATTCCCCAGACCTAGCATTCCGGACTCCCAAATTCAGTAAGCAAGCAAAAGGAAACCACGGAACCCCTTAAATTTTGTGCGCATGAAGACCAAGTGAAGACCCCGGACGGGGTAAGTATAGGATTGGGATACCGTTTGGTTGGGGTTGGTGTTCCCAGATCCTGGTGTCTGAGAGGTCGCCTGGAGGCCAAGTGAGAGCGGACCCTTCATTAGTGCGGTTCCCACAGTCCGCGAGGACCTGGGCCACAAACAAGGGGAGCGTGTGTGGGTGTGACTGAGGGGGCTATGGAAGATGGGACAGAAGGGGAGCAAGCCTTCTGGGCCCATGGGAGGGAATAAAAGGAAGTTGCCCAAGATCCCTCCCGACAGCCTGTTAGGGCTAGTGTTGAAATATTGGGATAAATCACCCCGGAGAAAAGAAAAAAGTAGAGAAAAGATGATTTATTATAGTATTGAGGTGTGGGGAGGAAAAGCAATTCATGGACCAGGAGTAACATGGCCCCCATTTGGCTCTTTTGATGAGTGAGTCCAACAGGACTTGAACCTCTGGGTAAACAGTAAGACCCCCGTGAACCCAGCGGAAAGCGAGTATGCCTCCTTTTGGCTTCCAAGGGACACACACAAGACTGATAGAAATGTCTCCTTATATCCACTAAAAGATAAAAAGGAAAAAAGAAAAGGGGGGAGCCATGAATTATTATATCCACCTCCCTATGCCCCCCCCCCCGAGGAAGAAGATGAAGAAGCACAAGGGGAAGTACAAGCACAAGCACCACCATTACCATAACCACAAGCACCACTGTTACTACAGGAACCACAGAGACCATTTACCCAGAGTTAGGCTAGGCAGGACCTATGTTCCTTGAGGGAGGTGCCGATGCCAGGTGGGAACAACCAGGGCATTGGGTATGTGTCGGTTCCCCTTAATATCGGGGATGTCAGGGATTTTAAGAAGGAAATGGGTAACCTACTAGAAGATCCTTTGGGGGTGGCTGAACGTTTAGATCAGTTTCTGGGCCCCAACATATACACCTGGGAATAACTCCAGGCCATCCATGTCATATTATTTACGGCCGAGGAGCAAGACATGATACACAGGGCAGGGATGCGGGTTTGGGATCTAACACATCAGGCCGGACCTGCCACAGACACTAAGTGGCCCATGCAAAATCCTCATTGGAATCATCAAGAACAGGCAGGGCGTAATAACATGGGTGATTTAAGGGCCATAATAATCCAAGGGGTAAAGGAATCTGTCCCAAGGGGACAAAATATTAATAAAGCATTTAGAGAGGAGCAAAAGAAGGATGAGACCCCAACAGATTGGTTGGAACATCTCCAAAAATGCATGCAATTATACTCAGGCATTGATTCCACTACACCTGTGGGACAAACCCTCCTTAAAACCCAATTTGTGGCTAAATCTTGGCCTGATATAAGGAAAAAGTTGGAAAAAATAGAGGATTGGCAAGAAAAAACCCTGGATGAGTTGTTGAGAGAGGCTCAGAAAGTGTATGTAAGGAGGGAGGAGGAATTTCAGAAAGGCAGACTAAGTTGCTGGTGGCTGCAGTACGGGAGGGGGTTTATGGATGCTAAATCTGAACCACAGTGCCTGTACAAATTACAGGCCACATAGCTTTCTCAAGTCCAGCCTGAGAAAGTAGCCTGGGAAGTTTTAAGGAGGAATCAAAACAATCCTCAGGGACACAAAACAGCCTTGCAGGTGTTGTTTTCTATTCCTTGTTTTCCTTGCAGGTGTTGTTTTCTATTCCTTGTTTTCCTTGCAGGAGAAAGTCAGGGGGTGGTGAACCCCACTGACCAATGATGGTGATGTAGTGATTTACTAACCAATAAGAGTTTCCTTTCTGTACTTTCCATGAACTAATCTATATAACAAACCTAAAGCAATAAACTAGAAGATTTCTCCTGTTCTGACTCCCTTGAGAGTCCGTGTCGTTCTTTCCCGCCGTTCCCAATTAGAACGACATCTGGTGACCCCGCGTGATGTTGAACAGACCCCCCCGAGGTCTGGTAACCCGACGTGATGTGCAGCCGACCCCCGAGGTCAGAAAGCAACCGACGTGACGACATCTGCTAATCCCCTGAGGGTAAGCAGCGAGCGGGGGGGGGAAAAAGCCAGCCCTTCCCCCTGGAGGGGTAAGTGGAATTCTCCCGGGCTTTCCTGGAGAAAGCTGGTTTTGAAAAACCAATGGGATAGTGGAGCCCTGCCAGTGAGCGGGCTTGGAACGGCTCATCTTGGTGAAGCAGAGCTCGAAGTCCCGGGTCAGAGCCGATAGCGTCTGCATTATTGCATTCGCGGAGCCGCCAAGATAAAGTTTTCATAATGGAGAACTGTAATTTAGTTAACGAGCAGCTGGTCTGCCTTGCATGGCAAAATGCCTTGCTGAGCATGAGACTCTGTGTTCCTGAAGAAGATATACGCGCTTTGTTCCACTGTGTGAAAGCGCAGGAGTTTGCTATAACTGTGAATGATGTGTTTGACCTTGAGATTTGGTGGTCAGTAGGGGACCACCTGTGGACTGAGCTAGTTGCGGGAAATACCAGTGCGTGCTACTTAGCAGCAACTTGGGGAGTGATCTTTAGGGCACTGGAACAGTGCCAGCCTAAAAACAGTGAAGCCGGGAAGAAAAAGCCACCAGCGAACGCCGCGGAACCTCCGCCAACACCACGAGTACCTGCCAGCGCGGCCGCAGAGAACCTTTTCTGCAGCTCCGCCGCGCCCCCCGCGAAGCTGGACGCGCGGGCTTTGCCAGCGAAGAAGCGGCAAAAGAGCAAAAGTTGCGCGGCTCCGCCTTCACCAGCCCCGCAAGCACCGCCGCCACCGGCACCGCGAGAGCTGGCTCCGCGCGCGCCCTTCGCAGCGCGACCCCGCACGGCGGGGGAAAAGAAAGTCAACGCTCAGCTCCCCCGCGCCCGGCGCGCGGGGCACCGCCGAAAAACCCGCCGCTGCCGCTGCCGCCGGCACTGGCGCCGCCGCCGGCGGGCCCGGCCAGCCGCCCGGCCGAGGCCGCCAGCCGGCCGCGGAAACCGAGCCCGATCCCGGGTCTGCGACCAGAGCCGAATCCGTGACAAGGGTAACAAATCCCCCATGTACCAACGCGGTGGGGCGCGCAACTCCCCCCGGCAGAGAAGCGGCGGGGGGAGGGGGAGCAGCAACCTCGCTCCCCCTGCGCCTGCCTGCTGCCACCGGCCGCGAGAACCCCGAAAAAGCCGAGCCCAAGCCCAGATCTGGGGCCGGGGCCAGGCCCGGGGCGGGCATCGCCCCCCCCGCGTCCGAAGTGCCGGCGAGAAAGCGGCGGGGGGGGCCCGGCGGGCCCGCCCACCCCCCGCGTGGGCGGGGCACGCTAGCCCCGCGCCCATCTCGCTCCCTCCGCGCTCGGCCGCGCTCACTTCGCGCGAACCCGCGCTCCAGCCGAAAGGCGGGGGGGGGGGGAGGGGGGCGAGCCTCGCTCCCCCCGCGCTTGCCGGCCGGCGCCGCGTCTGTGGCCCCGCGGCCCCGCGCCCCCCCGCACACATCCGAAGTGCCAGCAAAAAAGCGGCGGGGGAGGGAAAGAGAGCAACAAGCCCCCCGCCGGGACCTTCCGCGCCGGCCCGAGGAGATGCCTCAGAGTCGGTGCCGTATCCGTCGCCTCCGGCGACCCAAGCAAACCAAAGTCCTGCAGTCCTTGCGGGACCCAAATTTGCTCACCTTGTACCTTTTGAGTCTTGTGTTCGCAGGACCTGACAATCAGCCGCGAGAAAATAGTAACTTCGAGTTCCCTGGACCTCCCTGAATTCATGAAATACTGTTCTGACAACCAGAGGTCATCCTAGACGAGTCTACATCCTACAGCAACCAACAACAAACCAACTTTCTACCAAACATACGAACTTCAATCCAATTAACAACAGCAACCTAAACTTAAGATTACAGAGAGTCAGAAAATCCGATAAACAAAATCAAAGCATTGTAACTTAAGTAAAGTTTCACTAAATCTAGATATGAGTATATTTATCACTTTAGTGTTCTTTTGAGCTTTTCTATTGACAAGTTAGACTGTCAGTTGAGCAGACTAACAATGTTTTGTATAGTGTGTATACTAGTTCACTGAATTAGAAATATTAGACTCAACCATCAAATCCTTGCAAAGAAAACAATTCTTAAATACCAAAACGTAAGCCAAAATTCTAGAACAGCATCCATTCAAGGTTTTAGTAAAGAAACCCCTTGTGCTGTGTTTGTTCTCTCTCCTGCAAGGGCCCAGCAGGACGTGACAAACACTGCCTTTTTATTTTTTCTAACAAAAGGGGTGAATTATGGATGCTAAATCTGAACCACAGTGCCTGTACAAATTACAGGCCGCATAGCTTTCTCAAGTCCAGCCTGAGAAAGTAGCCTGGGAAGTTTTAAGGAGGAATCAAAACAATCCTCAGGGACACAAAACAGCCTTGCAGGTGTTGTTTTCTATTCCTTGTTTTCCTTGCAGGAGAAAGTCAGGGGGTGGTGAACCCCACTGACCAATGATGGTGATGTAGTGATTTACTAACCAATAAGAGTTTCCTTTCTGTACTTTCCATGAACTAATCTATATAACAAACCTAAAGCAATAAACTAGAAGATTTCTCCTGTTCTGACTCCCTTGAGAGTCCGTGTCGTTCTTTCCCGCTGTTCCCAATTAGAACGACAGGGGTTCGTAATCCGAGAGAAAGAGGGTTTATTAAGGCACCCTGAGGGCCTGGAAAACCTGTTGGGAAAAGGGATTTGAGTGAAGGTGAATGTTTTTATTGTCTCAAGAAAGGGCATTTGAAGAGGAATTGTAGACAGAGGATTCAAGAGGAGAAGGTATTTGAACAGGATTAGAGAAGTCAGGGGCTCTATTTATTTGGGACCCATATAAAATCATCAGAGCCCTTGATAAAGTTGAAAGTGGGTCCTCAGCAAGAGGTACTCGAATTTTTAGTAGACTCTGGGGCAGAGTGGTCCACTGTTCAACGAGTACCTAAAGGATGTAAACCTTCATTAAAACATATCCAAGTAGTAGGGGCCAGTGGAGAACCCTTTTCAGCTTCCATAATTGAAAATGTACAATTAGAATCAGAATGTAAATTTGGAGTTGGGCCATTGTTATTAGTTCCAGAAGCAGATTATAATTTGCTAGGATGGGATTTAATGATAGAATTAAATATAAGCTTGGAAATAAAAGATAAACAATTGGCAGTAAAATTATGTCCTTTAAGGACCCAAGATGAAGAGAAGATTAATCCAGAAGTATGGTATACTCCTAAAACTGTAGGAAAATTGAATATTGAACCTTTTGAAGTAATAATTAAAAACCCTGAAATCCCTGTAAAAATAAAACAATACCCCATTTCCCAAGAAGGGAGAAGAGGGTTGAAGCCTGAAATCGAGAGGTTGCTACAAAGAGGTCTCAGAACCTTGCATGTTGCCCTACAATACCCCGATTTTACCAGTTAAAAAGCCAGATGGCAACTACAGATTTGTGCATGATTTGTGGGAAATAAATAAACGAACTGTGACCCGCTTCCCCGTGGTTGCAAATCCACATACATTGTTAAGTCAACTAAACCCCAAATATCAGTGGTACTCGGTAATAGACTTAAAAGATGCATTTTGGGCATGTCCTCTTAAGGAGGAGTGCAGAGATTATTTTGCTTTTGAGTGGGAAGATCCAGATACCCATAGAAAACAGCAGTTAAGATGGACTGTACTCCCTCAAGGATTTACCGAGTCACCTAATTTGTTTGGTCAGGCTTTGGAACAAATTCTCCGGGATTATGAATTAGGGACGGGGGTGGTTTTATTACAATATGTGGATGATTTATTAATTGCAGGGAAAAGTGAAGAAAGTGTTAGAGCAGAAAGCATTAAATTGTTAAACTTTTTAAGTATACAGGGGCTTAAAGTGTCCAAATCAAAATTGCAATTAGTGGAGGAGGAAGTGAAACATCTGGGACATTGGATTATGAAAGGGTGTAAGAAGTTAGATCCCAAATGGGTAAAAGGTATTTTAGCTTTAGAACTCCCTGAAAATAAGAGGTAAATTAGACAAGTGTTGGGATTAATGGGATATTGTAGACAGTGGATTGAAGGCTTTAGCGGAAAAGTGAAATTTTTGTATCAGAAGTTAGTGGGAGAAGGAGCAATAAAATGGAGTGAAGAGGATTATCAGGCTTTTGAGAACTTGAAGGAAGATTTGATTCAGGCTCCAGTGCTCAGCCTCCCTGACATTAGGAGACCTTTTTATTTGTTTGTGGATAGTTGGGAGAGAACTGCTTATGGAGTATTGATCCAAGAGTGGGCAGGGAAAAAGAAGCCTGTGGGATACCTTTCTAAATTGCTAGACCCCGTAAACCGAGGATGGCTCTCATGCTTACAAGCAATTGTGGCAGTAGCCTTGTTAGTAGAGGAAGCTAACAAACTTAGTTTTGGGAGTAAATTGAAGGTATTAACTCCACATAATGTTAGGGGGATTTTACAACAAAAGGCTGAAAAATGGATTACAGATGCACGGTTATTAAAGTATGAAGGAATTTTGATTCAGTCCCCCAACTTGGAAATAGAAACAACCTCTTTACAGAATGCAGCGCAATTTTTGTATGGGGGATTTGAAAAAGACATATCTCATGATTGTATTCAGTGCATAGAACAGCAAACCAAGATTAGAGAAGATTTGGAAGACAGTGCGCTGGAAGAGGGGGAGAAAATTTTTGTAGATGGGTCTTCTAGAGTAGCAGATGGAGAAAGGAGGTAAGGGTATGCATTAGTTAGTGGAAAGACCCTTGAAGTGATTGAATCAGGTCCATTAAGTCGGGCTTGGTCTGCACAGGCATGTGAATTATATGCAGTATTATGGGCATTAAAACTATTAAAAGGGAAAAAGGGAACTCTATATACAGACTCAAAATATGCTTTTGGGGTGGTACAGACATTTGGAAAGATTTGGGAAGAGGACTTATTAAATCCCAAGGGAAAGGATTGGTGCACGGGGAGTTAATTAGGCAAACCTTAGAGGCCTTAAGAGGACCCATGGCAATTGCAGTGGTCCATGTGAGAGGACACCAGAGGGGAGTAACTACTAAAATTAGAGGTAACAATTTGGCAGATGAAGAAGGAAAAAAAGTGGCAATAATGGTTTTTAAACAGCCAGAAAATAAAAATAGATCCTTAAATGTGAACGCTTATTGGTTTAATTTGTCCTTTACTAAACAGGAGGAAGAAATATTTAAGAAAAAAATATTTATTAAAAAGGGAAATCAGTGGTTCCTCCTCGATGGTAGAGAAGTCCTCCCAAAAGGACTTGCTTGGAAAATACTCTGGGATATTCACTATAAAACACACACTCATTGGTTGGTAAAAGCATCAGTGGATCAGTTTACCAATAAATACATGTGTATGGGTATTTATAATTTGGCCAAACAATTAGTAGGGGCTTGTATGACATGTCAAAAAGTGAATAAACAGCACCTGAGAGACAAAGTGCCGGGAGGACAAGAGCTAGCAATCAGACCCTTTGCCCGAGTACAAGTGGATTTTACCGAACTCCCCAAAGTAGAAAGAGATTGCTATTTTCTTAGTCATAGTTGATTATCTCACCCACTACGTAGAAGCAGTTCCCACGGCCCGTGCAACTACACAGACAGCGGTAAAAGCTTTTTCAGAACAAATAATTCCCCGATATGGGATAGTGGAGGTTATAGATTCAGACTGGGGACCACATTTTACTTCAAAAATAATAAAACAAACTTTGGAACCTTTAGGCATAAAATGGGATTATCATACTCCTTATCATCCCCAAAGCTCTGGAATGGTAGAGAGAGTGAATGGGTAAATAAAGAAGCAGCTAACCAAGCTAATGCTAGAAACCCGACTATCATGGGTAAGGTGTGTGCCGTTAGCTCTTTTAAATATCCGCACTCAACCCAGGACTGATATGGGAATTTCACCCTTTGAAATGTTATTTGGAATGCCATATGACATGGAAATACCCCCAGACCACCCGGTATTAGAAAACCAGCTGTTGAATGAATATATTTTAAATCTAATGAAAAGAAGGAATGAGCTGAGAAAACAAGGACTGATTACCCAGAGATCTCCCCTGAATGCACCTATTCACCGTGTACAGCCTGGAGACTCTGTCCTCATTAAAACTTGGAAAGAAACCTCTCTCACCCCTAAATGAGAATGTCCTTTTCTTTTTTTGCTCACCACAGATACAGCTATACGGACTGCTGAAAGAGGATGGACGCATGCCAGTCGGATAAAGGGTCCAGTCGCTGATGCATGGGAAGTGATTCCCCAACCTGATGAACTGAAAATCCGGTTAAAACGTAAAACTAATGAGTGAAGTTGTGTTTTGCCCTGAACTTGATTGTATTTGTTATCCTTTTATTTGTTTTAGGTGTAAGTTGTGTAAGGATAATTGGTGGGGGCATTGTAGAACAGGGTATCCCCCTAGAAAAATTTGTGGAGAATGTTACAACTATGAGAGGTTATTAACTTCAATCTATTTAGAGCAAACGGTGAACACTGGGAAACTCAAAAAGGGGTCCCCTGAGTGGTGGAAAATATACGCACACAGAATTCATCCAGAAAAAGGGTGTGCACATCCTAATTCATCTGGAAGCGCACTTAATATATTAGGGGAATTGGAAATCATCGAGGTGGTGTGTAGGAAACGCATACCCTGGGTACCATGCTCAGCACCACAGGTAAAGAGTAAAAGTTGGGAAGTGTATGTGGCCCGGTGTAAAGCCAAAGGGAGAGCCCCTGAAGAATACGACTGCTGCCGAGAAGATAGGATACCTCGCTGCTCCAAGCAAAGGAGTAGGCAGAGGAGGCAGAGACATACAGAAACTGTGGGGAACCAATACTCCCAGAGCAGTGATCCGGGAAGTTCCCAAACCTGTGTCATACCTGTGTTAGCATTCAGGAACACACATAATCACAGACTGATTATATGCAGGTGCTTTATTGAAGCGTGATGGAACTAGGGGTATCAGCAACCCAAATCTAGCTCCACCGTCTTTGTCCAAAGTGCACATATTTATACAATTTCAGCTGTAGCAGTAATCACTATAACAACCTTATCAATATTGCTTCATTAATAAATCTTCATTAACTTTATCGATATTGTTTTATGAGAGTTAGCTCATCCTTGTACGAACATGTAGGATCTTATCTCTGGGTGGGTATCTTGGAGACCCCAAGTACCAGCTCCCTTTAGCGTAAAAATTTCAGCTTGCTAGACCATCCCTAATACCAAGCATTCTTGAGGCCTACCTCTACAAGATTTTAAAGAAACATTTTCAGAAACTAATTTAACCCCATAGTAACACCTGCATCCCTCTAAAACACCACCTCGAATCCGTACTGCAGAGGTAAAACACTGCATTATCGCTCCCCGCTAGTACCCACCAATTCTCCTGGGATGTATTTTGTGGATTTGTTGTCCGACAGTTGTAATCGCTCAGCATGCCCACCAGCCTTTTAAATGGTCTCTTATTAGATGGAATGATCAAACTGTGCTCCAAAGTTATGTCACAGTGGGACCTCCCTCCTTCACACCACAGTTGTGCCAGCTAGTGCCTACAGAGATGTGCTGGAATCAAAAGAGTTTTTACATGTGTCCTAGCACTGGGCCTTCTTATTGTAATTATCCCATGCATTATTATTGTGCCTACTGGGGGTGTGAGACTATAGCATCTAACTGGAAAACAGTAGGAGATAAATTTCTAACTGTGGGGTGGGGGCCAGCTGAATGCAAGCCTCCCCGGCCAGATCCTTCCGGGGGTATGCAATTGGGCCACTGGAAAGTGGTATTTCTGGATGGAACTTGTACACACCTTTATCTTAATGTAACCAATCCTGAGGACAGAGGATGGGTTGTGGGAAAAACATGGGGAATGAGATATTGGGAATCAGGAACAGACAGGGGAGGTCTCATTATTATTAAAAAGGAACCTGCTTTAGAAGACCCTCAGCCAGTGGGTCCCAATCCTGTGATTAGAAACAGTCCTAATCCTGTTATCAAACCAGTTATCAAAAACAATCCCAATCCTGCTACCAAGAACAATCCTCGCAAAAGAAAAAAGCAGACACCAACCAAGGGGTCCTCTAGAACCATAACACCTCCAGTATAATGGACAGAAACCCCAACTCCAGAACAAGGCTTGATAGATCCTTTATGGAAAATTATGAAGGCTAGCTATGCCTTTTTAAATGCTACCCATTTTGAGCTGACCTGGCACTGTTGGTTATGCTATGATGTCAAGCCTCCTTACTATGAAGCTATCGGGACCCCAGAACCATTTAATCAAAGCAATGAAAGTAATCCAACACAACGCAATTGGAGAGACCACAAGGTAGGACTTACTTTACAGAATGTAAAGGGAGCAGGAACATGTGTGGGAGACATACCAAAGAGAATAAAAGGATTGTGTAAAACTACTAAAGGAACCTGAAAAGGTCCAAGGGAAATGGCTTATTCCTGTCAGTGGAGAAAAGTGGATTTGTTCTAAGGTAGGCCTTATACCCTGTTTATCTTTGGATGTATTTAATGGTTCCAGGGAATACTGCATACAGGTAATAATTATGCCATGAGTACTATACCACTCAGAGAAAGAGGTCCTTGACAGAATTGAAAATAACAATCATAGAATACAAAAGAGGGAACCCTTGACTGCAATAACAATTGCTACACTTATTGGGGTTGGAGCAGTAGGGGCAGGAACTGGGATTGCATCCTTAGTGAATCAACAAGAAGGGTTAACTAGCCTTCAGGCAGCAGTAGAGGAGGATTTAGAAAGAGTTGAAAAGTCTATTACAGCTTTAGAAAGATCTCTTACATCATTATCTGGAGTGGTACTTCAAAATCTGAGAGGAATGGATTTGTTGTTCCTACAACAAGGAGGATTATGTGTGGCCCTTGGAGAGGAATGTTGTGTCTATGCGGACCACATGGGAGTAGCAAGAGACACCATGACAAAACTGCGGGAAGGGTTAGAAAAAAGACGCAAAGAAAGGGAACAGCAAAAAAGTTGGTATGAGGCTTGGTTTTCCCAGTCACCCTGTGGACTCTGTGTCTAACTCTGAAACAGAAAGCCTGTGGAGATTGCAGGCCACATGGCTCTCAGTCCTGCCTGAGAAGCTAGCCTGGGAAATTCATGGGAGTATTCAAAACAATTCTCAGAGACAGAAAACAGCCTTGCCAGGTGCTGTTTGTCTGTCCCTTGTTTTCTTTGCAGGAGAAAGTCACGGGGTGGTGTGCACCACTGACCAGTGATGGTGGTATAGTAGTTTGCTGACCAATGAGAGTTTCCTTTCTGTACTTTCCACGGATCAGTCTATAAAACAGAGCTGAAATAATAAACGAGAGACATTCTCCTAACCGACTCCATGAGAGTCTGTGTTGCTCATTCCCAGCCGTTCATAATAGAGCGACATCACCCTGGTTAACGACTCTGCTATCCACTCTGATGGGTCCAGTGATTGTAATACTTCTAAGCCTCACTTTTGGCCCCTGTATAATCAATCGGGTAATATCAATAGTGAAAGGAAGATTGGAAGCAGCCCATCTGTTACTAATTCACCAACAACCGGAAAGGGAAGAACTTGAAAGTGAGGTGATGTTAAATAAAGCAAGAGAGGTATTAAGAAAATTTGATAAACAAAATGGAAAATAGAAAAGGGGGGATTGTAACAAATTTTTATTATTTGTTAATCAAATTTAATATTATTACTAAAATATGATTGCTAAGGTTGTTTTAAAAAGCTAACATTGCAGAAATGCCTAACCACAATGACCACGTATCCGGCTGTGAAGGCAAGAAGCTGAAACTGCAGAGCTGAAGCTGCAGGATGGTATCTGGCTGTACAAAGGGGAAGTAGAACATCTTATTAAGGAGAATTGCCTACCCACGACCACCAAGAAGCAGAGGAAGACCCTACCCACGACCACCAAGAGGCAGAAGAAGACCCTCTAGCAACAGGAGGCACAGGCGCTGATGCTATCCAGGAAGACACAGATGCAGGGACTATATAAAAAAGGGAACCTCCTCAGCCAAGGGACACTTGTGTGCAGGACACTTAAGAGGAAGTGTCCTCCGGCTCGCCCCCAGCTGGGTTTTTGCTTGTTTACTGCTTGCTGAATTAATAAAATTGACTTTCATGAATGATTTTTTAAATTGTCCTTTCTATTTTGTCACGTCAATTTATAACACCCTGGAATCCTTCCAAGCCCCTCTCCAAACTTCACAGCTCTTCCCGAAACCCCAGACTTGAAGCAGAGACACAGCCCACTGCTGCAGAAGCCCACAGCACAACCACACAGGGAATTCTCCTGGGACCCAGGAAAACAAGAGCTGCAGCCACAGAGTGCCCCCGGATTGGGTCTGACGCCACACACCAGCACCACTTTGCATCCCACTCACACATGTGGTCAAGAAAGAGCTCTCTGAGATAGTCCCACATTAGTCCCAGCTCCCAGAATCACAGAACCAAATGTGCCCGAGGATCTATAAGACCTCAACATGTGTCATGGGGTAGCTTTACCTTTAAGACAGCTTTGAAAGTTAAGGAAGTTGAGGCTGCTGATGGCTGATGGGAGTCCTTTCTCCTGACCAATTATCAAGCATTTCTAAGAATTGACAGCAGTTCTGACCATTAAAAAGTGAATTCAACTTGTAAACACCCCCTTAAGATGTACAGTCAGAGGTCTCTTGCTCTCTTTAGTTTCCGGCTTCTGACAAAGTAACAAGGCTCTGTCTTGGCCTCCTCCCCCCCCTCCAGGCCGGACGAGGACTGAAACCTGACACCATGAACTCTTGCAGCTTTCCTAAAGCTTTTAATTCTTTGACTACCTGGATAAACGTACAGATTACTCCTTTTTCCTAGAAAGACAGAGAAAGAGAGACAATCAACATGAAGAAGACGTCATAAAACCACCAAAAACAGTGAGGAAAAGAGTTAAGTTTAAATAAGAAAAAGAGAAAAAAGAGATGCTTTACAGCTGAAATATCTTTCTGTTAAAGCTATGGAGATAGACAATAGTAGTTTAAAAAGACTCCTTTAATTCATGACTAGAGTATGGGGAGGAATAGAGTGTTCAAAGTGTAGACTTTTGAGAAAAAGAGAAAGTAATTGTGATACTGTGAGTTGCTAGAAATGAGTAGAGTGAAGATTTTGAAGCCTTGGGGGGCAGGAAAGGTTTTCCAGGAAAGCTCTCAGAGACAGATAAAGAAGACTTCTGCCTTTGAATAACTCATCCTTAAAATGGCATCCCTAGACTCATGGCCCATACACACCTCAGAGTAATGTGAAATGGGAGGAGTGAACTCTGATGACAGATTTCCGGGCAGCTGGCATTAGAGAAATAGAAAACTATAACAAAAATAGTTTTCTTGTGAAAAACTCCATAGATTGGCAGAAGGAGACTTCTGTTTCTCTACATAGACTGATGAAAAGACTGTAACAAGAATTGAGACTGTTTTTGACCACCAAAGTTCTAAAGTTTTTTGTCTCTATGTTATCATGTGTACAAAAAAATAGTCAAGTAGTGAGAGATAAAAGAGTTTTCTGGAAGTTTATTCTGGTGTTCTTATTCTTGTAGTTTGTTAATAAATTGTCTTTATTCCTTTTAAGTTTTAAGCCTGTTTTGCTCTTGTTCTAATCCATATCTCACAACAAGAAATAAGTAATTTTTTTAGTTACTGGTTTAAAACCACAACAACATGGAAAATTTGGGTCCCAGAGGAACCCCCCCAACTCCTTCACCATTTTAAGTAGGCTCTGGGAACAACCCACTCCACAGCATATTCCCAGCCCATTTCACAGCTTCAGGAGGTTCTTAGGAGCCGCTGAGATCATCCCTCCCCAATCTCTGTGCACTTGGAGCGGGGAGCGGAACACAGGGAGCCCAGACTGGCATCTGGGGCTCAACCAGCCCACCTGAAGCCACTGGAACAACCTGAGCAGGGATCCGTGGGCTGGGAAGAATCCTAAATTAGTCTAAACAATCCATGGGCACCAAGATCCAGATGGCCCCTGCCCTTGCCTCACCCAAGAGGGAAGAGTTGAATCCACTCCCAGGGCACCCTCTGTGCCCTGACTTCATCACCTGCTCACACTGAAGGACCTGCAAATCCGACCCGACGCACCGCCAGCCGGGGCTCCAGGAGTCCCACTCCACTCCTGAAGCTGATCCACCACTCCCAGTGCTGCAGCAGGCCACAGCTCCTCAGGGAGTAGCTCCGGGGGCACCCTCCCAGAGGAAAAGGCTTTCACCGCTGCCACTGCAGCCCCAGTGGGGCAAAAACAAAACCTCCCAAAAAAAACCCTCAAACGTTTCTGTTTCTCCTCCCCAAGGCCCCACCCGAGCCTCATGCCAGCCCACAGGAGCAACTTCCCCCCAGAGGCTTCAGCTGCCCGGGGGAAAGTGGAAAGTGCTGGAAGGAGGGAATCAACTCTAAAAATAACCTTGACTCTGCTCTGGAACCATCATCCTGGGTCACAGTCTCACTGAAAACAAATTTGGGGCAAAACCCTTGCGGCTCATGGACCACAAGTCCCCGCCCTGGTTTGCCTTCCGAGACTCCAAGACAGGAGCCCGCAGGGAGGAAGGGAATCACACCAAGTGTCCCCACCGGGAGCCAGCCCCATCCAGTCCTCATGGTGGCATCACCCCACCCTGACTCTAACCCTCCACAGCACAGAAAATCTTTCCTCCTCAACACAATACAATCCACCTCCTTCCAGAAAACAAAGTCAAACTTGAAATCAACAACCACACACATTTATTTACCTGTACTCACTCACATCTGTCTTACCCTCACTCATTCTTACTCACGAGACATAAACTTTGAAGAATTTAAGGTTTTAGAGAAGCTGAAGCTTTAATTAAAAATAAGCCTTGCTAAATCTAATTAAAAAAATAGATGGGCCTTGCTAAAATTAAAGGTAGAGAGGCTTTGCTAAAATTAGAGGTTAATCATTGGCTAATAACTAATTGTCTGTCAACCTTACGCTTGTTCAGCTAGGCTTATAATGAGAAACAAAGAATCTGGTAAGCAACTTCAAGAACATAAGACAATTGCAAATCAGAAACCTATTGAAGACATGAAACTAAGAGCCCAGACAAGGGTCCATTTGTCACTTTGCATTGAAAAGGTAGAAAGGTCAGAACAAGGAAGAGCCATATCCCTTTCTCCCTTTTGTGACCCCTACTCATAATAGGACCACCGACCCATTTCAAGGAACAAACTACGCACGCTTAATTGCTTTTTTCCTAATTAGCATAAGAAGTGGAGAGTGGGTGGCAACTGGGTTATGAATATGCATTTGTATTCAATATTTCTGTAAATAAAAAGCCTGTATTCACCTGTATTCGGGGCCGTGTGTATTAAGGGATGACCCGACACATCGGTCCAGCACTGCTAATAAACATACGCTTGGTAACCCTAAAACAGTTAAAGAATTTTTTGTCTGTCTCAGTTGGATATTGATACTAGATTATATCCATATTTTGGTAAATCAACAAGACAATAATAGGGTACCTTTTACTTTCAAGTCACTTGTTAATATCCAGCCATGGGTACTGTAAAAAAAAAAATCCAGTTTTCTTGGATTAATCCTCAATTTGGTTGCTTTAAGCCCAAATTCCTTGGATTTAATCCTCAATCTGGTAAAGTTTTGGGGATCCTCATTTTTATCCTGTTTTCCCAGTGTATTGTGCCAGGAAAATCTTTGGCTCGCTTTCCCCTAAGGGGTCCAACCCCTCCCCTGAGACCCAGTCCCAGACAACCTGGGGGCTGTCTTGCAACTCCCCTTCCTGCTCCCCCAAAAAAGACTTTGGGTCTTCGTGCACAAGAATTATGGAGCTAAATTCTGTGGTTTAGGGAGCCTTTCCCCTTTCCTTTGCTTTATTTGTCTCCTTGTCCACAGGGTATATACCTGCAGGTGCTGATTCACGCCAGAAGAAAGAGAGCAGGGTCTGCCGAACTCATCAGGGCGCGCCTTTTACCCTCTCAGGATCTCCTGGTGGTCTCAGAGGTGAGGTGTTTATTCCGGAGTGAGCCCCCAATTGTGAAAAACTTTCCTGGTAAATTTTTAAAAGGCTTAATAAAAAAGACAATAGGAGACAAAGGCAATAAAGCAAAGGGTTAAAAATGGCTGGGTGCTTGGCACTCTGCCAAGAGCACACCTAGTGTTTTGGAAACACCCTTTATATACTATTTCTATTGCATCAACATGATGCATATTTATAGATTTTATGCATATTCAAACTTTTCTATTAACTAGTTTGCATTTTCCAGGAACTTTTTTGCATGGCCACTCCTTGGCTCTACCTTTTTAGAGCGTGCGTATTTCTTGGCTTGTGGTTTTAATTCTGTTCTTATCACCTTTTATTTCGGGCCTTGGCTCTTTCTTTCCACAGACAATGAGTGTTGATAATCAGCAGGGTCCCCATCATCTGTTCATTGAATGTTATCCTACCTAAGCAGACAGTTCAAACATACTATATCAACTATTACAGCAAAGCCATTCTAACATTATACGTATAGCATTCATCTTAATACTTGTGAAAAGCCAATATTATAATATGTATTTATAACAGTTGTATCCATCCTAGGTGTCTTCCAGGACAGGAGGCCTCATGTGCTGTCAGCTGGTTGCAAGCTGCATCAAGAGCACACAACCGGAGTATCTAGAGCAGTCTATCCTCATTGTCCATGGGAGTTATGGCATACAGTGGCAGTGTTATTCAGCAACCAATATTAGATAATTCAACATAACAGGGTGTTCTCACTGATGCCCAAACTAGGCAAGGAAATAAAACTCTATAATCAGATGGCTACAGTGCAGGTATTTGTTTATTCAGTGCTGGGAGTGAGGGCGATCTCTCTACCACAAAACTCACTCAATCTTCTTTAGCCTTCAAGTTACATTTTAAAAGTCCTTCCGTGCAATGTCACGATTACAACATATCATTAGCATACTCATATTTACATAAAGCTGTGTCATGGTTTTACAACAGTTTGTTGCTTTTGCGCATGCATCAGTTCTTTCTGTGCTGGTCGCCAATCTTCTGCTGGTCTTTTGATGAAGGCTTCTGTAGTCTTCCTCATGTTTGAACTTTTTACCTCTATTTCAGAGCATGCCTGGTGCTTCTTGTTTTTCAGTGTAACTTGTTTTTAGCTAATTTTGCAGTTTGAAAGTTCCATTAAAACTTCCTATCTTTCTTTTGATGGCGCTTGTTATCTCCCTTGCTCTATCTTGCTTTACCCACACATCTTGTTATGCTATTACTTGTGGTTAACCTTTTGTTACATACCACTTAGATTTCACACCCAAAACTAAAATCCCCTAGAGGTACACATCGTGCTTCCCTGTCCCTCTGCATTACCTATGAGGTGCACCTGGGTCCTTGAGCAAAAACAATCCCACAGATGGGTTTGCCTTTGCTTGAGGCAGGACTGATCCAAACTGTCTTCTCTAACACGTTCTTCATATTCACCAAAGGAGCTTTATCCCCTTCTATGGGGCTTGTTTGATTTGATTGGGTGGGGCCAGCTCAATTAGTGTTAATTCTAGTTAACTAACCAGGTGGCCTTTGCTAAATGTAAATACCAATGTTTGAAGGCCCCACCAGCCATTGCTTTCAATGTGGTTTGAGGAAGCCCTTGAGCCTACTAGGGGAATTCCTGGGCATATGCCCTGGAAGAGTCTGCCATAGGCTTCAAGAAAGCCTGACTGCTTAGGATGAGACAAAATGCTTCTTGCATGGTGCTATGCAACACTAGGTAAATTTACCTCATCCCCTATAGGTTAGTGACCTTTGCCTGGCCCCTGTGCCACCCCTGTGCCCCTAGACTATTGGATCCTGACCCTATACTTAACCTGAGACTACAGGAAATCTTGGTCTTTCTGTCACTGGATCCCTTCAGTGCGGTTGCAATAAACCTCTCTGGAATACTATACAGGAGATCCTTTCCATCTTTCTTCACTGACCTATCTGTGGTGTGTGTGTGTGTGTTTTGGATACAGTGACGGACTGTGCCAACCCAAGCAGCGTTCTCAAGAGACACTTTGGACTGGTAGCAGAAACGATATCCATTTACCATACTGCTACAACTTGGGCCTGGAAGAGGGGCCCTATCATGAACCCTCGTACAGCGTCTCCAGTACCGGCTGCCACTGGACAGAAGTCACGTTCATGTTTCCAGTTCCCTGAGGAAATAACCAAATTTTTCTGGGAGAACTTTCTCAGGGAGCAGCTGGCACCCCTCTCTGCCGAGGACCGGTCGCGTTAGCAAAACCCCCACAAGTTTTCTTTTGACCTTCTGGTGTGGTATGTTCCAGTGAGGGTCACATTTTTATTTCATTTTTGCATTTTTGTCTCGTGGGAGGGGAAAGAGTGAGATGGGAGAAAAATTCACTATCTTGCAAAGGGAAGTTTATTTTCAAGTTTACAATAGCCGGGTTAAAAATAGTATTAGGTCTTCTAAGAGAGATTTAAGGGCTTTTATTTCCTAGATTTTTAAACATTTTCTGGATATCACTTGGGAATTAGTTTTGTCTGTTAAGTTTTGGGATAATTGGACAAAAATGATATGTTTTGCAATTTGAAGGGGATTTCAAAATTGGGAAGTTCTACCTGATTTTTTGCTCTATTTGTGAAGTAATTAAGGATTTGGGAGAAAGTTCAGGAAATGTTAAGAGTTTGGTACCCCAGTTTCACCCCAGTTATGGTGTTCCTTCCCCCTGTGTCCCTGTTCCCTCATCCCCTCAGGACGGGTCTGCACATGGAAACCGCCAAAAGGCGTAGGAGACCTACCAGCCTTCTGCTATCTCTGGTCCCCTCCTGCCCTGTTTTCAGGGTGGTACTGGCCCTGCCACGCTGGGCTCCAACCTAACCCCCTTCCCTATGCCCATGTTCCTAGCCCCTCCACTCACTTCTACTGTTCAAAATGGTGCCAGCCTTGTGGACAGATCCACCATTTTGAATGACCTGGCATGATTTTTTTCCTGCCTTAGCCACCTGTGATCCTTCTCTCCCCCTCTCCCACCGAGTACTGCCCCTGTGCCACCCCCCCTGCCGAGTACCGCCCCTGCACCGAGTACCGCCCCCGCGCAGGGTCCCGCCCCTTCCATCAGCAAACGCCTCCCTTGTGAAGCCCCCGCCTCCTCCGATCTGGCCCCTCCTGGTTCCCACGCTCCCAGCGCGGGAGCCAGAAGTGAAGCTGGCCAAGACTGGAAGGTAGCCATCTTGTATACCACATATTCCAAACACAGAGTGGTGCCTGCCAGCCAGAGCTGTCCTGCTCATGCCAGCACAACTCTCTCCTCTCCGGATGAAGGCAGTGATTCCTCAGATTTGGATAGTGATTCTGGAAATCACTGGGCATAGGAACAGAAGTAAGCAGCCCGGGAAGGGAATTGGGATATAGCCGGAAAGTTACAAATTGTAGCAGCCCCCATTACATTTAAAAGAGGAAGGAACCCAAAGTGGAAATTAATTCCATATGGCAAATTGAAGGAATTATGTAAAGCATGTAAAGATTATGGAAGGAGATCACCCTATTTTAAAAACCTTTTGCAAGTAACATTTTCAAATCATGTGCTCATGCCACGTGATCTGAAACACATTATGTCCCTCCTATAACTTTTCTCTAAAAAATCCTTTTTCTCTTTCTCTGATTCTGCTGCACTTCTTCTGTATTATTCTTTCTCTTCCTGGATTTCTCAGCCTCCTTTGGACTGAATTCTTTTGGGATCCTCCCTGGTGGGGAGCCCTGCTTATATCAGTTCTCTGGTTTGAAGAAAACTCCCGAGCTCATTAGAATCTTGTTTCTCATGTATATTAGAAGGTCATCACAAAACTTGGCAGGTCTCTCCAGACTGACTCCACAAGCTTAAATCACTATAATCTGGTACATTTCTTTCTTCTGATGGTACAAAAAGGCCTTGTGGCTCGCTTCGTGTCTGATGCACAAAATGGGCCCGAACTACGCAGTTCTTTTATCTTTATACCTATTTTTACCCAATTAACAATAGACACATATTATTTTTCTTAATGACCCAATGACCCATCACTTCTGTGCTACACTGCGGCATTTTCTAACCAATCACTTACTATTACCCAAAAACCTCTAGGAGAAGAACATGAAGAAGAAAGAGGAAGGGACAAGAGACTACATCCTAAATCCTCCATCTTGTCTTCTGCTCTCTAAAGTAACTTTTTCACCCAGTGATTTAAGAAAATTTTCTAATCTACAGACACTTTTAGCTATTTCTAACTTTAACAGTTGTTTTCATGTATCACCATGAAAACATGCTCATGAATTTCAAGTTATATGAAATTCAGTGTTTTTCTGGATCTTAGAACTAAGTATCAGAAACAAGGGCACACACTCTGTATCTCAGACTCCAACACATGCCCCTCTCTTTTTCAAAAAAAAAACAATTAAAAAAAAAAAAAATCAACCCAAACCTTTTCTTTGATTACTTTTCAAGAAGGGTTATTTTTCCTTCACTCATGTTCTATGCACTAATAACAGAATATCAATTGCTGCTCTGTTTTACAGAGCGCCATGCCTCCTGCTTTGAGTATCAGTTAACTAACCACTCAAAGCTAGAGCAATGGATCTAGGTTGCTTACTTAACCAGTAGCTTAATTTTCTAATTGTCTTAAAGTTTCTGCTGAAGCTACTTGAATTGAAAGCTGAGTTGTTATAAATCTCTATCTGAAATTTCATGAGACAAACTCTTCACAATCAGGTATGACTAAGATTGATATAAGGTTACACTAAGATGTTGCCTTTTTGTATAAAGCATGATTTGGAGTAACATTCATTATCTCATCTTCATTCTGTTTTAACACTGAAAAATTAAATATTATACAAAAATCTATTTTCACTGAGATAAGGTATGCTTCCTTTTGAGTTAACTAAAAGAAGTGATGCAGGTAAAATCGCATCACAAAGTGATCAACAAAATGATACAGCTCAAGGGTGATACCTGATTCACTTTCATATTCAAGGACTTTATCTCTCGTGCAAGATTCTGAATCTTGACACAGTTCACACCATGCTTTAACAAATGAGGCTTTACAATATTAATTTTCTCACTCTTTCACATGAAACCCAAAGTTCATTGCTCTTGCATGTGGGATCAAAGTTGTTCAGCTCTCAACTGTGGTCTTGATACAGGTCACATTTGTGTGCTCGCTCTTCTGCTCTTTGGGCTGTCTGTCTCTGCAGCTGATGAGTTTCTACGTTCTTCACTAGGAAGTTACTTCTGCTTTGAAACTGTGAATACACAAACATACAGTCTCCTCCAAATTATTAATTCAAATGAATTTTTTAATCTGTCCTGCTTCTGAACCTTTGACTAGAACTAAAGAATTCTCTCTCAACTTTGCTTGAGTACTGTTAGAAGAATACCTGGTAATTGATGGAATTGGCTTCGTAACAGACTTGTTTAAAAAAGACTGTTCAGGAATTATTTGCAATAAATATAAGATCTTTGCGTTTTTTTCTAAAATCTAAAATACATACATAGTGTTTCCATGCTTCTGAGCTGTAAACTCTATTTCTCCCCCTCTCTTTTAAGCAAAGGTAAAATATCTGTTTTCTTATTATGACAATGAAAAACCATCAAACACTTGCACATGTATACATATAGGAAATAACACTTTTACAGCAATGAAAACCTTATTAAGAACATGCATAATTAATATTATGCAATATTAAAATCATTTAAATCATCTGTAATATGAATTACTGAATATACTAAATATACTCTCATCCCAGAGTCTGCCACAGCTGATAAATCAATGGAAGATTGGAAAATCATGTCCGGATAACAATTTTCCAAGCCCACTGTAAAAATCCAGCTGCTATATTAATTCACTAATTGCCAAGTCAAATTGACCTGAATATTGTTTTGATGCAGAAAACTTCTGGGTTTATTTTATTAAATTCTCCATCCAGGTAAAGTCAAGGCTTGGCCAGAGCCTTAGGCTTTAAACTGGAAAGAAGTCTCTTAAGTAATTTTCAAAACAAGGGGTTTAAAAACAGCAGCTATAAGATGCTTAAAACACAGCAAACTTTTAAAAGGCGTGTGTATAAAACAAATGATCAGATGTCATAGGTAATTGACTAATTAAACCATCTAGCAGTTAGCTTAATGTAAAGTCTCTTCTATAACATCTAACTCTCAACAATGATACATTTTCTTAGAATCCCGGAAACAAAAATAATAAAGCTACATTGGATTAGGCAAATGCAAATCTTCTCAAACAAGGAAAAGAGTAAAAACCCAAAACAGCTCTGTATAGGGACAGCTATATAGCTTGTTTACCAAAATGTATCTGTAGTTAGAAAACAAAAAAATGTCAAATGACATGTGTCTAAAAGGTAATTACACAAAGATATGTTAAAATATGTAAAAAAGCTGGCTGTAAATACGACACTTTATAGATAATGCTCATCATAGACATCTATAAATTTACATTATACAATGAATATGTCAGCAGTGTTGAAAAAATCAAGATAATATTTTTAAAACATTCATGTCTTAATGACTAAAAATGAAATAAGGTAAAAAACTTCTAAATTTTTTAGTAAATAACAGTCACTATTCTTTTGTGTTACCTATAGAAAACAAAAACTGCAGATATTATAACAAAGAATAAACTTTCCAATGAGGTCAAAGGTGTTACAAATTGCATTCACTTCTATTCCCAAGCAGGTGTTCACCAGTGGTCTACCACAGCTGTCCCAGTTGTAGTCATCTTCATCTTTCCAGGAAAACAACTATACTTTGCAGTTTAAACAAACGTCTTCAATAAAACATGAAGCAATTTAACAATATTTAAACCTGTTAAAAATAAATTATGATAAAAGCAAGTAACAAAATTTAACATCAAAAAAATACCGACGTTATAACTTAACTTAAAAACACTCAAACTTAAACATAGTGAAACTTAACTTTGCTTAATTATATTAATACTTAATCAATCTCAGATGAAAGCACAACTCTATCTTGCTGTATTATAAAAAAGGCAACTAAAAGTTTGCTATATACTTTTTGAACACAATATAACAGTGTCTTGGTTCTAGAAGACAGGTGTCTGCTAGGGAGAGCAGGAGCTTCCCTTGGGATGAAAGAATGTAGACCCCCTCCCTCCGAATTATTATAAATTTGAAATCAAGGGGCTTTCAGGCAGAGATCTGGGGATAGGAATAACAGTTCTTTACTAGTATAACCAGGCAAACAAACAAACAATAACTACAGCATTAACAAGAAAACAGAAACAGGGACCCCGTGACAGCTTTCTCGGCTGAGATGGGATGGAAGAGAGGTTTTGTTTTCACAAACCCCCTCGGGCAGTCAGTCCCGGTGCTCCTGCAGGGCTCCGAGGAACAGTCGGCTGGAAACAGCAGGGACGAGCTGAGATCCTGGGCCGGTGGCTGAGGTGGATCAGCAGCTCCGTGGCGGTGGCTGCCACACGTCCTGGCAGGACAGGGGGTGCGAGGCCACCAACAAAGAGGGGAGAAGGAGAAGAAGCAGCAGCTCCGTCTGGGTGATGGCGAAATTCCCTTCTCTCCACCGCAGCAGCTCCGTGACCCAGCAAACGAATGTCTTTTCCCGAAGCCGAAGAAAGCCAGCTAAAAAACTGTCCCCACCCTCCTTTTCTGCCCCCTTCTCCCCCCGCCTGGGCCCGGCTACTCTTTGTCCGTTGTCAAGCACCCCTAAGTACTGGTAGTTAGGTTGTCCCAGCACATAATGGGTAAAAATTCCCCGGGCAGGCCAGAAGGACAAAAGAAAAAAAAAGGACACCTAACCCTCAACAAACAGTAACATAGATTTACTATAGAGATTATAAGGATGCAACAAATATATCACAATTCCATGTTATCTGGCTTTGAGAACAACTCATAATAATTGCAGATGTTCCTAAAAATACCCACTCGTAACAGACAATTCCAAATGCTAACACAATCAAAAACAAAACAACAAAAACCAACAAGATTGTTTTGATTATTGAAGTCCACCATCCTGTGAGTCCCCAGCCTTTGAACAGCACCCAGATGTTCTGTTGTGGCTGAGGGACTATCCAGGCCGCTGTCAGGCTGCTCAGTGCGAGCAGGATGACAGCAGGGTTAAGGCTCATCATGGATTTGAGTGAGAGGTAGGTTATTTCTTAAAAAAGGGAAACAGAGATTTTTTAAAACATATTCACAGCCGAAGTATGCAGGTCAGAGGCTAGAAGGGTTTCTTCTTGCTCTCTCTGGCGGCGTCTTCTCTTGGAAGCAACAGCCACTTGCTTCTCTTCTTGCTGGTGCTGGATTTTTTGGAGCAAAAGGTCTTACCCATTTCTGAGGAATCCATCGGGGGCCAGAAGGGGTGGATACACACATGTAACCATGCCCCGAGGTGACAAGTTCATAGGGGCCCTTGGTTTGCCAAGTTTCAGGGTCCCTGATTAAAACCGGTGGACGCTGTGACAATTTAAACTGATCACCACTGTTAAAATGCCGAGTTACAGGAGAATTTGTGTTTTCAAATGAGCAGTTTAGGAAGTTAATGGTAAACAGAGCTTTACAGAGTTTCTGTTGTGGAGACATCCACACTGCCTCGCTACCTTGCCTGGCTAGGACTTGAACATCTGGTGTATACGCTCAATCACCGCTTGACCTGTGGGGAGTGGGGGATGCCAGTTTTATGTTCCACTCCCCACTGCTGGACAAATTCTAGGAACTCTTTGGATTGATACGCTGGGCCATTATCAGTTTTAATTTCTTTAGTGATTCCCAATACAGAAAAGGCCTGTAAAAAGTGTTGTTTGGCATGTACAGATTTTTCTCCTGCATGAGCAGAGGCATACACCACTCCTGAGTATGTATCAATGCTCACGTGTACATACTTAAGGCAACCAAAACTGGGGATATGTGCAATGGCTGTTTGCCACACTTCACAGCTTTCAATTCCTCGGGGATTAACCCCAAGGCCTAATGATGGCACTGCCTGGAGCTGACAATTGGGACAGGTAGCCACAATGGCTTTAGCCTGATCCCGTGTCAGCTGGAACTGATGAATCAGTCCTGGCACATTTTGATGGTATTGCTGGTGACTTATCTTTGCCTGTTAGAACACATCTGGGAGATGTGCCTTTTCAGCTGGGGCAGCAAGGGAATCAGCCTTCTGGTTTCCCTCAGTGATTTCACCTGGCAATGGGGTATGCGATCTTATATGCATTACATAGAAAGGTTGTTCTCGATTTGAAACCAAATAAATCAGTTTTGAAAGCAATCTAAAGAGATGTTCGTTCTCAATGTCCTTGAGAAATGCCTGCTCCGCTCTGGACACTACTCCTGCTACGTAGGCTGAGTCAGTAACCAAATTAATTGGTTCTGAAAACCTCTCAAAGGCTCTCACGGCCACAGCCAGTTCAGCTATCTGGGGTGATCCTTCTACAAACTCAACATCAGCTTCCCAAAGCTGAGTCTGTGGATTTCTCCAAGTCATCACCGACTTGTGAAATGTTCCAGATGCATCAGTGAACACTGTAAGAGCTTTGAGTGGCCTTCGGCTCCTTTTCTCACAAGGAATGAGGTGGAATTCCTCATGAAACAATTTGTGTGCTGGCGCATGAACTGAAATTTGCCCACTATAGCTGTCCAGAGCTAACTGGAGGTTAGCATTGCTCTGCAGCAGATGCTCAAACATCTCTTTGGTCAGTCTCTCAGGGGAGTTCTTGCCTTCTCCAGAGAGCCTGACTGGGAGGTGAATACACATAAAGTCACAACCTGCCAGTTCCTGCAGCCTTACCCTGGCCTTTTGAATCAGCTGAGCCATCAGCTCTTGTGGCTTGGTGATAGTTTTGGGTCATTGATGAGAGAGGAATTGTTGTAGTCTAGGGCATAGCGGAGCGGAAGAATTCGGGATGTAACGGAAAGTTAGCAGACCCCCCTCTCTGTTAGGATAGTAAGGCCTTCTGCAATTAGCCAATAGCACCTAACGATGATGAAAGCAGATGAGAGTAACACAATGACCCTAGGTTATAAAATGTTAAATTCCCCTGCAATAAACACCATATTTGCCATCCATCATATTGATGCTGTGGGTTATGGTCCGTGTGGCTGAGGATAGCCACCATGTTGGCTCTGGCCAGGGCATCTGCCTTGCTTGAAAACCAACATATGGTGCACGAAACCCAGGAAGAAAAGTGGAAAAAACCCAGAAAGCAAGGATTCCCTGGATCAGGAGCAGCGGCCAAGATATCTGGACTAATCTTGGCGAGAGAGATCCTGGGCCCAGAAGGAAGATGGAATCACTGATAAAGGTCAGATTGCAATTAAGTTGTAAACCTATTTTGCTTGCTATTGCAAGGCTTTGGGTTATTGAGGTCGTAAATCAGCTTGTAAAGTCTATCCACCCTAAGGTGTGGGACAGATGTACTAAAACCCTTGTCGAAGGGATTTGGGGAGCGACAAGGAACTGTATGTTGGCTACCCTGAAATTTAGGGTTAGAGCTTTACAGCTCCCAGACGACAGCAGCTCAGCTGAGCCGGGGGGGGGGCCGGGAGTCCCCTCGGTCCCCAAATCCTTATCTGCTCTCAAAGAAACAGCAAAGAGCAGAAGATTTTTGGAGAAAGTTAACAGAAAAAGCCAGAGGTGTGGCAGAAAAAATAAGAAGAAAAACATCCCCCCAAAGACTTAAAGATGGCGCTGAGAAAAAAGTTATAGAGCGGGAAAAAATGTCTTTAACAAAGAACAAAAGCTGGCCTTGGAAGATGAGCACGGTCAACGGGTTGAGAGAGATAAGAAATGTGGAGAAGAAAGTGGGGGATGGGTACAGAATGATTGGAATGCAAAGGGAGGAGGAAGAGGGGAGAACAGGGGGCAGAACAGAGCCTGGAGTGCGGGGTGGAGGGAAAGGCGGGGTGATAGGCGGAGTGGAGGGTGGAACGAAAGGCATGGAGAACCAGGAGGGAGGGAACGGCCCGCCCACAGGGGTGGCAGGCTGGGCCGGAGCCCAAGAAAAAGGCACGGGAAACAGGAAGTAGCCAGCCAGTCGAGCTCTGACTCTGATCGAGATACAAGCGACGAGTAGTCAGAGCCCGAGTCCTCAGAAGAAAAAACAGTAAAGAATGTGAAGGGGGATGGGAGCAGAGCTGCGACAGCAGAGCAGGCGGTTCACCCCCCCACTCCCTCTCTAAGAAAAAGCACCGGGATAATACCCAGTTTGTTACAAAGTCATGATTTATTGGGTTTTTAAAATGTTTCTATATACCCTTTTAGAGTTAATTTTGTGTTTTAAGTAGTTATGAGTTTATGCAGTTGCAGTTTTTAGAGTTTTTTCTCAGATTCAAAACCAGCCCGGCGCGGACGGGTTTAGCAAAACACACACACACACGGCAGCACACAGCAGCCAAAAATGCTGTCGTCATGGCAACCACCGGTGTAACAACTCAGGCAACTTCAGTGAAACCGCCAAAAGCAAAGCAACAAAACAAAAGAGAAACAACAGAAAGCTGGACATCTCGGAGAGGGATAAAAAAGAGAGTTTTAATTGGACAATTCAAAAACTAGAAGCTTTGTAAATTGTACTGTTTGTAAATCAGCAACTTGTAGTAATCAAGACTGAGATTTAAAAATAAGTTTTTATTGAAAAAAGTGCCTTCAAAAATAGATTAAAAAGTTTATAGATATTTTATAGTGAAATATATATAGATGTTGCATTTCTAATAATATCTGCTGGTTTTGTTTTCATAAAATGGCATGGAAAATGATGATATTTATGCATCCCGAGAAACTTAAAAGATTTTTGTTTTGTTTCAGTATTTTCAATACATGAAGGTTTTGAAAATGTTATCTTCTCTGTATATCTACTGATAATGTAATATTGTATGATATGGAGTGATCATCAAGTATTATTACTGTAGTTACAGTTAATTTTTGCAGGATGCATTTCTTTAAAGTTGAGTTGAAAGATCATATGATTTACCCTACAGAAAAAAGATTTAATGACAGGTTTTTTTCATTCTTAACCTTTCTTTTCACTTGAATAAGTGCATTGTAGATTTAGTTCAATACAGTTTTCAGTAATCTCAACGTTATGTTAACCATATATTACCCATTTGCTTGGTTTTTTGACAATTTTAATAAGGAAATTTTAATGTGAATCTTTTTGTTATATAAAACACATTTAACTGCATAATTACCAATTTGGATTTTGGATTTTAGTTTAAAAATTAGACTTGATGTTCCTGAAAAGTGCTACAAAAGCTAAATGACAACTTGCCAAATCCTGTGTTGTTGTGATTTTTCTCTAGAAAAACTGCACTTTAAAATCCTAACTAATTTAAGCATATACTAGGCAAATTCTTGTTATGAATGAGTATTTTTAGTAACATTTGCAGTTTTTGTGGGTTATTTTCAAAGCTAGATCACATAGAATTGTGATGGATTTGTTACATTTTTATAATCTCTATAGTGAATCCATGTTATTGTTGACTTGAATGTTTTTAAGTTAAGCTGTATAACTTGGATAGTCTTTCAAAGTTAAGTTTTGTTATTTCCTTTTGTCAACAATAATTATTTATAAGTTTAGATGTTGTTTAATTTAAATTGTTTTATGTTTTATTAGAGACACTTGTTTAAATTGCAAAGTATAGTTATTTTCCTAAAGATATGAAGATAGCTACAACTGAAACAGCTGTGATAGAACACTGATGAACACCTGCTTGTGGACAGTCTGTGACACCCGTGACTTCATTGGGAGTTCTGTTGGTTGTTGCAATCTCTGCAGTTTTGTTTGTTATAGCTTTTTTATTTTTCAGTGTTTCCAGAATTTTAAGATGTACCATTGCTGAGGATCAGCTGCCATAGTAGAAGCTTCAGATTAAACCAACTGCTGAATGATTTAATTGGTCTGGTACCTAAAGTTTTTAATCATTTGCTTTGTACAAATGCCTTTTAACAGTTTGCTGTGCTGTAAGCATCTCTTAGCTGTTACTATTGAGAATCTTGTTCTAGAAATATGTTAAGAGGCATCTTTCCAGTTTAAAGCCTAAGGCCCTGGCCAAGCCTTGACTTTACCTGGACAGAATGTTTGTCAACAGATCCAGATGGTTTTTGTACCAAATCAGTATTTAAGTCACTTTTGACTCAGCAATTTGACCCTATTAATATGACAGCTGGATCAATTTTGAAGTGGGCTTGGAGAATCATTTCTGGAGGTGGTTATCCAATCCTTCACTGATGATTTTTTGTTTTTGTTTGTTTGCTAACTATGAGATGCTGGTGCAGTGTTTTAATAATTAACAGTTCTTTTATATTACATACGTTATTAATGATGTTTATAATTTAATTGATTTTAACGGCTATAAGTTTTTATTAATTATATATATGGTTTTGTGTTAATATTGAACAAAAGTACATCTCATTTTTATTTTTTTTTAAGAAAACGGGGGAAATTAACGCCCTAAAAGCATTTGATTAGCGTAATCCATTAACTTCAAGGAGAGAAGTGCCTGTGTTTTGTTAGCAGGTTCAAGAAGGTCACCTGTCCATCTAACCAGACTGTCTGCCTCTGAACACATGAGATCCAGTGAACAGAAAAGTCACCACACAGCCTTGGTACTCCAGACATAGATCAGAAATGGACCTGTCAGGACACAGCTGTGTCTGAACACTACACAGACAGTTGCCAACAGAAATTTTATGTTGTTATTATGATGTTGTGTCTCTATCAATTTTTCAGTTATCATTTGTTTAAGGATTTAGAAGGATCTGAAGAACAACTTGAACGTCAAAGCCCTCAGTCACCGATCAGCTGCCAGCTGACATCACGGGAGCAGTGAACATTCCAAGACTGAATCGTGTTAGAGAAATTCTGTAAAAGATCTAAGAAAAGTGTAGAGACTCCATCTAACTATATAAAGCAAATTGTAGTTGTGTGTTTATCCTTTTAGCAAATTGTTTTCACGCTTAGACTACATATATGCCAGAGTACGTGTGTTAAAAGTAGTTAGATAATAGCTTAAGGTAAAGTGTCTAGCCTGAATAGTAATTGTTATGTTAGTATAAAGTATAAGTATTTTCCCTTTAAGAAGTAGTGTAAACATCTTTGAAAGTTCATTTAACGCTAAAATTTTAGCTGTGAGTTTGTAAGTATGATGTCATTTATATAGTAAGCTGCTTATAGTAATTGTGCTGTTTATAGTCATAACACCTGAAGCAGTGAGCCCCAACCTTGTGGTACAAGCTGAGAACCCACGATCTAATAGTCTAGCCCTTGCATTTATACCCAAAGCTTTAACTCCTCTGTTGACTTTTGTGTATTAGCTGTTATCATCCCCAGGGTCCTATACCACTCCAGAGAAGAAGTGAACCAGTACCTTGAGCGAGCAGGCCGCCTTCAGAAAAGAGAGCTGCTGACAGGACTGTCAATAGCAATGCTGCTTGGCTTGGGAGTGACCAGTGCAGCCACTGGTGTCTCTGCCCTGGTAACCCAGAGTCAGAGTCTCTCTCAGCTACAGATGACTGTAGATGAAGATCTACAGAGAATTGAGAAATCCATATCCTTTCTAGAAAAATCAGTCTCCTCACTCTCTGAAGTTGTTTTGCAGAACAGGCGAGGTCTTGACCTTCTATTCATGCAGCAAGGAAGCCTCTGTATCACCCTGAAAGAAGAGTGCTGCTTTTACGCAGACCACACCAGAGTAGTGAGAGACACCATAGCAGAGCTACGAGACAGGCTGTCTCAACGGAAGGCAGAGAGAGAAGCCCAGCAAAGCTGGTTCCAACCCTGGTTCGATCAATCTCCATGGCTAACCACCCTGGTGTTTACCCTGATTGGACCAGTTGTGATGATTTTACTTGTGTTAATCTTTGGACCACGTATTTTAAATAAGCTTGTGTCCTTTGTTAAGAGCCGACTAGAAAAAGTTAATATTTTGTTTATAGAAAGGCAACAGATGCTTTAAAAATATACTTAGTCACTGCATGTGCTTTATATTTACTAATGAAAATTGTAGTATCTATTTTATAAGCTTTTAGCTTTTTAGTTAAGTATAGTGTATCCTATGTTTTACTCAATTTTATATTACCCATTTTTAAAACTTTTATAATATAGATAAGTTAGACAAAGTGTTTAGAGATATGTGTATAGAAAGTAACATTAGAATTTTTAAGACTAATACACCTTTTATTTTAGCAAATTAGTTATTCATAGAGAGGGGAATATGTTGTAGACTAGGGCATAGCGGAGCGGAAGAATTCGGGATGTAACGGAAAGTTAGCAGACCCCCCTCTCTGTTAGGATAGTAAGGCCTTCTGCAATTAGCCAATAGCACCTAAAGATGACGAAAGCAGATGGGAGTAACACAATGACCCTAGGTTATAAAATGTTAAATTCCCCTGCAATAAACACCATATTCGCCATCCATCACATTGATGCTGTGGGTTATGGTCCGTGTGGCTGAGGATAGCCACCATGTTGGCTCTGGCCAGGGCGTCTGCCTTGCTTGAAAACCAACAAGGAATACCCATTCTATTATTAAGAGTGGATCTCTCTGCCCCTCGGCAGAGGGCCTTTACTAATATATAAAATATATCAGCACTGCTAGTAGCCAATTTTGTGGTAACATAGTCGGGGATGGCATACCTGGTTGCAGAGACCCCATGTCCTCTATTTTTTTGTTTATTTCTCTCAAATCCTGTAGGAGACACCACTTATCCTTCCCTGGCTTTTTTATTACAAATACCGGGGAATTCCAAGGGCTGGTTGTCTCTATTATGTGTCCCTTGGCCAATTCCTTTTCTACCAATTTTTCTAGTGCCCCGAGTTTCTGTTTGCTGAGAGGCCACTGGTTCACCCAAATTGGATTATTATCTAGCCAAGATAGCTTTTGGACCGGACACTCTACAGTGGCCTCCATCAAAAATCCTGAGGTGTCTCAGGAATTGTAATTTCATTCCCCACTGGGACATGGTGTCTCTTCCCCACAGCGGGCACTTGTAGTCAATAACAAAAGGTCAGACACTAGCTAACCTACCCTCCGGACCTTCAATCTGGACGATATCTTTAGCGATTTTTGCCAGTTTCATTCCTCCAACACCCTGTATTTTTCCTGCCACGGGTTGCAGTTCCCAATGTGAGGGCCACACCTTTTCAGGTATGATAGTCACATCTGCCCCAGTGTCAATTAACCCTTCTACATGGAGATGTTCTGATTTATGTGTTAAGTAACACCCCATAATGGGTTTGTCTTCACTCACCACTTCTGCCTAGTAGACTCCTGGTGCTTTGTCATCTACTGGGACTTCTGTTGGAACAGGGATTACCTGGGCTATTATCTGCCCTTTGGCTACATAGAAGGGTGGTTGAGGACACCTTGCCAAGAGAGTGAGATGTGTTAGGTCTCCCTTAATTGTCATGGGAGCTACCTCAATCTCTATTGGTGTGTGTGCTGTGTCTCAAATAACAAAATACCTATTATCCAGTCCATCCAGGTCTTGTGAATTGTCTTGCAAGTCCACTCCAATGACAGTCCAATGGTCAGATCTGAAACAAAAAGCTTTAGAAGTTACAAGTCTGGATCGTTTTTGCGGTTGCCAGATCTTATTAGGCAAACGTTCACCACAATTATGTTTCTGCAGCCTCTCACCCCGCTCCCTTTCCTCCCCTTTTCCCATTAAAATATTGTCTTTTTTCTGTTTCAGGCCTGTCATTTTTATGTCTCTGCGCTTGACAGAAAAGTGCTGAGAATTCAGTTTTTTGGATTTGGTACAGCTCCATTCTGGTGTTTCCCTTGTTGCTGGGTTTGAGGACAGTTCTTTGCAAAATGTCCTGGCCTCTTGCACTGGAAAGATGATGTGCTGCAGCTGTTCGGGTGACATCTGTGGCTTGTTCATTCCTGGTGTCACTGCTGCCACTTTCCTTGGGTTGCCTGTTTTCTTGTCCTGTATCCTGTACAAATCTGCTTTCTGGGCACACGCTTCAATCATATCTGCTATGGTGGGTGGAGGATTAATAGGTAGACTCAGAATTACTCTACGACAAGCCTCATTGGCATTCCTTTGGGCCATTTCTTTAAGCAGTTCTGTCTGGGCCACTGGTTCCTTAACTTGTCTCTGTATCTGTAGCCTAAGACGATCTACAAACTGTAAGAAACTCTCAGATAGGAGCTGGTTAATATCACCATAACTGACTTGAATATCAAGTGTTGGTAATTGGTTAAAAATGTTTTCAGCCACATCACAAACTTTATCTGCAATAAACTTTGTTAATACTCTCACTTGATCGGCAGGATTAATCCACTTTCCCTCCCCACTTAAATGTTCTAAAGTGATTTCATTGTTCTCTGTATCATATGCATTTTGATTACTTTGTTTAAGTTCAGGTAGGAGTTTTGTTAACGATTTTTTCCATAAGCTTTCTCAAAGATCATATTCACAGGGAGTTAGCAGACACCGAAATAAATCTTAATATATGCAGGAATTAAATCCTGTGATTTCAATGTAGTTCTTATTATTCCCCTCAACACCTCACTATCTGTCGTGGTTTTAAAGCAGTAACTAAAAAAATTACTTATTTCAAAAAACTTTAGAACTTTGGTGGTTAAAACAGTCTCAATTTCTGCTACAGTCTTTTCATCAGTCTTTGTAGAGAAACAGAAGTCTTCTTCTGCTAATCTATGGAGTTTCTCACGAGAAAACTATTTCTGTTATAGTTTTTTATTTCCCCGATGCCAGCTGCCCAGAAATCCTGTCATCAGAGTTCACTCCTCCCATTTCACATCACTCTGAGGTGTGTATGGGCCATGAGTCTAGGGATGTCATTTTAAGGATGAGTTATTCAAAGGCAAAAGTCCTCTTCATCTGTCTCTGTGAGCTTCCCTGGAAACAGTTTTCTCATTGCCCTCAAGGCCTCAAATCTTCGCTTCACTCTGTTCCAGCACCTCACTGTATCACAATTACTCTCTCTTTTGCTCAAAATCCACACTTTGAACACTCCATTCCTCCCAATGTACTCTGTCATGAATTAAAGCAGTCTTTTCAAACCACTATTGTCCATCTCTATAGCTTTAACAGAAAGATATTTTCAGCTTATAAAGCATCTCCTTATTCTCTCCCCATCTAAAACTTAACTCTTCTTCACTGTTTTTGGTGGTTTTATGATGTCTTCTTCATGCTGATTGTCTCTGTCTCTCTGGGAAAAAGGAGTAATCTGTACGTTTTATCCAGGTAGTAAAGGAATTAGTCTTAGAAAAGCTGCAAGAGTTCATGGTGTTAGATTGCAATGCAGCAGCAGAAACTGAAAACTAAACCAAGCTGGCCGGCTCTGCTTCTCCCCCCGCCCCGCGGCCTTGTCCGGCCTGGAGGGGGGGGGAGGAGGCCAAGACAGAGCCTTGTTACCTTTCCAGAAGCCGGAAACACAAAGAGGACAAGAGAGCTTTGACTGTACATCTTAAGGGGGTGTTCACAAGTTGATCTCACTTTTCAGTGGTCAAAACTGCTGTCAGTTCTTAGAAATGACTGATAATTGGTCAGGAGGAAAGACTCCCATCAGCCACCAGCAGCTTCAACTTCCTTAGCTCCCAAAACCACCTTAAAGGTAAATCCACCCCATGACACTATCACGACCAAAATCATTCTTAATTTTACAAATATCCTTGATTACTTGGTAATTGAAAGGTTGATGTTGTAATCACATTGCTCCTCTGCTGCTATTATATATTACAGGAGCCGCTTTTAGCATAACTTCATCTTCCCCAGGGCTGGTGTTCCCTGGGTTTCTCTGCCCACCCCCCCCCCCCCACACCAGGCTCTGGGGGCCCTATTCCCTCCCCAGACCTGGGGAGAGGCCCAGCTCCTCCCCTGCAGGAGCTGGCTGAGGGCCTGCACCCCCCCACGCCGAGCCCCGGGGGGCCCGTTCCCTCCCCACACCTGGGGAGAGACCCTGCTCCTCTCCTGCAGGAGCCAGGCGAGGGCCCGCACCCCCCCACGCCAGGCCCCGGGGGTCTGCCCCCCCCCACGCCAGGCTCCAGGGGTCTGCACCCCCCAATGCCAGGCTCCAGTGGTCTGCACCCCCCAATGCCAGGCTCCGTGGGTCTGCACTCCCCAATGCCAGGCCCTGAAGGCTCGCACCACCCCCCCACGAGGGGCAGGGCCGGGACACCCCTGCCCCTCTGCAGGAGCAAGGGGTGTAGCTCTCTCTCTCCCCGCCCCTCCTCCCTGGGGGACAAGGGGCGGAGGGATAGGGGATAGGGTTACAGCCTCTGGGGGCAGGGTCATAGGGTGGGGCCAAACAGGACTGGGGGGTGGGGCAGGGTAGAGGAATGTCAGGGGGAACAAAGGGATTCTGATAAGGGTTAGGGGCGGGAACCGGTGGGTGGAAGGGATTATGGGTAGGAGAAAGGGGATACACAGGGGAATTCACCATGTGGCCGGGAAACACGTGGCCAGTGCCATTTTGGCTCTCAGCCATGTGGGGATAGCAAGGTACATTTTCTTTAACACTGGGAAAAGAAGGGTATAGAGAGGGAGCCTTGATAGCTTGTGAAGCAGGACTGGGTGGCTGAGAGAGACACACGGGACTAGAACTTGTATTGTTTGTCCCAGGTACTTCTTCCAGTGGAGGAGCAGAGGTTTTGGGAGAAAAGTTAGGAGAATTAGGTGGGTACTGCAGTGCCCGTTTGTCTTTCGTTTTTTTTTCTCTGTTAACCAATTCTTTTCGAATTAAAAGAAAAAACGGGACGATTTTCAGAGCCGATTTGCCTCCTCCTTCTATTTTTAAGGTTAATAAATTTCCAATTTCATCCCAGGCAGTTACTGAGTCTAATTGCAACAATTTGATCTGTTCACTTTGCTGAGTCAAATATGATACAAACTGTTTTAACTTATTTTTTGAAATTTTTACATTTGTGGTTTTTAAGAAATCCTGTATTTTTTGTGTATGACTCCTTTCTTGTGTGGAGAGCTGGGATCCCATTCTGGAGGTCACGGCAGCTCTGCACACAATCTATTTTCCCTACCGCAGAAAACAAACTGGCACCCCAGAGGTTACAATTAAACTCACACTGGTACAGGCAGCAGGGAGAATTCCCTCTCCCCCCATCTCTGCCCACGGCTGGGGGAACCTCGCCGCTTGCGTGGCCGAGCCTGGGACGGCTGCCGCTCAGAAGGGGTTACACGGAACACAGTCCCCTGGGGTCTGTTTCACTCTCCACCCCCCCCCCCCAGCCCAGTGTCGGAGTTAAATCTTACCTTGTTCTGTCGTTTCTGGTGGTGGAAAGATACCCGTTGCCCTGGAGTAGGTCGCCTGGTGCCGGAGGATTTTCGACTCCCTTTTGGAAACTTTTTTTGCTGTATTTTAAACAGTGTCCAAAGTCTCCAAAGAACGGCTGGCCCTGGCTCTGATAAGCCTTTGAACGTGGGCTTGTTCAACCCGACGGCCGGGCGCCACTCTGTTGTAATCCTTTCTCAGGGGGGTCCCCTCTGTCCCACTCCCCGTGGTGAGAGCCCTGCTCGTCTCGGGACACAGGCGGCGGAGGGGGTCCTGGAGTGGATACAACACAGACTCAAAGTATCTAGACACAGGAGGCCCAAACTTGCTGGAGTAATCCTGGGTTTATTGTATGTCATCCATCCGGGGCAAGAAAGAGACCAAAATGCCCTGGGTCTTATCTCTTATACTAGCGGGCAGGGGTGATCGGGGATACAGGGAGGTCACAGCCAATGGGAAGGGGGAAAGGAAAAAGGGTTCTCAGGTAGGAACTAACATTACACAAACCAGAGGTGAGTTCTACCCTTGAGAGATACCAAGATTTTTAGATGAACCACAACAGGCATATGCTTAAATTGATTAGGATTTTTAAAGTGCAGTTTTACTAGAGAAAAAAATACAACAACACAGATTTGGCAAGTTTCTATTCAGCTTTTGTAGCAATTTTCAGAAACATTAAGTCTAACTTTTTAACTAAAATCCAAAATCCAAATTGGCATATATTCTGTTATACGTAATTTTTTTTATAACAAAAGGACTCACATTAAAATTACTTTATTAAAATTGTAAAAAAACCCTAAGCAAATGGGTAATATATGGTTAATGTAACTTTGAGATTACTGAAAACTGTGTGAACCAAATCCACAATACACTTACTCAAATGAAAGGAAAGATTAAAAATTAAAGAAACCTGTCATTCAATCCTTTTTCTGTAGGGTTGACTATATGATCTTTCAATTCAATTTTAAAGAAATGCAGCTTGCAGAAATTGACTGTAACTACAGCAATAATATTTGATGATCACTCTGTATCATACAGTGTTACATTATCAGTAGATGTATAGAGAAGATAACATTTTCAAAACCTTCATGTATTGGGAATACTGAAACAGAACAAAAATCTTTTAAATTTCTTGGGATGCATAACTATAATAATTTTGCATGTTATTTGTAAAAGCAAAACCAGCAAATATCATTAGAAATGCAACATCCATATATATTTTTCACTATAAAATATCTATAAACTTTTTGATCTACTTTTGAAGGCATTTCTTTCAATAGGAACTTCTTTTTAAAACTCAGTCTTGACTACCACAATTTGCAGATTTACCAACAATGCAATTTACAAAGCTTCTAATTTTTGAATTGTTCAATTAAAACCCTCTCTTTATTCTCCCTCTCCGACATGTCCAGCTTTCTGTTGTTTCCCTGAAGTTGCTGTTACTTGTTTCACCTGTGGTTGCCATGGCGACAGCGTCTCTGGCTGCTGTGTGCTGCCGTGTGTGTGTGTATTGTCAGCCCCGTCTCCGTCGGGCTGTTTTTGAATCTGCGAAAAAACTCTAAAAACTTATATTTAGGGAGAAACTCCTTTTCAGGAGATAAATCCCTTTTTGGGCGACTTCTGCTTGTGTCAGAAACTGGACCCCAAACGAAAATCGCAACTTTTTGTCCCATGCTCTACCGACTGAGCTAGCTGGGCCGGCTTCCCGAACTTTGCCGGCTCGGCTCAGTGCCGAAATGCGCATGAGCGGCTTGACAGGGGGCCCCGCCAATCTCCCCTCTGGAGGGCCGGGTCCTCCTTGTCATGGATCGCGTTACGGATGTGTCTGCGGGGCGTGCCTCTGTAACTGGCCAGCCCCTTTTCTTTCACTGCCTGTTTAAGGCGGCACTTTTGTATTGTTCAGAATTTCTCCCCCCTCTGCTCGGGGTCACTCTGCGGTGCGACCATCCTGCCATATCCCGCCGCACCTTGTGGCTCCTCTTCTTGGGCAGCTTCTGATTCCGCCTGCTGGGCGGTCATTTTTGGGGTTGCCTGCTGAGCGAATACCCCCGTGTCCCCCTCTTGGGTGGACACAACTTCATCAGCCTTTTCTAACATCACCTTTAGGTGGTTAGATTCGTCAGAGGGCGGGGTCGGCTCCCTCCCTCGCTCTGGCTCCTCTGACCTGCATGGAGGGTGCAGGGTAGGGGGCTGTTCTAAAGGCGTGGTTTCAGAAACAGCGTGGACCTTTTCTAACTTTTTCTCCACCCTCCCCGCGATCTCTTCTGACTGCAATAATTCCAAAAATACTCTATATAACCCATCATATCTCTCCATGCAATTTTTTTAACCTCCAACAGTGTAACAAACTGCTCACTCTGCTTTCTGAAGCAACGGCGAAAGCTTCCAGTTGTTTAAATTTCCCCCGCATTCCGCCTTCCTCCCTCACACACTCTGAAGGGACGGGGGCAGGGGTGACCACGCCGCTGGGTAATTTTCTGGGTTCCCCGCGCTTTCAGAAAGGGCAGTTCATCCCCCCACATTCCCGGGGTTCCTAACTCTTTAAACCTCATATTTATCTTTTCCCCATATCTTGAGTTGAAACAATTTCCTTTAGAAACACTCAATCGCATTATCTAGACTCAATACAGCTTACCAGACCTGGCTATCTTCAGATTACTGACCAGCAGAATCCGATGTTCCGGAGTCCAGGGCCCTTGGAACTCTGGAATGTGATAGCAGATGTTTTTTTCCAGACGGATTTCTTTCAGGAACTGGCTGCTGTGAAGCTTCAAAGCTTTTGTGAGTTATCTGTAGCACAGTCACGAGGCACCGTTTGTAACTTTTCTCTTAAAAAATCCTTTTTCTCTTTCTCTGATTCTGCTGCACTTCTTCTGTATTATTCTTTCTCTTCCTGGATTTCTCAGCCTCCTTTGGACTGAATTCTTTTGGGATCCTCCCTGGTGGGGAGCCCTGCTTATATCAGTTCTCTGGTTTGAAGAAAACTCCCGAGCTTGTTAGAATCTTGTTTCTCATGTATATTAGAAGGTCATCACAAAACTTGGCAGGTCTCTCCAGACTGACTCCACAAGCTTAAATCACTATAATCTGGTACATTTCTTTCTTCTGATGGTACAAAAAGGCCTTGTGGCTCACCCCGTGCCTGATAGCACAGAATGGCCCCGAACAACGCTGCTCTTTTATCTTTACACTTATTTTTACCCAATTAACAATAGACACGTATATTATTTTTCTTAATGACCCAATGACCCATCATCTGTGTGCTACACTGCGGCATTTTCTAACCAAACACTTACTATTACCCAAAAACCTCTAGGAGAAGAACATGAAGAAGAAAGATGAAGGGACAAGAGCCAACACCCTAAATCCTCCATCTTCTGCTCTCTAAACTTTTTCACCCAGTGATTTAAGAAAACTTTCTAACCTACACACTTACACTTTTAGCTTTTTCTATCTAACTTTAACAGTTATTTTCATGTATCACCATGAAAACATGCTCATGAATTCCATATTATATGAAATTCAGTGTTTTTCTGGATCTTAGAACTAAGTATCAGAAACAAGGGCACACACTCTGTATCCTAGACTCCAACGAAGACCTCCAACTGCTCCATATAAGAAAAGAACCCTGATAGAACTTTTTATACAGTGGGGGTTGACAAGATGGGTTTCATCTTTTGTTAAAGGAATTTTGTGGTTTGGAATCATAATTTTTATTGTTCTACTTATGTTCTCCTGTTTAGTTAAGTGTCTGCATAAATCCATCGGAGAAGCCTTTTTAGTAAAATAAAACAGGGGACTTGAGGAAGCCCTTGAACCTTCTAGGGGAATTCCTGGGCATATGCCCTGGAAGAGTCTGCCACAGGCTTCAAGAAAGCCTGAGTGCTTAGGATGAGACAAAATGCTTCTCGCATAGTGCTATGCAACACTAGATAAATTTACCTCATCCCCTATAGGTTAGTGACCTTTGCCTTGCCCTTGTGCCCCTAGACTATTGGACCCTGACCCTATACTTAACCTGAGACACTGCAGGAAGTCAGGGTCTTTCTGTCACTGGATCCCTTCAGTGGGGTTGCAATAAACCTCTCTGGAATACTATACAGGAGACCCTTTCCGTCTTTCTTCGCTGTCCTATCCATGGTATGTGTGTGAGTTTTGGATACAGTGACTGTCTGTGCCAAACCGAGCGGCTTTCTCAGGAGACGCTTTGGACTGGTAGCAGAAACAATATCCATTTGCCACAGTGCTACAGTGGTTTTTATCAGTCCATTGTACTGTTTAATTTTCCCAGAGGCTGGTACACGATAAGGAATAGACTACACCCACTCCATGCCCAACTCTCTGGCCCAGGTGTCTATGAGGCCATTTTTGAAATGAGTCATGTTGTCCGACTCAATTCTTTCAGGGGTGCCATGTCACCACAAGAGATATTTTTCAAGGCCCAAGATGATTCTGCAGACAATGACATGAGGAACAGGGAATGTCTTCAGCCACTGATTGGTTGTTTCCAACATTGCCAGCACGTGGCGCTTGCCTTGGCATGTTTGTCGCAGTGTGATGTAATTGATCTGACAGGCCTCCTCATATTTATATTTTGACCATCATCCTCCATTCCACAGAAGTTTTACGCGCTTGACCTGGTTGATCACAGCACATTTCACAGCTATGGATAATCTGGGACATTGTGTCAATGGTAAAGTCCACACCTCAATCATAGCCCCATCTGTTTGTCGCATCTCTTCTCTAATAACCTGAAGTATCATGGGCCCAGCAAGCCAGAAATAATTCACTCTTATGTTGCCAGTCTAGATCCACCTGAGACACTTTAATCTTGGCAGCCAAATCCACCTGTTCATTGTTGCAATGTTCTTCACTAGCCTGACTCTTGGGTATGTGGGCATCTACATGATGTATTTCTACAGCCAAGTTCTCTACCCGGGCAGTGATGTCTTGTCAGAATTCAGCAGCCCAGATGAGTTCCCCTCTGTGCTGCCATTTGGTCTTTTTCTGTCAGTTCAGCCACCTCCACAGAGCATTTGCCACCATCCACGAGTCAGTGTAAAGGTAGAGTGCTGGTCATTTCTCTCATTCAGTAATATCTAAAGTCAGCTGGATGGCTTTCAGCTTTGCAACCTGACTTGATCACCCTTGTTCCTCAATAGCTTCTGCAACTCGCTGTGTAGCTTTCCTTTCTTGATGTATCCCTACAATACAGCAGGAATTGTCAGTGAACAGACCATGTCACTTTTCATTTTCTAGTAGCTGATTATATGGTGGGGCCCCTTCAGTGTGTCACCTTCTCCTCTTTTGATGATAGTCCGAAATTTTTACCTTTGGGCAATTTCATGATGACTTTCAAGATCCCTGGGCAATTGGGGTTTTCTATTCGAGCTCACTGTATGATCAGAGCAATCCACTTGCTTCACATAGCATCAGTGGCATGATGTGTAGTGCAGCTCAGGAGTTCTGATCAACAAACCAATATGATTTCACAGAAGCTGTTTGCTGTTTACATTATACACTTATTTATAGATTCTAAAACTACTGTTCATGAGATCACGCATTACTTGATTGGTGCCTCTATCTTGCCCATGCGCTGAGCACGCACTCCTCAGGTTTTGTGATTGGTTACAGTCCAGGTGTTTAAACATCCTCTATTATCGGGTTCTTGTAGTCTTGTTTTCCTGCTTCTCAGCCTCTTCTTTCTTATTTTAGAACAGTTTATGTCTCAGCCACTGTAGTGGTTTAGATTCAACAATTTGATTTTCCCAGCCAATGCACCAAATAATGTGGTGGATTTCAGTGCTGGCTAAAATCACCAGTGCACTTATTTCTTCCTGTGAGATATGGATTAGGAGAAGGGCAAAACAGGTTTAAAACTTAAAAGGAATAAAGAAACTTTACTAACAGGACTACAGGAATAAGAAACATCAGAATAAAACCTCCACAACACTTTTTCTCCCCCTACCCAACTTTTTCTTTTCCCAGCTGACCACTGGGAGACAAAACCTGGGACGGTAAAGCAGTACCAACTCTACAATAGTCTTTGATCAGTCCTTGTAAGGAGAAGAGTTTTTTCTTGTCACGCTATGGAGACTTTTCTACAAGAAGCAGTTTTCTCCTGGCTTTTCATTTCCATGAATAGCAGCCGCCTGGGCAAAAATTCTGCATCGTGACATTCCTCCCATTTTCACACCACTCAGAGGTGTGTCCATGGGCCATGAACTCATGGGGTATTACTTTAAGGATGAGCTTTTCAAAGGCAAAGGTTCTCTTCATCTGTCTCTGTGATCAATTCTGGGAACAGAGGGTTTCTTCTTCTCTCCCTGGAGCAAAGAGTCTTCATCAACTCTCATCTCTCTCTCTGTTCAAGCTTCTCATGAGGTCACAGCTACTCTAACATGTGCTTGGCTACATCAATGGATGCCTCTGCTCAGATCTCTTCATCCCCCCATACTGTCTCATGAATTAAAGGAGATATTTCAGTATATCATTGTCCATCTCCATAGTACTACCAAAAGAATATTTCAGCCCCATTAGGCATCCCCTCATTCTCCTTCCATCTGAGGCTTGACTCTTTCTTTACTGACCTTGGTGTTTTCATGTTGTCTTTCTACATGTCGTCACTCCCTTTTCTCTCCCTGGAGAGAGGAACAAGGTCTGCAGGTCTTATCTGTGTAGTGAAAGGGTTAAATCTCACCCAGTGCCACAGCAGTCATGGTGTTGGATTTCAGGCTGTGCTGGGCCTCCCTTTGTCTGACAGCCGCTGGGAGGGGGGGGACTTGGCCTGGAGCCCTTAGTGTGGGCTGGAGGGGGGAGGATTTTGGTGTCAACGAGATGTCAGCAGCCATGGCCCGGCCTCAGCTTGGGGCTGGTGCCTGCAGCCTCCATCCCCCCACCCGGGAGCTGCTGGGGTCCGGCCCGGTCCTCTCCCAGGCCACACAGGCCGTGGGGGAGCAGGGCTGGCCTCACCAGAGCTCCACTCCCTTCTGGGTCCAGAAGCAAAGAGGGCCAGTTCCTGGGCTTGTGGTTTTTTAAAATGTGGATCATCACAGAGGCGGATCTAATTTCTAAATGGTGCAAAATGTTGTCAGTTCTCAGAACTAGCCAGCTATTGGCCTGTCTCAGGCACAGAGGAAGCTCCCAGCAGCTTCTCTCAAAGAAATCACTTTCGTGGGTGGCTCTTACTTCTTTCGCTAAATGTTAACTAATGTCAAACTACCACAGCAACCTTGACAAATTCCAGAGGGTCCGATAAGAAATTCTACAGACAGTTTGACTGGGGTACTCTATGGCCTAAGTTTTTCAGATGCATTGCTACATTTCCCCCTTCTTCTTCTTGCACCAGCCAAACCCTCTTTACTACATTTTTTACCAAGTGAAGCACCAATTTTCATTATGCATGGAATAATACAAAGCAATATAATAATGACTAATAGTAATAACAAAGCTCCCTAGAGAGGTTCATACAACACATTCCTTCAAAATCCTCACACCTGTGTCTATGTGCTAACAGCAAAAAATCTGTAGCAGCTCTATTTTGCAGTGTGTTGCATCTAATGCTATCTACATTAGTAAGCGTTGGATTTAAAACAGCTGAAGCTATGTTTAATTGCTTGACTGTCTAGCATCTTAACATTTTAAAGCGTAGTCAAACCTTGAGCAGTAGTAACACTTGGAGTAAGGAATGACGCTATTGTTCGTACTAGAGTGCCCTAAAACTATGTTATTGTTACAGTTAGATCTCAAGCTTGTGATTGCTTTCTTAGCTTTCTTGCTATGTCTTATTTAGAGACCGCCAGACTATTCACTGAGTCCTCATGGAGGTGTCATGGAGTTACTTTACCTTTAAGAAAGTTTAAGTTGCTGGGATCTGCCTGGCGTCTTTTCTCCTGACCAATTATCGGTCATTGCTGAGAATTGACAGCAGTTTAGGCCATTGAAAAGTGGGATCAACTTGTGAACCCTACCTTAAAGTGTAAAACCAGAGCTCTCTTGGTTCTCTTTGTTTCCTGGCTGGGAAGGGCGGCAGAGCCCCAGGCTTCCCGCTCCCTGCCCAGGCCATGCGGCCGGGCGGGGACTGGGCTGGGCCCAGCGTCTCCCGGCCGGGGGATGCGGGCCCTGTGGAGGGGGTTTTCTCCGGGCTCCGGCCGGGCCGGGCCGAGCCGATCTCTGGCTCGGCTGCAGGTTTTTTGCTGTGGCTGGATTCACTGGAGACTGCTGAGTGAAGAAGGAGAGAGGGCTCTGGGCCTGCAGCGGGCTGGGCGCGGCGCCTACACTCTTCAGAGCAGCCATGAGGAGCTTTCCATCGCAGACGGCTCCAGCTCCTGCACCGGCCGAAGCCACAGAACTACCTACAACAGCCTGGGCAAGATTTTAACTCTTTCATTTCCCAGATGAGACTTGCGGATTAATCTTTTTATCCAGACAGAGAAAAGAGAGTGATCAACATGAAAAGAGACTTTATAAACTACTAGTGACAGGAAAGAAAAGAAAAGGTAGAGAATTAAGAAGATGCTTTAATTAAGCTGAAATATCTTTCTGTTAAAACTATGGAAATGGACAATAAGGTCTCGAAAACACTCCTTTAATTCATGACAGTAAATAGGGAGGAATAGAGTGTTCAAAGTGTAAATTTTGAGTAAAAAAGTAGAGTAATTATGGTACAGTGAAGTGCTGGAAGATTTGAAGCCTTGAGAGGCAATGAGAAAACTGTTTTCTAGTGAAGCTCACAGAAACAGATGAAGAAGACTTTTTGCCTTTGAATAACTTATCCTTAAAAATCCCATCCCTAGACTCATGGCCCATACACACTTGGGATGTGAAAATGGGAGGAGTGAGCTCTAATAACAGCAGCTCTGGGCAGCTAACATTAGAGCAATGGAAAACTATAAGAAAAATAGTTTTTCTTGTGAGAAACTCCATAAATTAACAGGAAGAAACTTCTGTTTCTCTATAAAGACTGGTGAAAAGACTGTAGCAAGAATTGGGACTGTTTTAACCATCAAAGTTCCAAAGGTTTTGTCTCTTTTGTCATGTGAACAAGGGAATAGTGGGTAGACAGGGGATGAAAAGGTTTTTCTGGAAGTTTATTCTGGTGTTCTTATTGTAGTTTGTCAATAAACTTTCTTTTTTTCCCTTTTAAGTTTTATGCCTGTTTTGCTCTTGTTCTAATCCATATCTCACAGCAAAAAATAAGTAATTTTCTTAGTTATTGGTTTAAAACCACGACAGGAGGTATAGCGAACGTTGTTTATTTCTATCTTTAACACACCTTTTATAGGGTTTGACAGGGTCTGTGGGCTAAGCAAGTTACTACTGGCTCATACACATAGGTTTACATTTTTTCTCTTATACACAAGGATATTGTTTTCCTTCATTCTGTCTGCTTCAGGAGAGTTTCAAGGACATTAGCCTTTAATATCGCCACTTATACCAAAGGCTGGCTTGTGCAGACAGGCTTTTACTAAAATATCATGCCCACCTTCTTTTAAAATATTCTCTACAATGTCTCACTCTAAACAGTTTGATTCAGTATCTTGTGCATGCTAGAGGCAAACATGATCAATTTTCCTAAAGAACAAGGTCTACCAAACGAATTACTTGGAATTGAGGGCCATGCCCTATTCTCACAGATTAGGAAGATACTTGGTGGAAGCTTTCTTGCAGTCGCATTTACACCAGCACTCCCAGGGTAAGTCCAGTTGTGGCAATATTTAGTCATGTTCTTATACCATGGAGAACTGGGATTAAGAATGATACTATTATTTTTGGGACATGGGACTAAATCATTGCTTATATCAGTTTGCCGTAACTGCGAGGGTTCCAGGCTACAAGGCTAACTCTAGGAACCAATCTGCTAATCATACCCTGGCATTGTGGACAAGTTGTGGTAATTTTTTGAGCATCCTGCAATGAAATTTTAAGTTGTTTGTGTAAAACCTTTGCACTTTGGTGAAAAAAAACAAATCGTGAGTTCTTCTGGCTTGTCCAAACTTATCAATGTTGGGTGGCACAGTATGTCCTGGGGCCCCTGCCCCAAAACCACCAGAGATGGCCAGATCCTCAACCCAGAAGGACAATAAGTCAATCTAAACTCCACACCAAACCAGCCTGGCTCAACTCCACACCCAAATCAACACTAGTCTGACCTAGAGAAGCACTCAGCACTCTGACCTCCAAAGCTGACCAGCATGAAAAGACTAGCTCCAGTAAGGAGGCAAAACCACGAGCTCTCCCACCAAACGAGTTGGAATCTGAAAACCAAAATAGAAGTAAAGAGAGACAGCACTGACAAACTTAAAGCTGAGAAGAAAAAGAAAAGAAAAAATAAACTTATGAGGAGGAAAATGAGTGTTAATGAGACCCAGAAGTGAAAAATAGGCCTTGATATGAAAAACAAAATATTGATTAGCTTTGTTTTGCAAAACTGTATAGAGCTATGTGAAATAACTACGTAAGTTGCCATTATTAGCGTTTTTTGATTATGAGTATGAGGAAACATTAGAACAAAACAATACATGTAGTGAAAAGGAAACCGACAGCAATTAAAAATTAATCAGATAATGCACACAATCAATGACACATGTGAAATTATATAATTACTAAGCACTACAACACTAAACGGTCATCCCAGAATCTGAAACAGCTGATAAACTTCAGATCAGTAGAGAATTAGAAAATCATGTCTGAATAAGCATTTTCCAAGCTCAGTTCAAAAGTAGGTTCAGCTGTCATATCAATGAGGTCAAATTGCCAAGCCAAAATGACTTGAATCTAGTTTTGATGCAGAAAACATCTGGGTTTGTTGGCAATTTTCCCATCCATGTAGAGCTAGGGCCTGGCCACAGCCCAAACTCTAATTGATGGATATCACTTAACACATCTTAAAACAAAGCTCTAAAAAATTGTATTTATGAGTAAAACCTTAGGGTTAAAGACTAATCAAACCATCTAGTAATTGCATCCCTCTGAAGTTTCCTTCAGGATAGAGATGCTTCAAACACAGCAAAACTCTTCTTCAAAAATCCAGCAGAAAACTCAGGAAAAGAAGTTAATATTGCAGCTGGACTCTCTGCTGGAGTGCTTTAATAATAATAACTGAAGGAAGCCACAAATCTTGCAGTCTGGAAGAGGCTTTCGATGAAGCTCAAATATATTTTCTGGGAACTCCATTGAAATAATAGGCTAGAGAAGTAGTCTGGATAAAAAAGACATGTAAGCAACTAGAGAACAAAAAGGAAAGGATCCTGAAGAGACACGTGTCGGGTAGGTGATCACACAAAGAAATGGTAAAGCATATAAAAGACAGCTGTAATTACTATAACAATACCTTATAAATAATTCTTATCACAAAAATCAGTGAATTCACATAAAACAATTAATATATCTGCAGTAAGTGTTTGAGGAAGTTAAAACAACATTTTTTAAACATTCATGTAATATTAAATAACAGTCACTATTTATTGGTGTTAGGTATAGAAAACAAAAATAACAGAAGTTATAAGCTCACTATTAGTAAATCCTAAAACTTTGAATCATTTGGGAAAAAGGAAACAGCTGATGATTTTATGACTAGGATCTGATCGAAGTTCCCCAAGCGTTCTGTCTTCGGATAAACTTTGGATGGTTGCTAACACTATTAGCTGTATCTTCACACAGTGGTTTTACTCAGTGGGAAACACTTTTCCCAATAAAAGATTTCCATGTATGTCATATTTAAATTGCAACTGATTTATATAGTGTCTTCCCTTTTTTCATCTAAGACAACAATTAGGTTGCTTTATATTTTTTATGGGCTCTGAGCAATATTTACTTATATGTCCAGGCTTCCCACATTTGAATCATGATTTGATGGCTTCTGTTCGCATTGCGGCAATGGCTTGTGTGAGGCGATCTATGGATAAAATGAATGGCTCAAATATCCCTTGTCTTTTTTCTGTATATGTGCCCTCTGGGCTTCCTGTTGGTTGGGCTTGCAGGATTGTTTTTCTGAATGAACACTTGATTTAAAATTCAAAACTCTCTGGTATCGGAAGGAAATAAATTTGGCTCTTTCTTTAGATATGATTGAGTTGTATTCTGTAGATTTGTTTCTTCTGCTTGTGTTTTGGTATAGAACTTTTTATCTTCCCCTTTCCTTGCAATAATAGAAGTGGCCAAACATGGAGCTGTAGTGGGAGGTTGGCAATCTCAATGGTTACAAAATGGCGCCTGCAGCAATGCACATGCACGGCACTGGGGGCTGCCATCTTGTTTTGCAGCAACTTCCTGTAGGGTGCCTCAATTTTGTTCTAAGGGAGCATGCTCAGTAGTGATGTAAGAGATCTTGGCACAGCCCTCCCTCTCCTCTGGTGTAATATTACAAGTGACCAAAGGTGGTGTGAGCTCGGCAGTGAGGGTCAAAGCTAACACTTGCTGTTGCACAGGAGAAATTCCTAAGATAAAATTGCTAGCTATGCAGTTCAACAAGATGTCATTAATTACATGGCACATTCGAAGGAAAACAGCTGCAACCCTATGTGACCCAATAAAAAGATTAAAAAGCTGAACATCAACAGAGCCCCACAGTTCAGAAAAGTTCTCAGTATCCTAGACTAGTAAATCTTTGAATTGGGAATTTAATCTTATCAGTCATTAGTTTAGTAAAAACATCTCTTTGTTCTAACACATCTCTCCTTTTTGGTTTGGCCAAATTTGGCTTTTTCTCTTTCCCTTATTTGTCAATTTATCAAAGTTCTGAGTTTAACTAAGTGTATCTTCTGCCACCTGCATTCCTCTTTCTTAAAGTGGCAGGAAATTTTTGCATTTGAATAGCTGCGCTCTGCATTTGTATGCCCACCACAGGCATGCAGAGGCAAATTAGGTGGGGAAGGGGGAAGAGAGGAAAGACTCGCCCCCCTACTACTATTGTTAACTCTTCAGGGGATACCACTGGGCATTTTGTGGGTAATCCCAGCACTTTTCTCTCTATGCTTTTAACTGCCTTAGTACTGTAAGTGTTGACTTCCACGCTGTGCTAAGTCCCTTGGTTTCTTTTAACTCATTGCTCATGGCATCCCAGAGGAATGCTTACAGCCTTTCCCACTTGATGGTGTTGAAAACACTCTTGGGGGTGGCAAAAAACGCTCTCTCCTGACCCCATTTTACCGGTCTTTTTAAGACTTCTGGGTCATATTTAGTTGTTCTCTTAGAGAGAATATGCTAGAGGATGTTTAATGTAGCCAGCTCTTCTTTTGACAGAGCTTTCCCCATTCTCTCCAGCCCCGACCATTCACCTGTTCAGGTGTACTGCTGCAGAGCTTGCGTATATAATCCGGAGTTTTTTCTTCCCAGGAGCTACTCTCTCTCCCTTACTGTCGCCCTGAGAATCAGGCATTTCAATATTGTTTTCATAATTTCTAGCCACTTTCCCAGGAAAGTAACTGTAAACATAGGTGTTTATATATTCCATTAAAGATATGCCTTTTGATGGACGTCTCTCATGGCCAGTGTGGTTGGGAAGCTGGTAACCTGACTATCCAATCCCTGGTCATTGTCGAAAACCTATAAATACTGAAAGAACAAATAAACGTTCTTCTTCTTTCATCACACTTTGAGCTGCATCTGTGTGAATCATTTCGTGTCCGACAGTGACACCTTACTCTTTGTGGAGCTGTCTTCCGACTCCCCCTGACACGGTCCAGCCGTGTCAGTCTCCGGTCAGGCCTCCCACCTTTTCACTCCGCAGGAGCCCCTTCAAAGTTTAAAGGGTTGTGGCACTGAAACAGAGAGATTAAGAATTAGGAATCAAGCATAAAGAAATACTTTCACTAGAAGAGGGGGCTGCCAAACCCTATGGAATGCTTACTGCTCCCACAAGAGCAGAAAGGGATCGAGACTACAAGATAAGATAAAGAGCTAGAATACACAAACAAGATGCAAGGACAAAGGCACCACAGGATAAGGGGATTCTTTGGACCCCTAAGGCAGAAGAAATGGTATCAAAGTCTGAAAGGTGGTCAAAGGACTGAAAGGAGCATGCACAAGGAGACGAGGTGAAAAGTTCAGCTGAGGAGAAAATAGCTGATTTCATCCCAAAGACCCCCAGACGACCACCAAAGTGACCAACAACAAGCAGTGCGCAGCCACAAAGAGGCATGGAGCTAATTTTAATATGAAGCGGGGACAGGCAGGGTTAGGAAATGAATATGTATTAGGCGTATTGTGCAACCCTATTTTGTAAAAGATAAAAGGAGAGGGGCAATGTTGCTGCTGGAGATGAATAGGTCACATGAACACAGCTCGAGGTGTGGTGAAAGGAAGAGAGAGTTTATTTCTTCTCCCAGGATTTATAGGTTTCTGACCATGGCCAGGGATTGGATGGTCAGGATAACACTTTCCCAACTGCACTGGCCGTGAGAGATGTCCATCACAAGACGTGTATCAGAAAGAATGTACACATCTCTATGTTTACAGTTACTGTCCTGGGAAAGTCTTTAGAAAACTATGTCAGCAAGCTCAGAAGCTGAGTTTTCAGGGCAACAGGGCAAGTCTTCAGGGGGTGCACGTCTTTGGAGGAGCTATCTCACATGCACCTCAGCGCTGAATAAATTCATACCTGCTCTTATAACTTACTCTGTGAGCTACAGAGTTTTCTTTCCACATATCAGCGCCTGCTTCATATCACAGTGCTATCTTCACGTCGTGTTCCCTCGGACCACGTCATTAGAATCATGTTGATAGGTTTACCAATATGCAGCAGCTCAGGAGTTCTGATCAATGAACCAATATGATTTCTCAGAAGCCATTTATTGTTTACATTATGCACTTATTTATAGATTTTAAAACTGCTGTTCACGTGATCACACATTACTTGATTAGTGCCTCTATCTTGTCCATGTGCTGAGCACACACTCCTCAGATTTTGTGATTGGTTACAGTCCAGGTGTTCAACTGTCCTCTGTTGTCGGGTTCTTATGGTCTTGTTTTCTTGCTTCTCAGACTCTTCTTTCTTATTTTAGAACAGTTTATGTCTAGCAACCTTGACAAATTCCAGAGGGTCTGATAAGAAATTCTGCAGATAGTTTGGCTGGGGCACACTATGGTCTAAATTGTTCAGATGCATTGCTACAGTGTAGAACAGACTTTGCCTTTTACCATCCAGCCCAGCACTGGCAGTTGAGGTGCCAGGAGGAGTTGTACTTCAGTGACAATCACTTCTGAAGCACCTCAAACCCCTTTATAAGGTGTCAGTATCTTTTTCTCAGTTGGGGTGTTGTTCTGCTTTCCTCCTCCTCCCCCTGAGGGCGCTGTCTAGTGATGAGCAGTGTCTGATAAATATTAGCCAGGGCCCAGCACACTGCAATAAGTTGCTCCTTTCTGGAGCTGCGACAGCATTCTCCTAGAAAAATTTTTTGTCACTTTTTTATGGTCCTGTAGTTGTTCAGGGGTAAACTTCCAAACCATTGGAGCAGAGAATTTCTCCTAAAACTGGCCCACTTTCTCCCACATTCCATGCCACTCATGTGATGCCAAACTGATTTTTGCTTTTATATATTCTTCACATATATTTGTAGCTCTGTAGCCTATTATTGTATAACTATATAGATTTGTAGCTAGTATTTTGCTTACTCTGTTAGACAGAAAGACAAAACACATTAGTAGGCCCCAATCCTAATCTTGCTTCTTCTGAGAACCAAGCTTGAACCATCTTCTTGAGACATTCTCCCATAAACAAAGTTTATCTAGTATATAAAGGGGGGGGGGGGGCTATAGAAGAGGGTGGAGCCAAAAGGGGGAATTACAGAATCACCTGTGTTTCTAATTGGGGATTCTTGTAAATTATGCTTATTTGCTAAACTTATAAAACTGTGCTTGCTCTATATCACATGTGCATCTTCAGCACATTTCAGCATGTATTTTGGCATGTTGTGCACCTGAAGGACGCCTCATAAAAGGTAACCACATTTTATCACCTGTTCTGACTCATGATTTTAGGGGCCAGAGAAAGCCATCACATGATTATCCACCCTTGAGGCAGATCTCTGAATGACCTTCCTAAAAATCTCTTTCTTGCCTCTAAACATGGTGTGGACTGCATTGAGAAGACCTGGCAAACCTAGCAACAAGAACATGCTTTCCTTAACATCCTAAGGGAATTCAAAATTCTCAAAAGCTGTTGTAACAGACCTGAAGTAGGCAAAGGGTGTGAAAAGCTGGGGAAAATCATCCTTTCCTGTTCCCTACACAGGCTGGGTGCAATTACTAATGAATTCCCAGAGGTAGCCCCTGAGGTAAGGGTAGAAGAGCAACACTGAATATACATCCCAAATGACCCTCATTGCCTTTGATGTTAGCATGTCATAAACTGATATCCCACAGTACAGCAGCAAAGCAATCCTGGACCCTCTCCCTACTCTGAAAAATATCATAGTGAAGAGCACATAAGGGAATATATACAGGGGTAAGTACCACACCCACATGAACAGACCAAGTGACATTGTGACCAGTGGCTCTGTACCTAATACAAGAAATTCTTAGATCAAATTTGTTTCAAATACACTCTGGGCAGATCTGTTGTTATCTCAACCCTTCTTTCCTCATGTTGAGTGCCAGTTAAGGTTGTCATGGTTTAGAAATGGTACTCCCCAATTCAGTGCCCTCACTGAGACTCCAAACTATGTGACACTCCTCCACTTTCCCCTCCCCCTCCCCTGTGTCAGGCTGGAGAGGAGAACTGGAGGCACAAAAGGTAAAGATCGTGTGTTGAGATAAAAACAATTTCCTGGAAACAGCAATGAGATAAGAAAAATAAGAGCAATTTTATGGTCTCACGGCCAGCAATTCTATATCATAAGTCAGTGTTACAAAGTACAACATGGTAATATTATCCCAGTTCCCACAGGTGATAAACAGCATAACAGGGAACCTATACTGCAAGTAAGGTATTACATGATGCAACTTTGAAGAACAAGTGCACCAACTTTAAAAGCAAATCAATATCACGGCCAGCAACTATTAAACTAATATAATGCATGCTTATAAAAAATTGTTCTAATGTGCTCTGGTCAGATCTGTCATTATCTCAACCCTTTGTGCCACACACTGAACGCCAATATAGCCTGTTTTATATAGAACTGCTCACTCACTCCCCTCACCCCTCAGTGGGATGGGAAGAAGAATCGAAAAATGTTGCAATAAGAACAACTTAATAATTGAAATAAATTAAAATATAATAATAATAGTAACAACAATAATAATAATTGTAATGAAAAGGGAGATAAGGAAAAGAGAGAGAAATTAAACTCAAGAAACACAAGTGATGCACAAAATTGCTCACCACCTGCTGACCCATGCCCACCCAGTCCCCAAGCAGCAATCCTGGCCAACTGCCCCCAGTTTATATACTGAACATGAATTGTATGGTATGGAATATCCCTTTGGCCAGTTCAGATCAGCTATCCTGGCCATGCTCCATCCTGGCTTCTTGTGCAGCTCCTCCCTGGCAGAGCATGAGACACTGAAAAGTCCATGACTTAGGGTAAACACTGCTCAGCAACAATCAAAACATCAATGTTTTATCAATATTATTCTCATCCTAAATAAAAAACACAGCACTGTAACAGCTACTAGGAAGAAAATTAACTCTATCCCATCTGAAACAAGGACAACATTTGAAGGCAATCAGATAAATTAGTTGTAGTTGGCCTACAACATGCAGCTCAGCTCTACAGTTGACTTGTTAGCCTTTTGAATGCTGAGGGCTACACTAAGTACAGATCTTTGTGAAAGAATGCATAATTCTCAAAATACAGCCTTTTCTAATTGGGACATGGAGGAAATTCTGGAACTTATATTTAAGGAGAGTTTATTATTAATGTGATTCTTTTGGTATCTACGAAATTATAAAAGCAATTATGAGGTCTTCTCCCTGTTGAATAGAAGAGTTTGCTTCAGTCTGCATGGAATGAGGATTAGTGACATTGCTGACATCAACCAAGCAGCTTCTTCTGTAACTTTTTCCTTAAAAAATTCTTTATAGTTTCTTTTTTCTCTTTCTCTGATTCTGCTGCACTTCTTCTGTACTTTTTTTTCCTCTCCTGGATTTCTCAGTCTCCTCTGAGCTGAGCTCCTTTGGGATCTTCCCTTGTGGGGAGTCCCGCTTACCTCAGCTCTTTAGGTTTGAAGAAAACTCCTGAGCTCGTTAGAATCTTGTTTCTCGTGTTTATTAGGATGTTATCACAAAACTTGGCAGGTCTCTCCAGACTAGCTGCACAAGCTTAATTCACTGCAATCTGGCTTATTTTCTTCTGATGTTACAGAATGGCTTGGTGGCTCACTTTGTGTTTGAAAGCACAAAATGGCTCCGAACTATGCAGTTTTTTTATCTTTATACTTATTCTTGTCCAATTAACAATAGACACATATATTATTTTTCTTAATGACCCAATGACCCGTCACCTGTGTGCTGCACTGTGGCATTTTTTAACCAATCACTTAATATTACTGTTTCAGTTTTAGAAGACAGGTGCCTGCTAGGGAGGGCAGGAGCCTCCCTTGGAATGAAAGAATATAGACCCCCTCCCTCCAAATTATTATAATTCTGAAATCAAGGGGCTTTCAGGCAGAGATTTGGGGATAGGAATAACAGTTCTTTACTAGTATAACCAGGCAAACAAACAACAATAACTACAGCATTAGCAAGAAAACAGAACCAGGGGCCCCGTGACAGCCTTCTCGGCTAAGACGGGAAGGGATGGAGGAGAGGCTTTGTTTCACAAACCCCCTCAGGCAGTCAGTCCCGGTGCTCCTGCAGGGCTCTGAGGAACAGTCGGCTGGAACAGCAGGGATGAGCTGAGATCTCGGGCTGGTGGCTGAGGTGTATCAGCAGCTCCACGGCGGTGGCTGGCACTGCCACACGTCCCGGCAGGACAGGGGGTGCGAGGCCACCAACGAAGAGGGAAGAAGGAGAAGAAAGCAGCAGCTCCCTCTGAGTGATGGCGAAATTCCCTTCTCCCCACCGCAACAGCTCTGCGCTCAAAGTGTCCTTCTCCGAAGCTGAAGAAAGCCCTCCAAACTGTCCCCACTCTCCTTTTTTCCTGCCCACTTCCCCCCTGGGCCCAGCCAAACTCTTTGTGTTCTTCAAGCACCTACCAAGTACCCACAGTTAGGTTGTCCCCGCAACTAATGGGTAAAAATTCCACGGGCAAGCCAGAACTAAGAAAAAAAAAGGACACCTAACCCCCAACAATTACCCAAAAACCTCGAGAAGAAGAACGTGAAGAAGAAAGAAGAAGGAAAAGAAACAGCATTCTAAATCCTCCATCTTGCTTTCTGCTTTCTAAACTAACTTCAACTCAAAACTTTTTCACCTAGTGACTTAAGAAAACTCTAATCTACACACTCACACTTTTAGCTTCTCTAACTTTAACAGTTGTTTTCATGTATCACCATGAAAACATGCTCATGAATTTCATGTTATATGAAATTCAGTGTTTTTCTGGATCTTAGAGTTAAGTATCAGAAACAAGGGTACACACTCTGTGTCTCAGACTGCAACATCTTCGTTTCTGATGGATAATTTTTATCATAATGCTTTGTGGAGTGTTATAAATTTGTATTGTGATATTGGCTTTCGCAGATGAATATTATATGTTAAATACTTTTTTTCTTGCTAACAAGTCTTAAGCTTAAAAGAATTTCCTAGGTACAAGGCAAGGAAACCCCAGGGGGCAAGAACAGTGGGGCCCAAGCTGTTATCAAAAGAAATGGAGAGCAAACTGTTATCAAAAAGCCGGTACCAGGACGTTGGCGGGGGGGGGAAGATATGAAGCCCATCTGCTCTCAAAGGAAGGATGAGGGGCCTGGACTCTTATCAACAAGTGACCATCTGCAGAAAAAAGGAAACCAAAAACTCCAAAATAATGCTGACCAGCTAGAATAATGATGACCAGCAAAAATATATGCTGACCAGCAGAAAATAAAATTGTGAAGAGCATGATCCAAGAAGGCGGAACCAAGGAGGGGACATGCTTGAATATGCATTAACCCCTCACAGCAGGAGGGGATAAAAAGAGTATCCCTGAGATACCAAGTGTGTTCCTGGCAAGGTGCCAGGGCAGCCAGCCGTTTTAACCCTTTCCTTTATTTCTTTTGTCTCCTAATTGTCTTTTTATTTATATTAAATTATTTTTATAATTTATTAAGTGAATCTCGTTTTTAATAATTTTGGGGGCTCGTCCGGGATAAGCACCTCACCTCTAGGACCACCGGAGATCCAGAACGGGGAAACAGGCGCACCCCTGCTGAGTTCAGCAGACCCCGCTCCGTTTCTCCTAGCGTGGGCCAGTGGCTGCAGGTCAAAACCCCGAGGACAAGAAGGAGAGGGATAAAGCAAAGGAAAGGGGAAAAAGGCTCCCTAAAAACGGTGGTATTTTTGCTCCATAATTCTTGTGCATGAAGACCCAAAGAAGAAGACGGATTGTAAGTAATCTTTGGGGGAGCGGGAAGCGGGGGTTTCAAGATACCCCCGGGGTTACTGGGACTGGGTCTCAGGGGAGGGGTTAGCCCCTCGGGAAAGGGAGCCCAAGGTTTTCCTGGCACAATCCACTGGGAAAACAGAGTAAAATGTGGATTCTCTAAAACTTTGTCAAGTTGAGGATTAAATCCAAGAAATTTGGACTTAAAACTGCCAAACTGAGGAATAATCCAAGAAACTTGGGATATTTGACATATTACAGTGCCCATGGGCGGATATTAACAAGGGAAGTAATGAGCACCTTATTGTCTTGCTGTGACTGTGTGGAGTTGAATGAACAGATGTGAGAATGCGTAAATAGGTGTGATGGTTGCGTTAAAGTTTGTGGGGTTTTTTTTTGGAATTGTGTTGCTAAAGAGGAAAGGTTTCCTGTGCTGTGCTGGAGTAAGAGTGAACACAGGTCGATGTTTCCACAGGGACTGGATCACGGTGGGGACACATGAAGTGATTCGCTTCCTCCCTGCGAGCTCCTGTCATGGAGCCCTGGGGGGGGGGCAAACCAGAACCGGGGCTTGTAGCCCAGGAGCCGCGGGGGTGTTGTATCAAATCTGTTCTCAGCGGGATAGCAGCTTTAGTCTCAGAGCAAAGCCAAGGTTATCTTTAGTGGTGATCTTCCCTCCGTGCCTTTCCTCCCACCTGGGCAACAAGAGCTGCTTGCGGGGGAGGGGTCGCTTTGGTGAGCTGGTATGTGATTCAGCGTTTGAAGTTGTTTGTTTGTTTGTTTGTTGGTTTTTTTTTTTGTTTTTTTTAGAAGTTTTTTTTTTGCCCCACTGTGGCGGTGGTGAAAGGTTTTCCTGGGAGATCGTGCTCCCAGGGCTACTCCCTGCTGTGCTATTGGGACGGAGGGGTGGGTCAGCCTCAGGAGTGCAAGGGAACTCCTGGAGCTCCGGCCGGTGGTGCGTCCGGCCGAACCCTGATAAGATCAGGGCACGGAGGGTGCCCTGAGGGGATGAGTTCAGCCTATCCCTTTTGAATAAAGTGAGGGCAGGGGCCTTCTAAGTCTTGGTGCCCCTGGATTGTTTAAACTTATTTTGGAGCTCTCAAGACGCAGAGCTGTGTTTAGGTGGTTGCAGGCAGGCTGGATTGAACCACAGATGCTGGTTCGGGTTCCCTGCTCCAGGCACAGGGGGATCGGAGGAGCTCTCAGTGACTCCTGGAACCTCCTGAAGCTGTGAAACAGGCCGGGAACATGCCCAATGGTGAGAAAGCCAGGTGAGTCCCTCGGGGACCCAGGTTTTCTATGCCGGGGTCTTATGAGACCTTGGGCACATTAAGTTCTGTGATTCCGGGAGTAAGGACTGGTGTCAAACTGTCTCAGAGAGCTTTTTCTTAACCAGATGTGTGAGTGAGATATGGAACAGTACTGGCGTATGGTATCAGCTCCAAACCAAGGGAGCTGCAAGTTGCAAGCCTTTGTTTTACCGGGTTCTGAGAGAATTCCGTATATGATGGTGCTGTGGGCTTCTACAGCAGTAAGCTGTGTCGGTGCTTAAAATTTGAGATTTCAGGAAGAGCAGAGAAGTTTTAGAGAGAAGCTTAGAAGAATTCTAAGAAATGCATCTTGGGAGAAAGTGGAAAAAGAAGTAAGCTCTGTTTGTTTTTTCTTGAGTGACTGCAATATTTATTTTGTAGAGAAACAAACCGATTTCTTAGTATGCCTTCCAATTTCTTTACTTTAGTGAATATCGTAGAATTTTGTGGTTGATTTTAATTTTAAAGGCAAGTTACAGTAATTTGCATAGTAGTCACTTCTTGAGGTGAAAACTTATCAGGTTGTCAATAAGTGTGAGAGCTGTTAACCCGAATGTTGTTTGTGTCCCGTGCTGATGGGCACAGCCCATGGTTCTTAACAGCAGAACCTGGTACCAGCCTAAAAGCAAAATCCTGTGGATTGTTGTAAATCTTTTTACTGCTGCTGAAAATTATTTTGTCTCTCTTTTCACAATATGAAATGCTGATCATCTCTCTGATGATTGCTAAGGAGTCATTATGATGGTGTGTTTAGCTGAAGATCAGGCTCAAAACTGCCATGATTTCTTGTTCTTTTGAATTTGCCAAGAAAGTGCACATGTCTCTAGGAGTGCTTGTTGTGTTTTGCAGCTGTGCTTATTACAGAAGCAGAAGTGGACCCAGTTAAAAGATTAGAATTAAAATTGTTAGTCTTTCAAATTGAGAAGAGAATTGTGGAGACTCTAAACTTCGGCTATTTTAATAAGTACATGTGTTAATTTAGAGATGAGTCTTATTTTGTGAAAGAAGAGTTTGAAAACAATTGTAAGACTGGTTCTTGCTATAAATTGCTCATAATATATAAGCTGCAAGTACTGTTGAAACATAAAGGTATTGTCAGAAACTTGTCAATGTATCTAAATTCCTGTAAAAATAAAAGACCTGATCATATCTTGTCATGAAAAAAGTTACACTGGAGATTATTCACATTAAGCAGCTGTGTGAAGATGGATTCCTTTGTACTTGTAAAAGAAAATTTAGAGAAGAATGATGTCTGTGTCTTCATTTCTAGCTTGACTGAAGATCTGTTTAAGGCAGTGGAAATAGTAATTGCAGGTTTGTTTTAGTTGGTAAAAGTAGCTGGCTAGCTGACTGGTCTCTGTGTCTAGCACCTTTGATGGCTTTGGGGAGGGTCCCCAAAAGGAGGTGTTGGAATTTGTAGTTGATTCTGAAGCAAAGTAATTCGTGTAGTGCAGATTCTGGAGGGATGTGGTGTAAAGAGTGGCGAGATGATAGTGGCCGAGAGAGAGAGAGGTTTGCGATTCCTTTCATTAGAGTTGTAAAGATTTTTAGAAAGAGAGCGAGAAGTGTCTTGTTGGCTCCAAAGAGTGAGCACTGGCTTGTGAGGAGAAAAACTTTCAAGCGCGATTAGAGATGAGAATTGTGCCCGAACTAGGGGATGTTAGGAGCATCTGGAGCGCTGGGTTAAGAGTTGCTAGGTTTAGGTGTTGTTTTATTGCTTTTATGTAAAGCGGCTGCAGCAGGACCCGGTCCCTGTGAGTGGCGAACAGCGGGGCCCGGTGTGGCTGCTCCCGGTCCTCTCCCACCCGATGTGAAGGGTGGCAGAGCACGGTTCGTGAGGGGCGCTGCTGGAGCGGGACCCGCCGTGTCTGTGCCGGGGTCTCGAGGGGTGCGAGGTGCCGGGAGTGCTCGCCGGCCTGGCAGAGGTGCTGGGTGAGGTTTGCTGCTGAGGAGCAAGCTGGCCCAGCAGAGGAGCCCCAGACCAGAGCACTGTGGACTCCGGGCTCTGCCCCTCGGCTGTGGTGGGAGCTGAGTGTGTTTGAAAATGCCAGTCCTGTGTGTGAAGGGATGGCACAGCAGGGAGAGAGGGGACACGAGCTTTGCCCCAGGGTCAGCACGCAAGTGACAGCCTATGGGCCCCTCCCTGCAGAGCGAGCTGCTGAAACAGCCTGCTCGGCCCAGAGCTGCGGCAGCAGGAGGGGGAGAGAGAAATAGCCTGAAAAACTGCTGTGAATGCGAAAGAAAGAACAGAACAAAGGCCGAAGAAACAGACCAGTGTATGATGAGACCAAAGTAAAAGTAGTCTTGCTCGTTAGGTTCTGAAAACCTCATCAAGATGTTTAATTTCTTGAAATAGGATCTCTTTTTCTCTTATTTTTTTTCCCTTTCTTTCTTTTACTCTTGTTGTTAAAAGGAAGGTATGGATGCTAAATCTGAACCACAGTGCCTGTACAAATTGCAGGCCGCATAGCTTTCTCAAGTCCAGCCTGGGAAATTTTAAGGAGGAATCAAAACAATCCTCAGGGACACAAAACAGCCTTGCAGGTGTTGTTTTCTATTCCTTGTTTTCCTTGCAGGAGAAAGCCAGGGGGTGGTGAACCCCACTGACCAATGATGGTGATGTAGTGATTTACTAACCAATAAGAGTTTCCTTTCTGTACTTTCCATGAACTAATCTATATAACAAGCCTAGAGCAATAAACTAGAAGATTTCTCCTGTTCTGACTCCCTTGAGAGTCTGTGTCGTTCTTTCCCGCCGTTCCCAATTAGAACGACAGGAAGGGGTTTGTTCTAAGAAACCGATAAAAGAAGTTTGTGAAGCTAAACAAGTAAATATTAACCAAAGGGTAAAAAGGTAATGAATGTAATTTATTTGAAGTCAAAACTAACCTAGCCTTTCTTGTTTAACTAATTTGAACGTGCAGAAAGAGATTGGCTCCTATGTTAACTGTTAAATTTCGATTAACCCAAGAATTTTAAAGAATACTGATGGAAAATTTTGATGTGATGTTTTCATTCTCCCTGTGTTATTAAGAAATTGTTTTCAGGTACTACTGATAATTAAGGCAGAGAAGCTGCAATCTGGACCAAAGAGTGAAGTTGGATTCACACCAATAAGATCAAAAGATCTGAGGACTGGACTGTAACACCCAAACCCAGTGATACCAAATGTACTCTTGAGCAGAGACCGGCGGTAATGAACTGAAACAATCCAAATGATCCAATGAATGAGCTAAGAATCACGCCTAACTGGGAAGTAAGACCAAGCCTGTATCAGTAGTTTCAAGTCCTGCCTGGACAAGTTCTGGGACACTTTCAATATCCACCTTGGGGAGGAAAACTCCCACTCCAAACAGAAGGACTGGGGCTGTTTTGGTCGGGAAATCCTCGTATATTTTTGCTTTTGCCTGTGATTTGTATAAAGGAGGGGGGAGAACCACAACTTCCATCAGTGCCACATCATATACCTTGTCTAAATCATCCCAATACGAGACATGCTATCTGGATTAAATATAAGTGTTTAAATTAGAGAAAAATAAGTATTGTAGTTCACAAAGTTAAGCCTCTCATTACAGGAAGTGTTGTGTGCCAAATCTATTAAGAATAACTTAAATGATAACTTTTTTTTTACAGATGGGAAATTACTAGTGCGTGTTGAGTGGCAAATACCTGAGGAATGGTGAGAAACTGCTGTTGAAAGGTTTCAAAAGAAATTTGCTTGGAAATTACAAAAGAGGAAGTGACAAGGAAATAGGGGGCAAGACCAGACTGACCACTACAACTCGCCACCGAGAAGAATATAAAACACCTGCTGTGAGCTGCAACCTCATAGGCAGGATTGGTGGGGGTGTAAGCCATACTGGACCCCTATTATTCCTTCTTCTGTCACTTATCCTTTTCCCTTTTGGGACACCAGCAAAGCCATGTTACAAATGCTATCAAAAGCTTTACATGGAATGACACCGGGGTTTCTTTCTTATTACCCACACCAGTATCGATAATCACTGCTATAACCCATCCAAATTAAGTACATGTATGCATAAAGGGAAAATATTAGACCACAGAAAATCTAGGAACAAGCAGTTACAGATTAGAAAACAACTGCCCAAAAGGAGAAAAAAAGATGGATTTGCTTCACAGTTGTTGCCAGGAGAAATAACCAAGATTTGGTAAGAGAGCAAATGGTAAGTGAAAAGATAAAGCCAACACAGCAACCTAGACCTGTATTAGCCTCATGTCAGGACCTGTAAGCAAAGCTCAAACAGCAATTAAATAGAGAAAATTTCTTCATGAAGTGAGAAATACTCCTGGTAAAAAGTATAAAGTTGGTAATAAAACTTGTACATAGTAAGTTCCAGAGAAACCAACTCTGTATTAGACCCAAAGGAAAGTAAAAGAAAAAATTGTGTACATGGTAATAGAACCAGATTCTCCCAGTGTAATAGTACAGGGAAAAATCCTTACTCTGGAATCCCAGAAATAGCCAAATTTTGGGGAAATATAAATCAACAGAAAAATGACTATTAGAAAGCACCAGATGTCTTATTTTGGGATATGTGAGAAAAGGGCATACCCAAAGCTCCCTTCACAATGGAAGGGGAGTTGTACTCTGACGAGACAGAAATCAGTTGGAGGTGTTGGTTTTTGAGGTCCTAAAAAGAAATAAAAAAGAATAGTTTTGAGCACCTCAAAAACGGGGAGATGAGAAATGACCCCTGAACGAATATTGGTAACATTCTTGGGCACAAGATGGAAGTTGGGGATATCGAACCCCAATTTTTACATTATGAAACTCCAAGCTGTTGTAGAAATAATAACCAGTGAAACAGCTGGAGCTATAGAATTAATAGCCAGTCAGTGATGAAAGCCACAACGGCAATATATCAAAATAAGCTAGCTTTAGACTATTTATTGGCTAAAAGAAGGAGTGTTCTGTGAGAAAATTAATACATAAGATTGTTGTTTTCAATCACAATAAAAATGCCATTCTAGATATCGCCAAAGATATCAGAAAAATGGCCCATGTGCCGGTCCAAAAATGAAGATCAGTAATGACCACTAATTGGTGGGATAATGTATTGGGGATAGAGTAGTAGAAGAAGCTAAGCTTCTTCCCCTTGTAGCAGTGCTACAGCTGGTTTAATAGTTCTTCTTTGTTTAATCCCCTGTTTAATTTGGCTGATCACCAATATAGTTCAAAGCATAGCAAATGCCTATAGACCTGAAATTAGCTACATCTGGAATGGCAAACACAAAAAAAAATATCATGGTATTAAGAAAACAAAATAATGTGAAAGATCTGTTGGAAGAAGCTAAATTGATTCGTGAAAAAAATGAACGAGTGCTAGAAGCTAGAAAACAAGAATTATTGCTCAAGCCAAATGATTTATAAAAAAAAAGAAGAGGAGGGGTTTGTTATAAATTTGTATTGTGATATTGGCTTTCGCAGATGAATATTATATGTTAAATACTTTTTAGCTATGTATGTACTTTTTTTCTTGCTAACAAGTCTTAAGTTTAAAAGAATTTCCTAGGTACAAGGCAAGGAAACCCCAGGGGGCAAGGACAGTGGGGCCCAAGCTGTTATCAAGAGAAATGGAGAGCAAACTGTTATCAAAAAGCCGGTAGCAGGACGTTGGCAGGGGGGGGAAGATATGAAGCCCATCTGCTCTCAAAGGAAGGATGAGGGGCCTGGACTCTTATCAACAAGTGACCATCTGCAGAAAAAAGGAAACCAAAAACTCCAAAATAATGCTGACCAGCAAGAATAATGATGACCAGCAAAAATATATGCTGACCAGCAGAAAATAAAATTGTGAAGAGCATGATCCAAGAAGGCGGAACCAGGGAGGGGACATGCTTGAATATGCATTAACCCCTCACAGCAAGGAGGGGATAAAAAGGGTATTTCTGAGATACCAGGTGTGTTCCTGGCAAGGCACCAGGGCACCCAGCTGTTTTAACCCTTTGCTTTATTTCTTTTGTCTCCTAATTGTCTTTTTATTTATATTAAATTCTTTTTATAATTTATTAAGTGAATCTCGTTTTTAATATGGAGCAATTAATTTTTAAATTTAAACACTTGTGGTCAAATGTATTTATGTGACTATTATGAAGTACTTGACATTAATATTTTATATTTTATTTTACTAATATATTAATATTAAAGTGAGAGCTTTTTTCACAAACCTATGTCATTCCTAAACAGTGTCAGCATGCCCTGTAGAGTGGTTGTAACATAGAAAACTGAAAAATTTATAACAAAAAAATCTAATTTAAGTTCTCAACTACAAACACTTCTCATGGATCCATGCTTTCACTTCCAACTGGGACTCTTTGGACACTTTATTTTCAATGTTCTTTCATGAAATTTAATGAGCAGAGATACTTTTTATTTATTTTCTGAACTGTGCATAGCTTTCTGTGGATGATTAAATTCTTAAGATTCTGCATTTACAGAAATTATATAGAATTTTAAAAGTTGGGCAATCCAGTTGTGGTGGTGGTGGTTCGTAACACCAATAAATATTCTGAAAATGCCAAACTTTCCCTTCAGTTCCTATGTCTTATTTAGAATTTCCTTCTTGTTTGAAATTTTAATTTTCAATATAGAAATTCAGCCCTAGGGTCATTTTTATGGCTTGCAGTAAATATGCTGCAAGTTTAATGTATTCAAAATGGTTTTAATAATTGCCATCAGAATTTTTGGCAAATATTTTCTGGACTCAGTAAGAATGTTCATGGACTCTGCTGTTTTAAGGCCTATAACTGATCTTCAGGGAAGGAATTTTCCATGGGGGATCCTATCACTATCACAACAATCAGAGAAAAGGATATTATGCAACAGCAACACAAGATGCTGTCAGGGTCTGGCCTACTCTGTGGAATTACTTGCTATCAAAGCAAAAAAAAAAAAAGTGATGCTGATAACAAAATCCCTAGCACTGGGTAAACAGAGTTTTTATCATATACACTAATTACATATTCATTAGCTATCCCCACTTACTTGATGTATATGTATTACTTTATTTTACACAGTAGCAGACATTATTGGAAATCCTTACATGGTTCCTTGGGGTCTTCTTCAACAGTCTCCAACATCCGGTGTCTTCCCTAGGTGGCTGTTCCTTGACCCCTGCTTTTGAGTAAATACAATGTCGTTGTTTCGCATAACTTCTGCTTTGTCAGTCTTGCAGATCTGAGCTGGCATCCTGCTTGTGTTTTGCATGCCTCCTGTTTGCCTAAATTGCATCCTCTACCTAATTCTGAGGCAATGCTGTTCCATTCTATTGTCCTTATCAGAGTAAAATGCTGTTCTGTTCTACTCTCCTTATCAATCCTACAAGGCAGAACAATTTTCTTATCTACCTCTTTCTTATCACAATTATTTTATAGTGCAATTAACCACAAATAACAGACTTAAATTTTCCTGTCTTCCTTTCTGTTTTAGCACCTTGCTTTGTGCTTTGCTTCTAGGAGGCATGGTAAACAATTTCATTCCTTGTATGCTGTTGAATACGTTGGATTTCCAGATATAGGTAAGCTTCGAGATAATGGAAGTCACTGGATTTGGAAAAGTGTTTTTTTATCTAGTGTGTCTAGATTGTACCTCTGTAAACTCTGAGAAACAATGGCAGTGTAATACATTGTTATCATCACATAATTTTAAAATAAACTATATGCTAGTTCGTTCTATTTAAGTCAAAAGAAATCCTGCTCAAACAGCCACTTTTCTATGTATTTTGCAGTGTTTTATTGTACCCATGTATTTTGAAGAGGCATGACCTAGTATTTGAACAAATCAGATGAAATGTCAGATAAGAACATCTATAATGAACCTATCCTAAGCTCTTCATATACTTCTATGTGTATAGTTACTAATATAGAATGTAAATGTGGGTAATTAGCAATAACTTATTTTGTTTGCTTATTGCTACAGAAAAGTTGGATACATGGCTTTTCAAAATTTATTTTTAACATGTCAACATTGTCAAGCTGTTACCAAAAATTTAAAAAAAAAAAACAAAACAACTCCTTAACACCAATGTAACATTAAGAAGCAGGTATTCTTTATTCAGCCAGATGCATGGATGGATAGCTCCTCCCATAGCCATGCATGCTGAGTACAGGAAAGTTTCTGTTTATATACTGTATTTTGCATACATATTCATTGACTGTACCAGAATAAACATAGATATGATAATGCTTTCCCTGAAGTCATTAACATATTTTCCCTCCCCTTTATGCATGTACCTGCAAAATGCGTTCGCCCTGACCTGCGACCATAGAGGCAGTATCTGGCCGACGAGCGGGTTGGAGACCGTGACCAAATTGAAAGTCATCAAATGGATGGGCCACCGGATGATGACTCAGATGCAGATGACATGAGTGGTCACCCCAATGGCCCATCCACAAGCAGATACTGATGCCGAACACGTTTTCATTATTTTTTGTAATGGAGAAAGGGTGAACTATCACCCTGAAACTAAAGCCTTCTGATTGTCTACAACATTGTTTATTTTCTCTGTTCTTTTCCTTTTTGTTTAAAATACTGTTTGTTTTCTCTGTTCATTTTTCTTTTCTTTTTTTTTTTTTTAAAGACAAAAGGGTGAGATGTCGCCCTGAAAATTAAACCTTCTGATCTTGTTTTCATAGTTTCTAGCCACTTTCCCAGGAAAGTAACTATAAACATAGATATTTATAAATTCTTTTAAAGAAACGTCTTCTGATGTACATTTCTCACGACCAGTGTGATTGGGAAGGTGGTAACCTAATATCTAATCCCTGGTCATTGTCAAGAATCTATAAATACTGGAGTCATGGAAATAAAATTGTTCTTTTTCCCTATCATACATTGAGCCATGTCCATGTGAATCATTTCGTGTCCTACAGCGACAAGTGGGAATATGTAATAGGTGGTTTGGGAGGGCTGTACCTTACTAGTACCTCAGCCAATGGGGAAAGAAAGAGGGAAACACGCTGCTGGGAGTTTAGGATAAAAGGAGGCTGCATCCTCCAAAACCCTGAGAGAGACCCCACTGGGGTAGGGCCTAGTGGCCTCTATTCCTTTATTTCTATAAAGTTGCCAGACTCCTCTGTCTCCTTTGTGGACACTGGCTTTTCACAGAGTGGATTTTCTCCACATAAGGTACCAGAAACTGTATAGCAGACAACAATGACCAAAGTACAAATAACAAAAGACTACGTTTGTTTCTGACATAGATCTACATCAATTGATCCTGTTACATCAAAGAATCTAGGCTTAACTGGGTGATGATACAAAGGGCAGTTGTCTCTACCAAAATACCACTGTGAGAACGATAAAGAAAACATGAGCAAAATATTGCCAAATTTGATATTGAGTGGAATGGAACAAATGCTACCTTATAGATTCATATACAGCATTATATACCTTACAAAAAGAGTGCACTTATATACAGGTTCCCTCAGCTAACAGACAGAAAGTTTACTGGATGTAAAACAAAGCAAGTGAATTTACAGCAGGAAGTAACCCCAGAAAGCAATTGTCATCGCTTTGTAGTTCCAGCAATGTTGCTAGCACAGGAATTATATTTATACTTCAAATCCTCACAGTTTACTTTTATTTTATACTACTTTTTTAACTTGGTGCTTTTGGAACGCTTTATTGTAGAGGGCATCATGCCATATTTTACCAACTTTCAAGGTATAAACTAAAAGCTAAGAATGCTTGATTTAAATGCTTCTGATTAATACAAGGAAGCAGATATTACAAATTTCAATAACACTTCTCCATGATGCTGTGGACTTGATTTTCTGAGTCTGAGAGAGTTCCAGCCGGTCAGTGGCTGACCTGTTCCCAAGGGAAAGTCTCTTGAGAACATCTCTCGCTCAAGAACTCATTTTGTAAATAATTTATAGTTCTCAAAATAATATTGTACAGCTGTGATGAGTGTGTTTTTGTCTTGTTCCACCAATGGGACAAGACAGGTGCTGTTCCCTTTACCAATCATGTTAAACCTGTATTGTAACACCCTATAAAAAGAGCTGAAAAGCTCGGAAATAAACCCACTCCTGAAGATCCTCTCTCTGCCTGTTGCATTGAATCCACACTTTATTTCATGTCCAAGAGTGACAATGCTTCTTTTCCTCATTTTTTAATGCTGAACATCCGTTATTTTTTTAAATTTTAGGATTTGGTTCAGAATAAAAGCACCTTACTTTATAGACTTGAACTTTACTCCTACAGGCAGCCTTTCCCAAACTTTTTCAGCTCTCATTTTTACAATTTCATTAACCTCCTAACAGATGTTAGGGATTTAGGCTTAAAGGCTGTCACTGCTTTATTGTAGTAGTTTAGATTCAACAATTTGAGTTTCCTGGCCAATGCACCAAATAATGTGTTGGGTTTTAGCACTAGCTAAAATCACCAGGGCACTTACTCATTTCTTGCTGTGAGATATGGATTAGGAGAAGGGCAAAACAGGCTTAAAACTTAAAAGGAATAAAGAAACTTTATTATCAGCACTACAAGAATAAGAAACCAGAATAAAACCTCCAGAAACTTTTTCTCCCCCCACCCAACATTTTTCCTTTCCCAACTGACAATGCAGAGACAAAACCTGGGATGTTAAAGCAGTGCCAATTATACAATAGTCTTTCATCAGTTCTTGTAGGGAGAGGAGTTTTCTCTTGTCATTCCATGGAGAGTTCTCCACTAGAAACAGTTTTCTTGTAGTTTTTCATTTCTACGGCTGGCAGCTGCCTGGGAAAAAACTCTGCCATCATGCCCTCCTCCCATTTTCATGCCAGTCAGAGGTGTGTTCATGGGCCATGAACTCAAGGGGTATTATTTTAAGGATGAGTTATTCAAAGGCAAAAATTCTCTTCATCTGTCTCTGTGATCATCTCTGGGGACAGAGGTTTACTTATTCTCTCCCTGGAGCAAAGGGTCTTCATCAGCTCTCATCTCTCTCTCCCTGTTCAAGAATCTCATGGGATCACAGCTACTCTACTATTTGCTTAGCTTCATCAATGGATACTTTTGCTCAGATCTACAGCTTGAATACTTCATTTCCCCCAATACTCTTTCATGAATTAAAGGAGTTATTTTTCAGAACATTATTGTCCATCTCCATGGCCCTACCAAAAGAATATTTCAGCTTCATCTCCTCATTCTCCTTCCATCTGAGGCTTGACTCTTTCTTTTACTGACCTTGATGTTTCATGTTGTCTTTTTACGCGTCTCTTTGTTCTTTTCTTTCCCTGGAGAGAGGCTTAAAGTCTGCAGGTCTCATCTGTGTAGTCAAAGGATTAAATCTGGCCCAAGCCACAGCAGGCAGTCACGGTGTTAGATTTCAGGTGTGGCTTGTTCCTCTCTCAGCCCACAGCCGCTGGGATGGGCAGATGGTCCTCTGCCTGGAGCCGTCTGTGCCGGCCTGAGGGAGGGGGAGAGGTGTTTGGGCCAGGGGCCCCCTGGGGAAGAGCATTGGCCACCCCGCCAGAACGGGACCCAGTGAGCTTCCCAGGAGAAGCCAGTGCCGCAGCACAGCCTGGCCCGGCCTGGGGGGGAGGAGGCTCTCAGTCTCTATCCCCTGCCCGGGAGCTGCTGGAGTCCAGCCCAGCCCCGCTCAGGCCTTACAGGCCGCGGGGAAGCAGGCCAGCCGCACCAGAGTTCTGGTACCTTTCAAGGCTGGAAAGAAAGAAAAAGGAAGTTCCTGGGCTTGGGTTTTTAAAAGGTGGTATTCACAAAGGTGAACTTACTCTTCAGTGGTGCAAAATGCTCTCAGTTCTCAGAACTGGACAGGTATTGGCCTGATCTCAAGCAGAGAAGAAACTCCCAGGAGCCTCTCTCAGAGATATCACTTCCATGGATGTTTCCCACTTCTTTCCCTAAATGCCAAACTACCACATTGATGACTGATCTGGCATTGTTCACACTAAAACACCTATAAACCTTTTTTTATTCTTTCCATATATGCATACATGCCAGGTATTTCATACAACAAATGAACAAACAAATTCTTTCATACTTTTTTGTCCTCCATCATGTAACCATACATAATTCTTCATCTTATCTGGCCTACTTAAATTGGATGATCAAATTAAAATGTTATTACATTCAGCAAACTAGAAAACTCTATGACAATGAAATAGAACTGGTGACTTGATGAGGTACTATCTGGTAATTTAACACTGAAAACCAGAAGCTGGAATTGGGAAGGAGGAGCGATAATTGAATCTTTCCCTCTCATTAACTACCCCACACCTTATTACACTTCCCTCACTTAAAACTTGCATTTTGAAACAGCTTTGAGACATGAATTAGACATTTTGCAGTTTGGGAGTAAAGGACATTACTTTTTCCCTCAAGGCAGAATTTCTACTCTATTCACATTCAAACTGCATTGCTTATTTAAACAGGAAGGAGAAGCTGAATGAAGATGGCACTGCATAAATGCCCTTTTTTGAGGGCAATGCAGTCCTGCTCTATTGGTGTAAAAAACACACAGGCTCGCGGTGAGAGACAGGGTCAGGCTGTTCAGGTATAAGCAGTTTATTATTTATTATTTAGGTAGAGGGTGGAAGAGATTTGTTTACGCTGCCAGCCACAGTGTAAATGTGGTCAGAGAGGAAGAGAGTGGAGAGAGGGGTCTGGGAACATGAGGGTGGAGAGTAATTAAGGGGGTATAGAGAGAGGGGAAAGAGGGGGTAAGAGTGGGGAGTAAGAGAGGAAGTTAGGAGAACAAGTTAAGAGATTAAGAGAGGAGCGGGTAAGAGCAGAGCAGAGAAGTTAAGAGAGCAAGAGTAAGAGAGGAAGTTAAGAGAGAAAAGTTCAATTACATTATATCTTCAATACATTATATCTTTTTCTATAGTGAATATTCTAATTCCTACTGACCAACCAGTATACAACACACATTCTATAGAATTTACATATTGCCTATAAGAACTACTACATTACCATACAGTGTTACATTTTAAACTCTAAAAGCTACTTTTCAAATTCTTCTCTTGCTGCTTTTGACCTTTGGATTCACTATCAGCCGAAGGGTATTGTTTCATCAACAGGGATCTCCTTCAGCTGGCTAGGCTATTGTTCTTTGGTTATATAGTAACTAACGCTCAGTATCCTATAGCTCAAAGCTAGTTTTCAATTCCATTTCGATTCTAGGTTTCATATTTTCAGAATCTTTTGCTAAACAATCATATTCATAAGGTTTCCCTGTTTCATCTTCCCCAACACTGCTCTTGGTTTCATCCCAGCCTCCTTCCTTCACATTGTGCCAGTCTCAGCAGTAATCCAGTCCCCGCAGGGCTGCTGCAGACACAGGATTTACTCCCAGACTGCAGCAGTGACCTAGGCCCCATGTCACTTATTCCAATCTTGAACAGTCCATTGCAAAAACCCCTATGGAGATGCTACCTTGCTGGGAAGGTGGCTGTACTTGTTTGCCCAAATTATACCATCACTCCTGAGGGAACTCAGCACTGATGGAGCTTTTAACACTGCAGCCAAAGGCACCATGGAGAAGTCCACATCATGATCCTGAGGGGGGACATGATGGGACTGGAAGTGAGGCCCCAGCACAACTAGCCTAGCCAGGACTTCCTCATTTCAGAAACTCATGGAGTGTGTAGACTTCTCAGAGACCCCTGTACTGGGCAGGAAGGCAACATCAAGTAAGAACCAGGTCATCTTGCTACCTTTACTTAGCAGCTGTTGACCCTGGAATCACAGAGGGATTCCAGGTGTCCATGAGTTATTTGAGAAAGCAGATGTCGCACCTACACTGGAAAAATGCCTGGCATTACTTTTTTCTACGCCTGTCATTGAGGGTATGTGAAAGAAGAATTTTTGCTCCTTTAAGGGTATCTGGTTATTAAAAATGAGATTCACTTAATAAATTATAAAAAGAATTTAATATAAATAAAAAGACAATTAGGAGACAAAAGAAATAAAGCAAAGGGTTAAAACGGCCGGGTGCCCTGGCGCCTTGCCAGGAACACACTTGGTATCTCAGGGATACTCTTTTTATCCCCTCCTGCTGTGAGGGGTTAATGCATATTCAAGCATGTCCCCTCCTTGGTTCCGCCTTCTTGGATCATGCTCTTCACAATTTTATTTTCTGCTGGTCAGCATATATTTTTGCTGGTCATCATTATTCTTGCTGGTCATCATTATTTTGGAGTTTGGTTTCTTTTCTTTTTGCAAATGGTCAGGGCAGATAACAGTCCGGGCCCGTCATCCTTCCCCTGAGGACAGCTGGGTTTCATATCTTCCGCTGATAACAGTTTGGCCTCTATTGTTCTCTTGATAACAGCTTGGGCCCCACTGTCCTTGCCCTCTGGGGTTTCCTTGCCTTGTACCTAGGAAATTCTTTTAAACTTAAGACTTGTTAGCAAGAAAAAAAGTACATACATAGCTAAAAAGTATTTAATATATAATATTCATCTGCAAAAGCCAATATCACAATACAAATTTATAACATGGTCAAGGTCCTTTTCAGTGCAAAAAGGAATAATAAGAAAAGGAGGAAAACATAAACAAGAGTATACAGGGACACAAACTTGATGGACAAATAAGGGAGTGTCTTGGGGTGGTTTTATGATGATACTTTATTCCTTAATTGTCTGCTTTATGCCCAGAAATGGCTGGTCTAGCTTTAAGATGGACCTGGGGGTGGGGCAGGGAGCCTTGGGCTCCTGCACAGCTTGGTTTAAACTCTCTTGCCTTGGTGTGCTCCAGGTGGTGCAGACCCAGACCAGGATGTTACATTGTTCCTTTTGTTGGATTAGATTTTGCTTGCTTAGGCACAAAGCTTCTTCTTTTTTTTTTTTTCTTTCCCCGTGTTTTTCCCTGGACTCCATCAGAGATCCTTTAGTTGACTTTTTGTTTTTGTTTTCCTTGAACTGTTTTAGCTTAGATGGTTTTTTTTCCTCTCTGCTCTCAGGAGCTTCCTGGGACTGTGCCGGACTGTCAGGGCCCCAGGAGAGACCGAGTTAGCAAAAGAAAGGGCAGCAAAACCCACCAGTTTCGCCTGCTGCGAGGAAGAGACTAATGCCAGAAAGGTTCTCATCTATTCTGCCTGAATGACTGCGTGAACTCCTGTTCCTCCCCTTCCCTGAGACAAAGGGGGCAGACGCCATCTTTGCCTCCTGGCCACGTGGCCTAGTGGGGGCTAAGGTTTTGAAATTTCAATATCTAGCATTTATTAAATCCTTTTCTGTGCCGTACAGGCACCCCGTTTTTGTTAATAAACAGTTTGGGTTTTTTTTCACTTTCACCCACTGGTATCCATTTCTCTCATTGGCAAATGTGATTATCAAATCCCTTCTCTTTAGAGGAAATGCTCATTCCAGGGCATCTTCTCCTAAAATTTGTTTCTAAACCGAGATAGGGAGGCAGTGATGAGAACCAAACCTAGTCACACACTAATTGGTAAAAATATGTAGAGTTCAAGAATGTTTATTATTCATAAGATTATTTGACTAGGGACCTTGTCAAATTGGAATGATAAGGAAAGAGAAAGACAAACACACAGGGACATAAAACATCACCAATTATCATTAAAGACAATAACCACCAACATATCCCTCCAATCACAGTAACTGATGTGCTATCAAGCAACTACAAGTGCTACTTCCAGGAAGACCAGTCTGGACCTCAGGTCCGCAGGTAAACTGGCCTGGGCTCCAGCAGCCAGACAGGAGAAAGTTCTGGGCCTGGAGCTCCCAGAGAAAGCAGCTGGTCTTAACATTCCATTGTTAACAGATGATAAATTATCTGCACCTGGTGAGATAACACAATGATTGTTCTCCAAAAACAACTGGCCTATAGAACTGCACAGTGCCCATTGTGTAAGAAGAACAACTGGAAATTCACCAGCCCTGGTGCCCTCCAAACTCAGCCAGGTCAAGTGGAACATTAGGGTCAATAACCACTAGGGACCACCAAACAGATCCCCAGGACAGAAGAACACATGAATAATATTATTTTGAGAATATTGGCCGGCGCCCCGGCGGTGTAAGCCTGAGGCGGGGTCGCCTCCTTCGTGTGCCCTCCCGGAGCAGACCGATGGGGGGGTGCTTGAACGGGGAGCGCCACCGCTTCTGGGGGATGCCTCAGGGTCGGTCCCATGTCCCTGCTGCGGCTGGGCCGTGCCGTACCCTGCGGTGGGGGACGGGATGGGCCCAGGCTCCGCGCCGGCAGCCGCGCACGCTGTTCCAGTGGAGGAGCGGCTGGCACCGCTTCTTGGACCTTTTGCCCCTGAAGACACGCTGTTAGGGGCGATTCCGAGCACTGTCCCCCCCGCGCCGGATTCTTGGGGCGTGGGGGCGGGTGCTGCGAGTGGTGCAGATGCTGGGACGGGTTCTGCCGGCCCCATGCTGCAGGTTTCCCCTCCTGCGAGCCCAGGTTGTCCCCTGGCAGCAGAGCAGGACGGTGCCGCGGCTTCGCGGGCTGTACCTCTACCGGCGCTGGAGGTGGGCTGTGCCGAGCTGGCTCCAACCCACCCCGCCTCGGGTTCCCGGGCATCGCCCAAGCCTGCAGCAGGAGACGGCCCTCCCCCGTTGCCTCCTGCGGCCGCGGCAGACTGAGGTCCTGCACTGTTTACCACTGGCTCGGGTGGTGATGCCTCGGGGATGGAGCCAGTGGCCTTGACAGGCCAGGGGTCCCAGGCTGCTGGAGCTTCTTCGGCTGGCCTGTGGACCTTGTCCTCTTGTCAAATGACTGTGCAGCTGAGTGTATCAGGCATTCCATGTGCTTCCAAATGCTTTGGTCCGGTGGGTGAGGCCATGAGTGCTCTTCTTGTGGCGTGGTTAAATGTCACTGCCCAAGGCACCATTGCTCACCTAGGGGACATTGATTTGGAATTCCTGGGGTGCATTTCTGCCATTGGTTCCACACTCCTGCCTCCTGTTTCTATCCCTGCGGGACCTGGATTTGCTCACTTTGTGCCTTTTGAGTTTTATGTTCGCAGAGCTGAGACCCAGCTGCAGGGAGATGGTGGCTTCGGGTTCCCTGGACCTCCCTGGGTTCACGGACTGCTGTTCTGACAGCCAGGGGTGATCCTGAATGGGTCTGCACCCGGTCCATCCTTGGTGAGATGCTGTCAGAGATTGGCTTCCGTGGGTTTTGACACTGGCATGGACATCATGATTGTCAAGTTTGCTGATGGATCCGATGCTGACACATTCTACGCAAAGAAGAACTTGAGACTGACTCTTTGTTCAGCATTTTCTGTTGTCTTTTCTCATGATAGACTAGTCACCATCCGTGACTTGATGCAAGGACAATTGGATCACAGTGATCTGGAGTTTCAACCAGTCCCTGGGACATTCCTGTTTTCTGTATCAAGAACAAGTCTGGGAAATGGAGGTTGCTACAACACCTCCAGAAAGTTACTGCTATGATGGAAAGCATTGGGAAGATGCAGGCTAGCATGCCTTCACTTGCCATGCTTCCTGCCGATTGGCTAGTCCTCATCGTGGATCTGAAGGATTGTTTTTTACGATTCCTTTGCATCCTGATGACAGACCGAAATTTGCTTTTCTGGTGCCAGCTATCATTAATGCTGAGCCCACACAGAGATATCAATGGAGATTGTGCCATAAGGCATGCAAAATTTGCCGGCATTTGCCGATGATATGGGGCTTTAGCCCTCTCTGGAGCTGCAAGTGACTCCTGAAACAACCTCCTTGAAATTATTTGAGGGTCAAAATAATTTTTGGGACAAACAGTCCCGCATTTCGAGGTGCAATTATTTTTTTTGCATTCAGTGCAGACACTGCATGAATGATGTCCAAATATTAATGGACTTTTACATGGTTGTGTCCCTATATGGGACTGACCATGACAGAACTGTCTTCCTTGTTTGGTCTATTAAAGGGGGACTCTGATTTTAAAGTCACCTCTGACACTGACCCACTGGCACAGTAGATGCTGGAGGAGGTTCTGCGAGCAGTTTCTGCTCCTCAAGTTTATTACATTAATCTTTCCATTGATGTCGCTGGTTTGTTTTTTTTGGTTTTTTTTTGAGAGTCATGAGGCTGGATCAGCCCAATTGATAGAATTACAGACTGCTGTCATAGCATTTCATAAGTTTTCCCAGGCACCTTTCAATTTGGCCGTGGATTCTGCCTCTGTGACCAAATTGAGAGCCATCCACAAGCAGGTGTTGATGTTGGACAACTGTGTCATTTATTTTTGGGGTTTTTGTTGTTTTTCTGGGTTTTTTTTTTTTTTTTTTTTTTTTTTGTAATAACGAAAGGGTGAGATATCACCCTGAAATTACAGACTTCTGATTGTATGGAGTATTGTATTTTTCTATTATTTATTTTTTTGATTGTTTATAATGTTGTTAGTTTCTTTGTTCATTTTTCTTTTTCATTTCTTTTTGTTAAACCAAAAAGGGTGAGATGTCGCCCTGAAAACTCAGCTTCTGAGCTTGCTAACATAGTTTTCTAAGGACTTTCCCAGGACAGTAACTGTAAACATAGATATGTGTACATTCTTTCTGTTACACGTCTTCTGATGGGCATTTCTCATGGCCAGTGCAGTGAGAAAGTGTTATCCTGACCATCCAATCCCTGGCCATGGTAAGAAGCCTATAAATCCTGGGAGGAAAAATAAACTCTGCTCTTTCTTTTACCACACCTCGACCTGTGTCCGCGTGATCTATTCATCTTCAGCGGTAACAGACCCCCACAGCCATTCTTGCAGAACCTGATTGGTTCTGTCAGATGGAGTTGTTTGTGAAGATATTAAGACCCATTTCTCCTATTGTTATGATCTTAGAAATGCCTCTGCATGAACTAACGTGCCAACGAAACCATATGCCAGTGACAATAGTATGGGTTTTATTTGATATGAGAGAGGGAAAGAGAAATAAAGAAAGAAATAGAAAATAGAAAATAGGAGCGGGGACAGAAAGAGGCTGATAGAATGTAGCAGGTTGACTGCTGGCCAAATGCCAGTGCACTCATGAAAATCATCTCTTCCTCTGCTATAATTGGAGCAGAGGAGGGGGAAAAAATGTTAAGCTAAAGCTCATTGGGTTGAGATAAGGTTTAGGAGAAATTAGGACAGAATAAGGAAAATATCACCACTCCTTGGATCCAAACAATATTCCATTGATCCTCTCCAGCTGGTCTTCTTGGTGGTGATGGTACCACCGAAAAGCATAGAATCTGATGGGTTAATATATGCTCAGGCCAGGTAGGAAAACCCAGGCACCTCCGGCAGTGGGGGGGTGGTTTGCCATCGTCTCTTAGAATGGACTCTGGGTTTATTGCATCACGTGCAGTCTTGTGGTGCAAGGCTTAGGAAAGACTCTGGGGGGCACTTGGGGGTGTCTTTGAGGGATTATGGCACCCCAGCATCTGCCTATCTCATGAATGTCCTGTGGATGTGGCCTGTGGGGTTGTGGGTTCCACAGCTGGGCCAGTTTGTGTAAGGGAGGATGGGTGTTCACTGCCTCTGACCAGAGATTGCACTCGAAACCTCCTCCTTCTGCCTGGTCTCTGGGAGAGTAAACTTGGCTTCTGTGGCCTGTGGTCTCCCCCACCCCAAACTCAGCCAGGGAAGAATGTTGCGTTTGGCTTTCTTGTGGATGCATTCCTCTTCTTCAGTCCTGTTTGGTTTTTTCCCTAGGCCTGAGATGACTCAACAATAGCATCTTATCTATGTGGTTTAATTTACAGTCCAAAGTTCCAGTAAGGTATCTTCAGGGAGGCTTCTTTGGTTGTAGCATCTTTATAGTTTTTGTTATAACAGGCAAAACTCTTATATCAATGTTTGAGGCATGAACTATTTCAGTCTCTGGCACCTATCACTTACTTGAACTGAATAAATCATTCATCTATTAAAAAAATGTGTCAAGAGAACAATTCATATCATAGAATCATAGATTATCTTGAGTTGGAAGGGACCCATAAGGATCTAGTCCAACTCCTCTCAGGACTACCTAAAACTAAACCATGTTATAGATACATAGTATAATATTTGCTTTTCACAAGTATTAAGATGAATGCTATATGTATAATGTTAAAATGGGTCTACTGTAACAGTCGATATAGTATGTTTGAACTGTCTGCTTAGGTAGGATAACATTCAATGAACAGGTGATGGGGACCCTGCTGATTATCAACACTCACCGTCTGTGGAAAGAAAAAGACAAGGCACAAATTAAAAGGTGATAAGAAGAGGATTAAAACCACAAGCCAAGAAACACGCATGCTCTAAAAAGGTAGAGCCAAGGAGTGGGCATGCAAAAAAGTTCCTGGAAAATGCAAACTAGTTAATAGAAAAGTTTGAATATGCATAAAGTCTATGAATATGCATCATGCTGAAGCAATAAAAATGGTATATAGTGTTTCCAAAACATAGGTGTGCTCTTGGCAGAGTGCCAAGCACCTAGCCATTTTAACCCTTTGCTTTATTGTCTTTACCTCCTATTGTCTTTTTTATTAAACCTTTTAAAATTTGCCGGAACAGTGACCATTGTTTTTCACATTCCATAAGAATTAAAAATTAAGAGGGAGTGTTATACATTAGAGGGGAATCTTAGTTATCAGGCATTCCAGGAAGTCTGTACCTCTCAAGTACCTCAGTCAATGGGGAAAGAGAGAGGGACATGTGGCCGAGAAATTAGGATAAAAACGAGTCTGTGTCCTCCAAAAATATGAGAGATCCCAAGGGAATGCCCCATGACCTCTCCCTTTATTTGAATAAAGTAAAAGGACTCCTCTGTCTTCTTTTTGGACATAAACTTCTGGTGTTTGTGGATTAATTTTCCTGACACTCATGCCCTATTGATGCCTAACGAAGCTACCTGGAACAGAGGCTGGACAGAGTTAAAGGAATAAAGTAGGTATTTATTAAAAGGCCTTCAAAGGGTACACCTTGGGCAGTGCAAGAGCCTGGCTGTGATGAACCCAAGATGGATGACCGGTCACAAGTTTTCACACTTTTATAACTTTTGGTCCATTTACATATTTTGGTTAATTGTCCAATTATGGCTTCAAATTATGAAGTCACATCCTCCTGGTTTGCTCTCTTCAATTAGCTGTTGTTTATACTTTTTGGGCCTGGAGGTACAACAGTGTCTTGGTTCTCAGGCTGAAAAAGGATTGTTTTGTCTAACTACCCTGTAAAGAGAACTTGCTAACATTTTGTTGGGGAAGATGAAACAGGGAACCCTTATGAATATGATTCTTTGACAAAAGATTCTGAAGGTATGAAGCCTAGAATCGAAATAGAAATGAAAGCTTGCTTTGAGTCATAAGATGCTGAGTGCTGGTTACTATATGACAAAAGAACAATAGCCTAGCCAGCTGAGAGAGAATCCCTGATGATGAAACAATGTCCTTCTGCAGATAGAAAGTCCAAAGGTCAAGAAGCAAGGGAAGAATTTGTAAAACTTTTAGAATTTGAAATGCAAAACTGTATGATAATGTAGTGATTCTTATAGGTTGTATGTAAAATATTTAGTGGGTGTGTCTCATAGTGATTGGTTACTGGGAATTAGAATATTCACTATAGGAAAGCATATAATGGATTGTAACAAGAACCTCGCTCTCTTGATCCCTCCCTCCCCATCTTTAACCTCTTCTCTCCTGTTCTCCCCGTCCCTCTCTCTCCCCTTCCCCAGGACCACATGGATGCCGAGGCTGGTGGCGGACACGGGTCTCTCCCTCTCTTTGCCCTTATAATAAATTGCTTCTACCTGAACAGCTTGACCCTGGAGAAGTCTCTCACCGCGAGCTAGTGTTTTGCACATCAATACACTTTATATGAAATTCAGAGTCATACATTAAGGCAGTACAGAATCTGGAAAATATAAAAGCTAAAACTTAAGGCATCATTTCTCTCTTTTAGAGGCTTGACAAGGCCTCTACCTTGTCAAGTCTCTATTCTAAATGTCTACTAATAATAGATATTTAATAATAGATAAATATTTAACAACAGTAAATATCTAATAATAGATAAATATATAACAATAGTGTGAAAAACAAAGTTCATTCTTTAAAATTTTTGTAAGTTTAATAAGGGATAAAAGTGACAAAATCCAGTGCTGGGGTGCTTCACCATTTGCCAAATGAACACCCTTAGCTTAAAACAGTGTTTATATACTGTTATGTTACAGGGAGTACATGCGTATTCATAAGAGTTTATTCATATTCAAACATTCCTTTGAGTTCAGATGTTATTTTGCTTGGTTTTAACCTTTGACTTCTTTTTATGCCATTTTGTAGATTAAACCAATATATTTTATTTATTCTTGTGGTTCCATCCTGTTGTTTTTACACTCCCTGATAACGAGGAGTCAGTAAATTTGGTTCTGTTTTTTGTCACTTATCACTCAGTCCACCTAATTATCTTACACTATTCTCTGAGTTAGTGAAATAAAAACATTTTAACATCACATAGTCTCTATTTTAATATTATGCTATGGCCTAAGATATATTTGTGAAATTACTATTTATATAAGCTATATGGTGCATACATAGATGTGGATGCTAAATACAAAAAGCAAGCAGGGAACAGAGCCTATATGAAACTAAGTCACACAGGCTTCTCACTCTGGCCTGAGAAAGCATAAGAAAGAATCCAAACAGTCCTTGGTAAAGGACAACAATCTTTGCAAGTGTTGTTTAGGAAACAGTCAAGGGGTGGTGTTCCACTTAACCAATGATGGTGATGTGTTGCTTTAATGACCAATGAGAATTTTACCTCTCGGACCTTCTTGAACATGTCTATAAAAGAAGATCAAGAATAATAAACTTTGCTCTTTTGGACAATGCAGCTAAGAGAGTCATGTCGTACTGTCTTGCCATTCCTAATATAGTGCGACACATAAACTCACAGTTTATACTATACAAAAAAGCAGTTAAAAGGAAATATAAATTTTACCGTATAAATATCTTTGTGATTAATGATAATATGCAAAAGCTAATACATAAATGTGAAAGCAAATATTCTATTGTCATTTACAACAATAGTAATGTCTTGCACAGACAGCTATCATGGAAAGAAGAATAATGATTATTATGAACAGTTCTTTAGGCAGAGAAGAGGAATCATTTAAAACATGTTTTTGTCTGCATTAGTTTCTGTTTTTTCGGTTGTTTCAGAAGTAGAAGCTTTCTTAACTCTGGAGTAGTGAATACAGGGTCTTTTGCCAGGAACATTGACTGCGGAGAGTGCATTCAGCAGAACTTGGAATGGTCCTCTCCACTTGGCTTGTAGAGAATCAATGTTTCACTACTTTACATAGACCCAGTCTCCAGGTTGGAAGGGATGTGTAAGTGTGTCTAGTCTTATGAGTCTGAATAGCACGATGTAATTCTGGAGCTTCTGTAAAGTGGAACTTAAAGTTATTCAATATCTTTGTAAATTAAGTTTTCCTTTTATGTGAATTTCACCTGGAATATGCCGAATCTGATATGGCTTGCTATAAAATATTTTATAAGGACTGAAGTTATGCCTCAGCCTTGGGTGTATGTGGATTTTTAGTAAAGCTATAGGCAAGGCTTGAACCTATGTCATGGATGATTCTTGACAAATTTTGTTAATTTGTGTTTTGAGTCTCTTATTTATACTTTTAAATTTACTACTTGCTTGGGATCTATAAAGTGTATGCAGATTCTAAGAAATTTCTAAAATCCGGTTAACTTTTTTAGCTACAGTTGCAACAGTGTGGTCTCTTATCTGATGACATCCATAAGGGAACTTTGGAATTATATGATTGAGCAAAGCTTTTACTACTTCCTTGGCTGTTTCAGTGTGACAGGGGTAAGCTTCTGGCTGTCTACTGAAAGTGTCTGTTATTTATTCACCACAGGAACAAACTCAGATCCAGACAGAGACCCACAAACAGAGGCAGGTTGTTGGGTTTTGAGGGACAGAACCAGGGTGGAGTTCAAGGTCAGGGACCCCTAGGAACACAGCAAGGGAGAAACCCCAGGGGCTGAAACCCAATCAGAACTCCCCCGGTTGCCACCCCATGAGGGGTCTGGGGTGGAGTTTATTCCCGAGCTCAGAGGGCCCATCCTCCAAGGCAGAGGAATGGAATGCACTCTTGCTGGGCTTTAAAGCCACACCTCTCACTTTCACAATGCTTATCTGAAACTAAATGTTTGCCTCCCTGGGGGATGGGAGGGGGGGGCACCTCACAGGTGTCAACTAATATTAGTATGTACTGGTATTTTTTTTTGTGTGGTAACTGTAAAATTTATTTAGTAGTATTTTCTAGGAAGATCTGCTTCTGTTACTCTTAACATAACTTTTTTATGCATGTCAGGGTTGTTTTTACAGCAGATTTCACATGTGCCTACTACTGATTGTAAAATATTAGCGGTTTGTTTATTACTACTTTGTTTTAGATGTTTTAAAAGTTTTTTTAACTTTGAAAGGTGTGTTTTTATGTTTTCTCTAAGCTAACTTCTGAAGGATCAGGAGTGGGACTACACCTTGATTCGCTGGTATAACAACCTATTTACTTTCTGTGATTTCAGCTTTAAGGAACTTAATTAGTCTGTGGTTTGCTTGGTCATATTTTGGGGTGAACTCTGACAAATTATATTTTTGTGGAATTACTGCAAGAATACTTTGTTCTGCAATTCTTCTTGCTGCTTTATCAGTAAAGTGATTTCTTAATTCTGAAGTTTTTTTTCTTTTTGGTGACTTTTACAATTCATGATTATCGCACCGTATTAGGAACGACGAAAGTGCAACACAGACTCTCTTAGCTTGGTTGAAAAAGAGAGCAAGTTTTATTCTTCCAGATCTTCTTTTATAGACAGTTCCGAGAAGGTCCGAAAAGGTAAAACTCTCACTGGTCATTAAACCAACCTATCACCATCATTGGACAGTTAGGAACACCACCCCTTGACAGTTTCTTGCAAGAAAACAAGAAGGTGACAAACAACACCTGCAAAGGTTGTTTTCCCTCTCCAAGGACTGTTTTTATTCCTCCTTATGATTTCTCAGGCCAGTCTGAGAAAGCTATGTGACAGTTTCACACACACTGTTCTCACTGCTGGCTTTCTCACATTCAGCATCCATACATATCCCTTTTTGTTTTAAGGAGGAAAGGCTGCGTTTGTAGTCTCCTGCTGGACTCTTGCAGGAAAGAGAACAAACACAGCACAAGAGGTCTTCTTCAGCAATTTGTCAGTCATCAACAAAACCTCGATTGGACACTGATTTAGAATGATCAGGGAGATTCTCTGGCACACGCTATCTAGTCCTTCATGCACTACCATCAAGTCTTGTTGTTCATTCTTGCAAGGAACTGATTGCTAATTCTAATACAGCTAGTAACTAATTCAAATAGAGCAAACAAAACATCATTAGTCTGCTCAAAAACTGTCAGCCTAACTTGTCAACAGGGAAAAATGCTCATTCTCTACTTGTAGAAGGACCATCTGATTGATGATTGCCATCCTGATCATCATTCGAAGGTTGCCTGTTGGCTGCTTCCTGCCCTTGGTGTCGCAGGTCATGATGAACACACCTTGCAGGTATCCACCATATCCCAGTATCTGTGGAAACGCATACATACCCACTACCCCAAGCGATGAGCTCACACAGGCCCTCCCACTTGTTAGTGGTTAGATCCCACACCCAGACTTTTGCTCGAGGCAGGTGCGTCTCGCCTGAGGACTGCAACAAAAGGAAATGATTCAAAATGACAGGATTGTCTGAATTTTCTGGCACTGTGAGGTGATTGATTGTATATAGAGCCTTTTCCAACTGACTGTGCAACATTTCTCCAGTCATTCCCCCTTTTTGTTTTTCCTTTAAGATACCATGAGTGCGTTCAACAGCTTGCCCAGCTGGAGAATGTGAAATACCAAATTTGTGCTAAACTTGCCATAATTGTAAAAACTGTCGTGTTTTTTATGAGATGTAGGCAGGACCATTATCAGTTTTCACAGAACAAAGTATACCTAAGACTGCAAATGCAATCTTCCAATGGGCAATAACATCATGACCTTTTTCTCCAGTGTGAGCAGATGCCCACATAGCAGATGAGGTGTCAATAGACACGTGCACATACTTAAACAGACCAAATTCAGCAATATGAGTGACATCTGTTTGCCAAAGCTGCAAGGCTTTTAGGCCTCTGGGGTTTACCCTGGCTGGTAAAGGTGCAGCAAGTCCATGAGAGTCAGAGCAAGAGCTGACAATGTCACGAGCCTCAGTTGGTGTTAAGTGAAATTGCTTTTGCAGGGTATGTGCACTTCGATGAAAAAAATCATGCAACACTTTGGCCTCTGCAATTTTGTCAGGCTGAGGTGCTACCCATGCAGGGTTAGCTAACCTATCAGCCCTGGCATTACCTTCTGTTATGAAACCTAGTAAGTTAGTGTGACTCTGAATATGCAGGATGTAATATGGGTGAACTGGAGCCTGGATTGCATACCACAAAGATATCAACAACCAAAGTAAATTTTCATTATCAACTTCTTTCAGAAGTGCAAAATCCAAACATTTGTCTAAGTCTGCTACATAAGCAGAAACAGTGACCAAATTTAGTGGTACCTGAGAGAACCGCTGGAATGCCATGGCAGCAGCTCTCAGTTCAACTAACTGGGCTGAGCCTGACTCATGGCCCTCCAGCACTTGCCACTCAGATTCATCCTTCCACATAAGAACGGCCTTCCCCGTTCTTCCTGATCTGTCAGTGAAGATGGTGGGTCATTGCACCGGCACCTGACTACTCTTTGACCAAAAAGACAATTTGGATGACTTTGACAATTGCAGTAATTTATGGCTGGGCAGATGATAAGCTATCTGCCCTGAAAAATTTTGCAGTGCACTCTGTAAGGAAGTGCTGTTGGTAAAAATCCATTCAAATTCCTCCTGTCGTACTGGGAGGATGATTTTTCTGGGGTCAGCTGCCATTAACTGCAAACACTGTTGACGGCATTTAGTTAACAATTGAGCAACCAATTCAAACAACGTGGGTGCTGTCTTTTTCAGTTGATGGGGCAGAAAGACCCATTCCAAAATGTGCAAAGGATCAGACCATTTTTCACTCCATTGGCCAATGATACCTGTAGGATGAGAATCTGGGTAGGTAATAAAAGCAGTGATATCAGTGGAGGGATCTACTCGGTAAACCTGACAAGCAGAAACAGCTTGTTGGACTTCCTCCAGTGCTCACTGTTGATGTATTTTATATATTGGTAAAGGCCTGTCTGCACAAACCAGTCTTTGAAATAAGTTGTGATATTAAAGGCTAAAGTCCTTGAAACCTTCCTGCAGAAGAGAGAGTAAAGCAAAACAATATCCTTGTGTACAGGAGAAAAAATGTAAACCTATATGCATTAGCCAATGGTAACTTGCTTAACCCGCGGACCCTGTAGAACCCTATAAAAGGTGTGCTAAAGATAGAAATAAACGGTGTTCACATTTACTTCTGTGAAGACTGGTGAATAGCTGGTGGTCTCTCAATATTTGGCGCTTCAAATGGGACACCCTGCGGGCAGGGGGGCTTCGGTGGGTCCACGCACGGTGGGACGGAGCCTCGGACTGAGGTTGGTGGAGCGGATCTGAGCGCAGATAGATGCTGCCTTGGATCGGTACCGGATAGGCGGTGCATGAATAAAGAGGGGCGAGTCGCTGGGGGAGTCCGAGGGGCGGAGGGCGTTGTAGAGGGGTCACGACCTTCCCCCCCGTCGTTTGCCGCTAGCATGGAAGTGGAATTTGCGGAGGCGAAAAAACTGCTTCTCAGCATTCTCGTTAAACGAGGCAAAGCAGCCCAGGAAAAAGACCTGGATATGCTCATTATATGGGCTAATTGTCACAGGCATTTGGCAGTGCCCCCACTGCTCTTTGCAGTGAAGGAACGGACTGATATAACGGCTCTGATATGGGAAACGGCAATCACGGAAAAGAGCAAGGACACTGTGTCTCTTGGTCGAACTTGGCAGATTGTAATTAATACCTTAAAAAACAGAAAAGCGAGGTATGCTGAGGCTGTGAGGCCCGTAATTCTACCTGCATCACAGCAGCAGATGCCTTTACCTCCCACTGCTGGGCAAGCACTCCTATCTATGCTGCCCATGGAAAGAGGGAGGCAGAGTCAGAGAGAAGAAAATAATAAGAAAGAAATTCCACAGCAAACGCTGAAACAACAAACAGAATCTGTTCAGCTATGGCAGGATGTGATACATCCGGAACTATTTGCTTCACTTTTGGAGTCACTCTTAACACTACAATCTTATCTAAGTTCCAACTTTGCTACCCTGGAAGAAAAGAAGCCAAATTTAGATTGGTTTCCACCCAAACCAGGAGGACATGGGGGAGCACTAAGGTGTGCACAGGGAACAAAGGCACCCTGGGGGCAGAGGCAATGCAAGAAAAGCTCCAAGGCCACTCTGAACAATTACAGAAACAGCTGAGCAGAAACAGGTGGCTCAGACAGCTTCAAAGAGAGACAAAATAGCCAAAAAATCATGAACTATATGGTATCAAGTTCAAACTTCATCACTGTAATTAGAAGTTGATAAGCTGCAATGGTCACTGTTGTTAGCACCTGGCCCTAAGAGACTTTTCGTGTAACATCGCCTGCTTTTGCAAAAATCATGCCCTTTTTTCCTCTGTCTGCAAACAACGAGAGAGAAATTGAGAGAAAAAAACTGCATTTGTTAAAGTTAACTTTATGAGGTTTTTTTTTCTTTCTCTTCGCTTTTCCTCTCTGCGAGAGTATGTGGAGAATGTGAACAAAGATAACAGCAGCAGAGAGAAGCAGCAGGGCGGGCAGTCCACCCCCCCCTGCTGCTCCCTCTCTAAGAAAAAGCACTGGGATAATACCCAGTTTGTTAAAAAGTCATGATTCATTGGTTTTTAAAATGTTTTTATATACCCTTTTAGAGTTAATTTTGTGTTTTAGGCAATTATGAGTTTATGCAGTTGCAGTTTTTAGAGTTTTACTAGAGAAATGAGAAATTATTGTGATTCTTTGAAAGTTAAAAAAAAAAAAGTGTTTAAGGTGAATATTAACAGAAGTTACCTTGCAATAATTAGTTTTAAAACCTAAGGTTAAAAAATATGGTATGATTTCGAGCTACTAGGAAAACCTTCCAATTAATGTTATCTACAGAAGAGATTTGTGGTTTAAAAAATAATTAGTTAAGAGAATTTACTGTACAAGACAAAGTTAAGTTAGAGCATGTATTATCCATTTGCTTGTTTTTTTTCCACAATTTTACTAAGGTAATTTCAATGTGAGTTATTTTGTTATATAAAACACATATAACTGCATATATACCAATTTGGATTTTGGATTTTAGTTTAAAAATTGGACTTGATGCTTCTGAAAAGTGCTACAAAAGCTGAATGGCAACTTGCCAAATCCTGTGTTGTTGTGGTTTTTCTCTAGAAAAATTGCACTTTAAAATCCTAACCAATTTAAACATATACTAGGCAAATTCCTGTTATGAATGAGTATTTTTAGTAACATTTGCAGTTATTGCGGGTTATTCTCAAAGCTAGATGACATAGAATTGTGATGTATTTGTTACATTTTTATAATCTTCATAGTGAATCCATGTTATTGTTATATTGTGTTCAAAAGGTATATATCAAACTTTTGTTTTTAGTTGCTTTTTGTAGTCACAGAATAAGATTAAGTTATGTTATTATTTAATATAGATTAAGTGTTAATAGAATTAATAAAAGTCAAGTTTTATTATGTTTAGGCTTGAATGTTTTTAAGTTAAGTTTTCTAACTTGGATATTCCTTTAAGGTTAAGTTTTGTTATTTCCTTTTACCATAAATAATTATTGTTAGGTTTAAATATTGTTTTATTTAAATTGTTTTATGTTTTATTGGAGACACTTGTTTAAACTGCAAAGTATAGTTATTTTCCTAGATAAATGTAAATAGCTACAACTGAAACAGCTATGACAGAACGCTGATGAACACCTGCTTGTGGATAGAAGGGAATGCAGTCTGTGACACCCTTGACTTCATCGGGAGTTCTATTGGTTGTTGCAATCTCTGCAGTTTTTGTTTTTTATAGGTTTCTTATTTTTCAGTGTTTCCAGAATTTTAAGAAGATGTACCATTGCTGAGGATCAGCTACCATGGGAGAGGCTTCAGATTAAACCAACTGCTGAATGGTTTAATTGGTCTGGTACCTAAAGCTTCTGATCATTTGCTCTGTACAAATGCATTTTAACAGTTTGCTGTGCTGTAAGCATCTCATAGCTGCTACTATTGAGAACCTTGTTTTAGAAATATGTTAAGAGGCATCTTTCCACTTTAAAGCCTAGGCCCTGGCCAAGCCTAGACTTTACTTGGATGGAATGTTTGCCAACAGATCCAGATGTTTTCTGTACCAAATCAGTATTTGAGTCACTTTTTGACTCAGCAATTTGACCCTATTAATATGACAGCTGGATCAATTTTGAAGTGGGCTTGGAGAATCATTTCCGGAGGTGGTTATCCAGTCCTTCACTGATGATTTTTTGTTTCTGTTTGTTTGCAAACTATGGGATGCTGGTGCAGTGTTTTAGTAATTAATAGTAGTTTTATATTACATATGTTATTAATAATGTTTATTATTTAATTAATTTTAATTGTTATAGGTTCTTATTCATTGTGTATATGGTTTTGTGTTGATGTTGATGTTTATAACAGACGTACATCTCATTTTTATTTTTTTTTAAGAAAACGGGGGAGATTGATGCCCTAAAAGCATTAGATTAGTGTAATTCATTAACTTCAAGGGGAGAAGTGTCTGTGTTTTGTTGGCAGGTTCAAAAAGGTCACCTGTTTATCTGACCAGACTGTCTGCCTTCCTCTGAACACATGAGATCCAGTGAACAGAGATGTCACCACACAGCCTTGGTACTCCAGACATGGATCAGAAGTGGACCTGTCAGGACACAGTTGTGTCTGAACACTATATAGACAGTTGCCAACATAATTTTTATGTTGTTATTATGATGTTGTGTCTCTATCAATTTTTCAGTTATCCTTTGTTTAAAGATTTAGGAGGATCTGAAGAACAACTTGAACATCAAAGCCCTCAGTCACCGATCAGCTGCCAGCTGACATCATGGGAGCAGTGAACGTTCCAGGACTGAATCGTGTTAGAGAAATTCGGTAGAAGATTTAAGAAAAGTGTAGAGACTCCATCTAGCTGTATATAAAGCAAATTATAGTTGTGTGTTTACCCTTTCAACAAATTGCTTTCACGCTTCGGCTACGTATATACCAGAGCACGTGTGTTAAAAGTAGTTAGATAATAGTTTAAGATAAAGAGTTTAGCCTGTATAGTAATTGTTGCATTAGTATAAATATAAGCATCCCCCCCCCCCTTCAAGAGGTAGTGTAAGCATCTTTGAAAGTTCATTTAATGTTAAACTTTTAGCTGTAAGTTTGCAAGTATGGTGTCATTTGCATGGAACAAACTGCTTATGGTAATTGCGTTGTGTATAGTCCTGACCAACTGTCTGCTAACTAGCATCCAAAAGTGACTGAACATATGGGTCACTCTGGCACATTGAACTGGCCAAAGGTCAATGTGTTTGAGCCTAGACACACCTGGAGATCCTTTTCGCACCTGTCTCGTAGGAGTCCCTGAATGGGATCCTCCAGCATTTAAAGGTTTAATTAGTAATGAGACTCGACTGAATCGATTGGCAATGCTTCAAGAGTGCAGTCGCACTGTTGGCTTCACATTAAGACAACTTGAAGCCTGCTGGCAAGTGAAAATTATCGAAGTTCTCAATGTTACCATAGAGCCCCCAGAAGAATTAGATTTGTTAGGTTGCACCAATACCTCAGGTGGATGAATAATGTTTGAACCCCCGACAAAAAGTCATTCTAACAAAGTAATGCAGCACTGGGCTGCAGTCAACCCTATAGCTGATCTCATTACTACCATTGAAAGTAAAGCCTTTATTCCTGGTGCAATCTCACAGGACAATTACCAAAGTGATTACCTAGTTCCATATTCCTAATCTGTGGAGATAGAGCATGGAATTAGATTCCTGCTAATCCACATAGAGGACCCTGTTATCTTAGGAAACTTACTTTGTTTCCATCCAAGTTTACACCAGTTGCTGAATGTAACTAGCAAAATGAAAAACATCAAACAGTCAAAGTGAAGCCTGAATGAATTAAGGCTTAGCAACTCCAAAAAGGCTCACTTGTTAGACTAAGAAAGAATTGAACTTAACATCCACAATGTTAAGTGAACTTTCAGCCAATGTGAGTAGTGTACGTCATGCAGTATTACAAAATTGAGCTGCAATTGACTTTTTGCTCTTAGCACAAGGACATGGTTGTGAGGAGTTTGAAGGCATGTGCTGTCTGAATCTTAATGATCATTCAGCTTCCATCCATAAGCAACTACAACAGCTACAGGATGGGTTACATGCCCTGAAAGAAGATAGTGACCCCATTGGAAGTTGGTTCGCTAGCTGGGGCATCACTGGATGGTTGAGGTCTCTTGTGCTAGAAGGGGGGAGGACTTTACTTATAATGTTAATTGGGGTGACAGTTTAAATTGTATGTTATCTTGTCTTCATAAAAGTATAGAGTCACATCCAAAGCCTGGTTTGTGCAAAAAGAGAAAGGGGGAATTGTTGCTATATTTCATATATTAGTAAAGGCCTGTCTGCACAAGCCAGCCTTTGAAATAAGTCGTGATATTAAAAGCTAAAGTCCTTGAAACCTTCCTGCAGAAGAGAGAGTAAAGCAAAACAATATCCTTGTGTACAGGAGAAAAAATGTAAACCTGTGTGTATTAGCCAATGGTAATTTGCTTAGCCCACGGACCCTGTAGAACCCTATAAATGGTGTGATAACGATAGAAATAAACGGTGTTCACATTTACTTCTGTGAAGACTGGTGAATAGCTGGCGGACTCTCAGTAGCTTGCTGTGCATTGGGAGTCAATTCTCGATGTGAATTCAGATGAGGGTCCCCCTTTAAAATATTGAACAGGGGGGAAAATTGTGCTGTGGTTAGCGCCAGTAAGGACGTAACCACGTGATGATCCCCATCAATTTCTCGGCATCATTCAGAGTCTTAATAGAATCCATGAATTGCAACTCCTGGTGTTGAATGGTTTGATCCAAAATTTTGACTTCTAAATATTTCCAAGGAGGATGCTGTTGAACCTTCTCCGGAGCCACCTGCAGACCATAGGAATGCAGAGCAGTGAACAGCTGAGGTATATCCTCAGCAGTTCGTCCTGGGTGGATGCTACCACCAGGATGTCATCCATATAATGATAGCAGTATGCTTCAGGAAACTGCTTGCTGACTCTGGATAAGGCCTGAGCCACATACCATTGACAAATAGTCAGGCTGTTCTTGCAGCCCTGTGGCAAGACCTTCCATTGATACCTCTGCACAGGTTCAGCATTGTTAATTGTAGGTACAGTGAAAGTGAAATTTTGCCTGTCATTGGATTGCAAAGGAATTGTATAAAAACAATCCTTTAAATCAATGATCAGAATTGTCTACCCCATAGGAAGCATGGTAGGTGTGGGCATACCACGTTGCAGTACCCCCATGCTTTCTATTACTGCAGTGATTTTTCAGAAATCTTGCAACAGTCTCCATTTCACAGATTTTTTCTTAATTACAAAAACAGGAGTGTTCCAGGGACTGGTAGAAGGTTCAATACGTCCCTGTTGCAATTGTTCCTGGACCAATTCACAAAGGGCGACTAACTTCTCTTTTGTCAGGGGCCACTGGTTTTCCCAGATGGGTTTGTTTACTAGCCACCGTAAAGGCAGTGTAGGATACTGTGCGCCCTTCACCATGGCAGCGTCCACCAAAAATGCGTCCTAATCTGTACCCCCCATGCTGCCAAAACATCCCGCTCCCAGAGGTTAAGTGGAGCTGCAGTGACATAAGGCCAAACTGTAGCTGCTTGTCCCTCTGGGTTTTTAATCAGCACGGACTGTTGATTCACAAAGGTCTTTGTAGCACCTCCCAGACCCTCAATGGCTGAATCGAAGGAAGCCAAAGGCTGTGTCGGAAACCATGCAGAAAAGGAGATGATTTTCACGGTTGCACCTCTGTCAATGAGACCCTTAAGCTGGATCTGAGGCGGGCTGGTATTTGGTAGAATCAGGATACACGTCATCTATAGTTGTTGATTGGAAATGCATGCAGTCCAGAAAACTTGTGGCAGTCCAGTAGTTCTAAAGCTAACATCTCCATGACTCTGCTCGGCAGTCCTAGGAACACATGACTTAAAAGGCACAAGTTGAGCAATACGAGTCTTTTCAGGGATAGTAACAGGGGGGTGGGTGTGGAAACCATGGCACAAATTCGGCCTGTAAAGCCAGCATCAATGACTCCTGGATGCACAAAGATCCCTCGTAGGGTTGCACTAGATCTTCCCACAAAGCAGTGCACTTAATCCTTGACCCAAAGGGCCAAATGCATCCAGGAGAACCTTATATACATGGCTAGAATCTAGTGTGACTTGCTACGGTATGTAAATCCACCCTGGCAGCTCCTTGGGTGCTGCCCCTAAGCTGGCTGAGTAGGCCTGTACTGGTACCATGCCCAGGGGACTCGTGTCAGAGCGCAGTTCCCCTGTGCAGTCCTCCTCACGTTTCCCAAATCCGTCAAAGGCTGACCATTGGCATGGTATCTAGATTTACATTGGTTCGCAAAATGACCTGGCTTGTTACATTTAGCACACAGGAAGCTACCCTTTCCTTTTCTCTTCTGCTTCAGCTGTTGTTCCTTACTCTGTTTGCCTCTGTGATCCACCCTGATGGCCTGCCTGTTTTGATCCCATAGCAGCAGCCAAAGCAGACATCTTGCGCTCTACAGAACCCACTTTAGCACATGCTTGGACCATATATGTTATCGAAGGGTCTCCTGGAAGAGCCTCTATGATTTTTCTGCAGTCCTCATGAGCATTATCCCTTGCTAGTTGTTTACATAGAATCTGTCTCAAGTTATCATCCTCAACCTGTTTCTCCAAGGCTACTGCTATTTTCTCAACAAATGGCAAAAATGGTTCCTTTAATCCTTGAGTGATTTTTAAGTATCGTGACCTAGGAGCAGCTGTTTCTATAGTCTTTAGCAATGCTCCAATAACTATTTTCTGTCCCTGTTTGAGAAATCGAGGGTCCCAACAGGCCTGGAGATCAGGATTAGAATAATCACCTGTTCCCACAAGTATGTCTACTCTAACAGCATGTCTGGGATCATGTGCAGGCAAGCACATGTTCTCTTCTGCAGCTGTTTGAGCCATCTGCCTCCAATTGTCCTCAAAGACTCTAAACTGTACAGGCTGGAATAACAGGAACCAGAGATCTAATACCAAATGGAGCAAGTAGATCAGTGTTTAAGACCCTGATACCTGATAATCTGCATATCTTCTGAAGATCCAAGTCCATACTGTGCCACTTTACTTTGTATATCCTGTACAACTTTCCATGCTATGACATCATGCCGGTCAGACTGTCCCATATTCTGGGCAGTCTTGAATACAAGGTAGGCTTGGACAGTCCCTTGTGGTCCCCCACTGACTTCCTGATCTGCCTGCATCTCTTCATCAGAGCCTGAAGCAGCTTCTGGTCCTCCCTCTGTTTCCCTACCCCCAGCACCCATATCATTTATAATTCTATTTCTGGGCTTTCCCATTGTCTCGGTTCTAGAAGACAGGTGTCTGCTAGGGAGAGCAGGAGCCTCCCTTGGGATAAAAGAATGTAGACCCCCCTCCCTCCAAATTATTATAATTTTGAAATCAAGGGGCCTTTAGGCAGAGATCTGGGGATAGGAATAACAGTTCTTTACTAGTATAACCAGGCAAACAAACAACAATAACTACAGCATTAACAAGAAAACAGAACCAGGGACCCCGTGACAGCTTTCTTGGCTGAGACGGGATGGAGGAGAGGCTTTGTTTTCACAAACCCCCTCGGGCGGGCAGTCCCGGTGCTCCTGCAGGGCTCTGAGGAACAGTCAGGGATGAGCTGAGATCCTGGGCTGGTGGATGAGGTGGATCAGCAGCTTCGCGGCGGTGCCTGGCACTGCCACACGTCCTGGCAGGACAGGGGGTGTGAGGCCACCAACAAAGAGGGGAGAAGGAGAAGAAGCAGCAGCTCCGTCTGGGTGATGGCGAAATTCCCTTCTCTCCACCGCAGCAGCTCCGCGACCCAGCAAACGAATGTCTTTTCCCGAAGCCGAAGAAAGCCAGCCAAAAACTGTCCCCACCCTCCTTTCCTGCCCCCTTCCCCCCCTGGGCCCGGCCACTCTTTGTCCTTTATCGAGTACCCACTAAATACCGACAGTTAGGTTGTCTCCGCAGCTAATGGGTAAAAATTCCACGGGCAGGCCAGAACGACAAAAAAAAAAAGGACACCTAATCCTCAACACTATCCACCCCAAATTTTTTCCCATACCAAAATGTTAAATCAAATATTAAACCTTTAAATTATACATTAACACATACTACTTTAACTATATACGTATGTACATACAGATACAGATACAAGCACAGTGTCATGGGTAGTTCACGCTAAAACCAGGTCCCCTTGGGGTATGCACCGGGTTTCTCCATCTTTTTGCATCACCCACCAAGTGCAACCTGGTCCCTGAGCAAAGACAACCCCATGGATTGGACGGTCTTTGCTGGAGGCAGAATTAACCCAAGCAGTTTTTCCCAGCATAACTCTCATATGTACCACTGGAACCTTACCTCCATCTGTCGTTCTAAAGGGCTCAGATTGGGCAGGGCCTGCTTGGTTAGTGGAAACTTGGGTGTTCACCAACCATGTGGCCTTAGCTAAATTAATCTCCCAGTTCTTGAAAGTTCCCCCACCCAGTGCCTTCAAGCTGGTTTTAAGCAGGCCATTGCACCGTTCAACTTTTCCAGCAGCAGGTGCATGGTAGGGGATATGGTACACCTACTCAATGCCATGTTCCCTAGCCCAGGTGTTTATAAGGCTGTTCTTGAAATGAGTCCCATTGTCTGACTCAATCCTCTCAGGGGTGCCATGACTCCAAAGGACCTGCTTTTCAAGTCCCAGGATGGTGTTACGAGCTGTAGCATGAGGCACAGGGTAGGTTTCCAACCATCCAGTGGTGGCTTCTACCATCGTGAGCACATAGCGCTTGCCTTGGCGGGTTTGGGGCAGTGTGATGTAGTCAATCTGCCAGGCCTCCCCATACTTGTATCTGGACCACCGCCCACCGTACCAGAGGGGCTTCAACTGCTTGGCCTGCTTGATCGTGGCACACGTCTCACAGTCATGGATAACCTGGGAAATACTGTCCATGGTTAGATCCACCCCTCAGTCTCGTGCCCACTTATAGGTGGCATCTCTACCCTGATGACCTGAGGTGTCATGGGCCCATCGAGCTAGGAACAACTCTCCCTTGTGTTGCCAATCTAAGTCTGTCTTTGACACCTCTATCTTTGCAGCCTGATCCACCTGCTCATTGTTTTGGTGCTCTTCATTAGCCCTACTCTTGGGGACATGGGCATCTACATGACGGACCCTCACAGACAGTTTCTCTACCCTGGTAGCAATGTCTTTCCACTCATCAGCAGCCCAGATTGGCTTTCCTCTGCCTTGCCAGTTGTCCCTTTTCCACCTTTCCAGCCATCCTCACAGAGCATTGGCTAACATCCATGAATCAGTGTAGAGGTAGAGCTTTGGCCACTTCTCTCTTTCAGCAATGTCCAGGGCCAGTTGAACAGCTTTGAGTTCAGCAAGTTGGCTTGATCCACCTTCTCCTTCAGTGGCCTCTGCGACCTGTCATGTGGGGCTCCATACGGCTGCTTTCCACTTCCAGTTCATCCCTACGATACGACAGGAACCATCAGTGAACAGAGCATAGCATGTTTCTTCTGCTGGCAGTTGGTTGTATGGTGGAGCTTCTTCAGCCCGTGTCACTTGTTCCTGCTCCTCTTCATCAGTGAGACCAAAGTTTTCACCTTCTGGCCAGTTTGTAATTATCTCCAAAATCCCAGGGCGATTTGGGTTTCCAATACAGGTGCGCTGCATGATGAGGGTGATCCACTTGCTCCATGTAGCGTCGGTGGCGTGGTGGGTAGCAGGAACCTTTCCTTTAAACATCCACCCCAGCACTGGTAGTCGGGGTGGCAGGAGGAGTTGTGCTTCTGTGCCAATCACTTCTGAGGCGGCTTGAACTCCTTCATAGGCAGCTAAGATTTCCTTCTCTGTGGGAGTGTAGTTGGCTTCGGACCCTCTGTAGCTTCGGCTCCAGAATCCCAGTGGTCGGCCTCGAGTCTCCCCAGGCACTTTCTGCCAAAGGCTCCAGGACAGACCGTGGCTCCCGGCTGCAGAGTAGAGCATGTTCTTCACGTCTGGTCCTGTTCTGACTGGGCCAAGGGCTGCTGCATGAGTGATCTCCTGTTTGATCTGAGCAAAGGCTTGTTGCTGTTCAGGGCCCCAGTGGAAATCATTCTTTTTCCGCGTAACCAGGTAGAGAGGGCTCACGATCTGGCTGTACTCTGGAATGTGCATCCTCCAAAAACCTATGGCACCTAGGAAAGCTTGTGTTTCCTTCTTGCTGGTGGGTGGAGACATTGCAGTGATCTTATTGACGACCTCAGTGGGAATCTGACGCCGTCCATCTTGCCACTTTACTCCCAGGATGTAGGTTTTCAAGCAAGGCAAGCACCCTGAATTAGAAGCCAGCACGGTGGCCCTCCTTGGCCACACGGACCATAACCCACAGCACCAATGTGATGGATGGCGAATATGGTATTTATTGCAGGGGAATTTAACATTTTATAACCTAGGGTCATTGTGTTACTCCCATTTGCTTTCGTCACACCTAGGTGCTATTGGGTAATTGCAGGGGGCCTTACTATCCTAACAGAATGGGGGGATTTTTACTAACTTTCCGTTACATCCCGGTATCTTCCGAACCGCTAAACCTTAAACTACAACACCAGGAACTGGATCTCTTGAGCAGGTCCTTTGAATTTGTTCTTCTTGATGGCAAAACCGGCTTCTAGCAGAATCTGGATGATCTTTTCTCCTTTCTCAAATACTTCCATTGCCGTGTTCCCCCACACAATGATGTCATCAATGTACTGCAGATGTTCTGGAGCCTCATCCTTTTCCAGGGCAGCCTGGATCAGTCCATGGCAGATGGTGGGGCTGTGCTTCCACCCCTGGGGCAGTCGGTTCCAGGTGTACTGCACTCCCCTCCACGTGAAGGCAAACTGAGGCCTGCATTCTGCTGCCAGGGGAATGGAGAAAAATGCATTGGCAATGTCAATAGCGGTGTACCACGTCGCTGCCTTGGACTCCAGCTCATACTGGAGCTCCAGCATATCCAGCATGGCAGCGCTCAGAGGTGGAGTCACTTCATTTAATGCACGATAGTCCACAGTCAATCTCCATTCTCTGTCAGACTTGCGCACAGGCCAGATGGGGCTGTTGAATGGTGAGTGGGTTTTCCTGACCACCCCTTGACTCCCCAGCTCTCTGATCATCTTGTGGATGGGGATCACAGCATCTCGATTTGTCCTATACTGTAGGTGGTGCACTGTCGAGGTGGCAATTGGTACTTGCTGTTCTTCCACTTTCAGGAGTCCTACGGCAGATGGGTTCTCTGACAGTCCAGGCAAGCTGTTCAATTGCTTAATGTCCTCTGCCTCCACAGCAGCTATTCCAAAAGCCCACCTGAGTCCCTTTGGGCCTTTGTAATAGCCATTCCGAAGGAAGTCTATGCCCAGAATACACGGGGCCTCTGGGCCAGTCACAATGAGAGGTTTCTGCCACTCCTTCCCAGTCAGGCTCACCTCAGCTTCCAACAGAGTCAACTGCTGCGATCCCCCTGTCACCCCAGTAATGGAAACAGGCTCTCCCCCCACATGTCCTGATGGCATTAGGGTACACTGTGCACCAGTATCAACTAAAGCTTCATATTTTTGTGGCTCTGATGTGCCAGGTGTCCTAGTTTAGGGCAAATTAGGAAGGAAAACTCCAAATGGGGATTTCCCCAGGGAAATGCCCCTCCCCACCAACTGGTCTGGGAAAAAAAAAAAAAAAAAATTCCTTGGAGAGAAGTGGAAAAAGCTGTTTATTTAACAGAAATTGAGTAATATTAAATAATAAAACCTCTTGCTGTTCAATGGGATGGCAAATCTAGGAAGAAAAAGTCCTTTTCATGTGGTGTAGCTCGGCTCGCTCAGGTTCTTATCAGTCCTTTCAGCGCTGGAAAGTGCCGAGGCCCAGGCCCCAGTGGGCCACAGGCGTGAGCTCCCAGGGTTTGGCTGGGTGTTCAGTCCAGAGCAGGCTTGCACAGATCCAAGAAAATTGGGAAAAAAAAACAAAGGTCCAGGGAACTCCTCTGCCTCAGCTAGCTAGAACTAACTAAAAGCCAGAGAGAAGCTCTGTCCCGCTGTCTGTCCGTGCTGCAGACACCACAGTCCAGGAGCGAGATGTGGGGGAGTGATGTTTTTCTTTAACACAAACTGCACGCTTCTTCTTCCCCCTCTCTTGCTCTCAAAGCCAGTCTTAAAGGTGCAGAACTTAATATATAACATAAACCAGACGATTTGGGATACCAGTATCATAAAGTCACCCCAGGACATTCCACCCCTTATCCCCATATCATCAACTTATTATCAAAATTAATATATATATATATTAACCCTACAACACATACATTATATACAGACAAGGGCATTTATTCATGATCTTCACCCAACCATCAGATCTCCCTGAGGTACACATTGTGTTGTTCCATCTTTCCGCATTATCCACCATGTGCAACCCGGTCCTTGAGCAAAAACAACTCCACGATAGTCCACAGTCAATCTCCATTCTCCTTCAGATTTACGCACAGGCCAGATGGGACTGTTGAAGGGTGAGTGGGTTTTGCTGACCACCCCTTGGCTCTCCAGCTCTCGGATCATCTTGTGGATGGGGATCACAGCATCTCGAGTTGTTCTGTATTGTCGGCGGTGCACCGTTGAGGTGGCAATTGGTACTCGCTGTTCTTCCACTTTTAGGAGTCCTACTGCAGATGGGTTCTCTGACAGTCCAGGCAAGGTGTTCAATTGCTTGATGCCCTCTGTCTCTACAGCTGCTATCCCAAATGCCCACCTAAGCCCCTTTGGGTCCTTAAAATACCCACTTCAGAGGTAGTCTATGCCCAAAATGCATGGGGCCTCTGGGCCAGTCACAATGGGGTGTTTCTTCCACTCATTCCCAGTCAGGCTCACATCAGCTTCCACTAAAGTAAAGTCCTGTGATCCCCCTGTCACACCAGCAATAGAAACAGATTCTGCCCCTACATATCTTGATGGGATTAGGGTGCACTGTGCACCAGTGTCAACCAAGGCCTCATATTTTCGTGGTTCTGATGTGCCAGGCCAACGAATCCACACAGTCCAAAAGACACGGTTTTCCCTAGCCTCTACCTGGCTAGAGGCAGGGCCCCTCTAAGCCTGGTTATCCTTCTTTCCTTGGGTATATGTCTTGGAGGTTCCTTCAAGGGAGTCAGACATGTCATCATCATACTTGTCAGTTTGACTACAGGCTACTGGAGCAGCTTTCTTTTTGGTGGAGTATCCCCCCTGAGTCTTGCTGTCTTCCAATTCATGCACCCGTTTTGCCAGAGCAGCAGTAGATTTTCCATCCCATCTTTTCATGTTTTCTCCACAGTCACGTAGGAAAAACCACAGCTCAGCTCGTAGCTTTTTCTCTCTATCTGGGGAACTTCTGCATTGAGTACCAGGGCTCCTGGTCTGTACTGCCGAGACTGGAAGAAGGTCCTCCCTGAGTTTCTTGAAATTCTCCTCCATTTTGTCTTGGAAGTTTTGCATACGTGTTTCCATAGCTGCAATTTTTGTCTGTATGGGACCATGCACGGTATCTGCATGTGCTCGAAGCTTCTTCGCCATATCCAGCACAGTCTCCTCCTGGTCATCTCGCTTCATTGTTGCTAAAGCAGAAGCGTATTCTTGTGGCCCAAGTCGAACAAGTTTTCGCCACATCACAGATGTACATGGCACCAAGTCTGGATTTCTAGTACCTAAGTCACCCACGAAGACAATCTCTACTATTGCCATTTCTCTCAAGCGCTGAATCCCTTGTTCTATGGTTTTCCAACGAGTTTGCTGTATATAGAGATCGTCTGCACACAGATATCTTTGTGCCACACTTCTTAGGACCCGTTCCCAGAGACTGTAAGGGTCAGCCCCCCTCATCATCTCCTGGTCAATCGGTTTTGGTTTTGAATTTCATGCCTCTCGTGGCAGGAGCAACAGACACTGGCTTAGGCTCACTGTCTGGTTTGGCTGCTGGCTTGGCTGCAGCCTGAGTGACTGGGGTAGCTGCTGATTTACCTGCCTGCCCTACAGTATCTAGCACTGTGCGATAAGCATACGCTAGGGCCCAGCTTATTGCAATGATATTTTTCTTCTTAGAATCATCACAGCAATTCTCTTCCAGATATTTCCCTACTTCATCTGGGTTCTGAATTTGTTCACTTGAAAATTCCCAGGCTGGGGGATCAGAAAATTCCTTCAGAGTTCAGCCAATTCTCTCCCATTCTCTACACCACTCAGGATTTCCCACACCTGAGTCTACTTCTGGGACAGGGGTCTCGTTGGCTCCTCTGGATATCTCAGCCCTCATTCTAGAGAAGTTGCAGACCATATAGAGGAAGCTCAACAGCTGAACTAACAGGAAAGTGACCAGGAATGTGGTATCCTTAACACTCAGGGGAAACTGGATATTCTCAAAGAGGGACATAACAGATTCAAAGGAGAAGAAGGAAAGAAAAGGCTGAAAAGCCTCATCCCCTGGTCTTCCTCTAACAAACTGGGTGCAATTACCAATAAACTCCCAAAATGTGCTACTGGGACTGGGAGGCAGGGTAGGGCGAAGAAACCATAAGCCAAACATACCTGACAGAAACTTCAGTAGTTCTATAAACTTCCTATAAATCATTATCACCGAGCCCAGCACAATAACCCTTCTAATCCGTGCCCCTCTACTGTGAAAGAGGGCAAAGACAGGTATTAAAACCTCAAAAACTTTTAGGGACCAGGTCCACATGAAGGCCTCCACCCCGAGAGACATTATGTATCTAAACAACATGGCTACTGACTGCTTTATCCCAATACAGAATAAATACAACCAACAATCAGTACAGGTTTTTCCACTTTCTCTTGCCCCACATTGGGCGCCAAAAACTGTATTTGTCCTAGTTTAGGGCAAATTAGGAAGGAAAACTCCAAATGGGGATTTCCCCAGGGAAATGCCCCTCCCCACCAACTGGTCTGGGAAAAGGAAAAAAAAAAAAAATTCCTTGGAGAGAAGTGGAAAAAGCTGTTTATTTAACAGAAATTGAGTAATATTAAATAATAAAACCTCTTGCTGTTCAATGGGATGGCAAATCTAGGAAGAAAAAGTCCTTTTCATGTGGTGTAGCTCGGCTCGCTCAGGTTCTTATCAGTCCTTTCAGCGTTGGAAAGTGCCGAGGCCCAGGCCCCAGTGGGCCACAGGCATGAGCTCCCAGGGTTTGGCTGGGTGTTCAGTCCAGAGCAGGCTTGCACAGATCCAAGAAAATTGGGAAAAAAAAACAAAGGTCCAGGGAACTCCTCTGCCTCAGCTAGCTAGAACTAACTAAAAGCCAGAGAGAAGCTCTGTCCCGCTGTCTGTCCGTGCTGCAGACACCACAGTCCAGGAGCGAGATGTGGGGGAGTGATGTTTTTCTTTAACACAAACTGCACGCTTTTTCTTCCCCCTCTCTTGCTCTCAAAGGCAGTCTTAAAGGTTCAGAACTTAATATATAACATAAACCAGACGATTGGGGATACCAGTATCATAAAGTCACCCCAGGACACCAGGCCATCGGATCCACACTGTCCAAAAGACCCGGTTTTCCCCTGCCTCTTCCTGGCTAGAGGCAGGGCCCCTCTAGCACTGGTCATCCTCTCCTCCCTGGGCATACATGCTAGAGGTTCCTTCAAGGGGATCATCCTCTTTTCTGTAATATCTGGCAGTTTGGTCATGGGAGGTTGAGGCTACCTTCACTTCAGTGGAACCTTTCTGGTTAATGGTTCCTTGCCTGAGTTGACGCACCCGTGCTGCCAGGGCAGAAGTGGGTTTCCCATCCCACTTTCTCATGTCTTCCCCATGGTCACGTAGAAAGAACCACAGCTCAGTTTGTGATGTGTACCCTCTCTCTCTTGCTGGGGGACACTGGGCTTGGAGTTTTGGGCTTGTGACCCGCACTGGTGCCATATGGGAACTGCTCTTCCTCATCTCTTCCCTCATTTCCCTCATCTCCTCTTTGAGTTCCTTAATCACAGCGGAAATCTTAGCCTGCTGCGGGCCATGGGCCATACTCTTGAAATTTCTAAGCCTGGTGGCCACAGAACCCACTGTCTCTCGGCTGTTATCGGCATTAGTCGTCGCAATGAAAGTGGTGTATTCACGTGGCCCTAGATTTGCCAGACTCCACAACATCTGCCCAGTGCACCTGGCTTTGTCGGGGTCATTATCATGCTGTCCACCCCTCCCAAAAAGGACCTCTAATATTGCCACTTCTCTCAGCTGTTGGATCCCTTCCTCAATGGTTTTCCAGTCCCTTCTACGATAGTGCTCTTCCATTCTCTCTCTGTGGACAAACCTCTCTCTTACACTCATCAAAAGCCGCTCCCAGAGGGAAAGGGGCCCTGGCTCCCTGGCGAATATCTGATTCACACCTGAGTCCTGGGTCAAGGGTCCCACATTCCTTGCCTCACCACCATCCGGCTGCATGCCTGCACCCATAAGGTCCCAGACCCGAAGTAACCAGGTTGTATAAGCCTCACGCCCCCACCTCACAATGTCTTTTTGCAAGTTACGGAGACTGTCATATGTCAGAGACTCAGTGATGATTTCAACTTCTGGCTCCCCTGTGGGTTGTGAGGGCCCTCCTTTCTTATCCTTATCAACAGGGTGCTGTGATTTCATCTTAGACTTCCTCGTTTCCACAGGGGCAACTACTGCTGGCTGTGACTGCCCTTGTGGTTCAGCTGGAACCTGGACGGTTGTAACGTCTGTGGGTTCCACTGCAGCACCATCAGACTCTCCCTCTTTGGGGCAGGGGGAGGGTTTCCCAGCAGCTGAGGAAATGCACTTTTTTAGCATCTGGCCCATCTCATGCATCTCCTTCACCAGAACCCCCACCCACTCTGGGTGGTTCATTTCTGAGGTGGGCTGTGGGGCTGTGCCAGGCTCTGGAGCAGCACCCCCTGTCTCTGGGGTTGTGCCAGGCTCTGGAGCAGCACGCCCTGTCTCTGGGGCTGTGCCAGGCTCTGGGGCAGCACCCCCTGTCTCTGGGGTTGTGCCAGGCTCTGGAGCAGCACGCCCTGTCTCTGGGGCTGTGCCAGGCTCTGGGGCAGCACCCCCTGTCTCTGGGGTTGTGCCAGGCTCTGGAGCAGCACCCCCTGTCTCTGGGGCTGTGCCAGGTTCTGGAGTAGCATCTCCCGTCTCTTTCCCTTTGTCTCTGAAGTCTAAGTAGAACAGGCCTATCAGCAACACCAGCCGCTGTATGATGTCATTAGCATCCAGAGAAGATTTTAACCCTTCGAAAACTGGTGGGGTAGGCCCAAGGAACTGGGTGAAAGGTTGGGAGAAAATTTCCCCAGCTGTCTTTTTCTCCCAGTAGGTACCATTATTAAAGTAACCCCAAAACCATCCAGTTAGTGTGTGACAGCTCTGAATCCACGAGCCTGCCGTCCAGAGGACGTTAAACATCCATGAATTCCTCACCTTATCAACCCACAAAACAAACTGGATAATAGCCACAGTAGCCGTAGTTATAGGACCCATATTTAGGTAAGGTGCAGCTAATGGGAGAAATATAGCTGTGACCACATGCCCCCCGAACCTGGGTAAGCTAAACAGCATGGTTCTACCTAACAAGGTTTCTAAATCCAGCATACAAAGGTTAGGTTATTTAAGAACTGTTATTCCTTTTTTTTCCCTTTTTCTCTCAGTGTCCCACGTTGGGCGGCCAAAATCTGTCTTGGTTCTAGAAGACAGGTGTCTGCTAGGGAGAGCAGGAGCCTCCCTTGGGATAAAAGAATGTAGACCCCCCTCCCTCCAAATTATTATAATTTTGAAATCAAGGGGCCTTTAGGCAGAGATCTGGGGATAGGAATAACAGTTCTTTACTAGTATAACCAGGCAAACAAACAACAATAACTACAGCATTAACAAGAAAACAGAACCAGGGACCCCGTGACAGCTTTCTTGGCTGAGACGGGATGGAGGAGAGGCTTTGTTTTCACAAACCCCCTCGGGCGGGCAGTCCCGGTGCTCCTGCAGGGCTCTGAGGAACAGTCAGGGATGAGCTGAGATCCTGGGCTGGTGGATGAGGTGGATCAGCAGCTTCGCGGCGGTGCCTGGCACTGCCACACGTCCTGGCAGGACAGGGGGTGTGAGGCCACCAACAAAGAGGGGAGAAGGAGAAGAAGCAGCAGCTCCGTCTGGGTGATGGCGAAATTCCCTTCTCTCCACCGCAGCAGCTCCGCGACCCAGCAAACGAATGTCTTTTCCCGAAGCCGAAGAAAGCCAGCCAAAAACTGTCCCCACCCTCCTTTCCTGCCCCCTTCCCCCCCTGGGCCCGGCCACTCTTTGTCCTTTATCGAGTACCCACTAAATACCGACAGTTAGGTTGTCTCCGCAGCTAATGGGTAAAAATTCCACGGGCAGGCCAGAACGACAAAAAAAAAAAGGACACCTAACCCTCAACACCCATCCTCTCTAATAAATCCCAATGTCCCATTTCCAAGGCTTGCTTTTTTACCTCTTCCCAAAAACATCCACCTGACACAGTGGCAGCATCCAGAGATGGCTCTGGGATGGTCTCACAGCTCGGCAGTTTTGGCTCTCAGCTGCCAGGCTGCCAACCCGCTTCAGGGCAGAGTGTTGGCTGCCAGCAGGATCACCGTCCGTGTCCCGGGGCAGTGGTGTGCAAGATGATGCCCAGGGGATGGAGGAGGACAGGGGGAACAGCAACCATGAGCACCGCAGACGGTTTCTCCGGAACGGCAGGAGGCATGGTGGCAGAGTATCTGCATTGGGCAGGAGGAGGAGGTGGTGCGGGTGCAGGCATGGGCCCTATAGCTGAAAGCGGAGGGGCTGAGGGGGTGACACTTCCCATCTTGCCAGCAGTCTGCAGCAGCGGCTGCCCGGGCAATGCTGGCTCATGCGCAGGCTCTGTAGATGAAAGCAGGGGGGCCGAGGGAGCAACCGTCCCACCGCACCGGCAGTCTGCTGTGGGGACTTGTCCCTTGCTATGCAGGAAAAAGAGGCGCAGGAAATGGGGGGGGTGGGGGGCTGGGGGGGGGGGGGTGGTGAAGGGAGCTGCTGGTAGCAAAGGCTCTCCTGTGGCTGCTTGCGTCACCAAGAATGGCGCCACGGAGGGTGCAAACGGAGGTGGACGTTCGTTGCTTCCCCGCCATTCCTGTGTTGATGAAGCCATTGCAGGTAGCTCCACAGGTGACAGATATTTGGCCTTACAAAATCCCGGGGAGAGGGGTACTTCAGAGGAACGTTGTCTTGTGGCAAGAGGTAGTTTGTATGCCAAAGTCCCCCGAGGGTCCAGGTGGAGCCGAGAGAAGGCTACTTGAGTTGCCCCCGGCTACACTGCCCTCCAGCCTCTCAGTGTGTACAGAAGAAGCATCTCCAGCATCCGAATCCTCCATCCCCTCGTCACTGTCCCCAGATGACCACCGCTTTAACACTTTAGAGAGTGCGCCCCAGGTGATCGCCAGGTTACACATGCTGGTATCTCCGTTAGTTAACTTGGACCATAGACAGTCTCCCACTGACTGCCAGACATCTGGATTAAAGGCATTGTCAGCGGTTACTGTAAAACCCTGGGCTTTAGCCAACTGGGATAAGGCCTGCATGGAATCTTCTGAGACAGTAAGTCCCAAGTGCTTCAAGGAGTCCTTCCACACAGAGAGGTCGAACTGTTCCTCTGTGGAACTTCGGTTCCCCATTGTAGAAACCTTTTATCTCAACGGCCGGTGAGTGCAATATGCAAATGCAGTGGTTTATCCCGGGAATATAAACTCTAGCTTCGTTGAGATTACTGTTCCAGGCCCACTCACCACCTGGGCCCTCTATCCCGTGGTCGAAGAGACCAGCTTCCTCCAGGAGAGTGCAGGAGTATTTTTCACTTACCTCTCTTCGGAGGACAAGTGGGTGGCATGTTTTTCAGTCTCAGCTGCAATGAAAGTCGGGGTCACCAGATGTCACACTATATTAGGAACAGCGAAAGTACAACACAGACTCTCTTAGCTTGGTTGAAAAAGAGAGCAAGTTTTATTCTTCCAGATCTTCTTTTATAGACAGTTCCGAGAAGGTCCAAAAAGGTAAAACTCTCATTGGTCATTAAACCAACCTATCACCATCACTGGACAGTTAGGAACACCACCCCTTGACAGTTTCTTGCAAGAAAACAAGAAGGAGACAACACCTGCAAAGGTTGTTTTCCCTCTCCAAGGACTGTTTTGATTCCTCCTTATGATTTCTCAGGCCACACTTTCTCAGGCCAGTCTGAGAAAGTTATGTGACTTAATTTCACACAGACATTGTGTTCCCTGCCTGCTTTCCCACATTCGGCATCCATACATATCTATTTCTGTAGTTTTTTTAATGTTCTCTAAGAGGACAGTTATTTGTTTTGCATGTTTGATTTGATTACTTTGAGCGTTTATGGGCATGTAACAACACTAAATGTATCTTTAGAGTCAGTCTATATATTTGCTCTTTTCTTTTGCTTAGGTCTAAGGTTCTCAACAGTGCAATCAGTTCAGCTTTCTGTGATGACACATCTGCTGGTAGGGTTGTTGCCCTGATTATTTTCTCTTGCGTGGTAACTGCATAGCCTGTCATCCTTTTGCCATTTTTTATGAAGCTGCTCTTATCTGTGAAAAGCTCTTAATCTGTATTTTTCAGGGGTATGTTTTTCATGTTTGGTTGGCTGGAACAGACTTCTTTAATTGTCTGTAAGCAGTCATGCTCAGGCACATCATCAGTTAAAGTGGAGGACAGAAACATGGCATGGTTAACAACAAAAGTTGTTTTTAAGGTAACATCATCTTGTTCTAAAAACAGTGATTGGTATTTAAACATCTGGTTGCTGGACAGCTAATGTCTCTTTTTGTTCAAGTACAGCTGCTATATCATGGAGTATATACACTACAATGTGTCACCTAAGGGTGAATTTTAAGGCCTTTTGGATTAGGATGACAGTGCCTGTCACAGCCTTCAGGCCCCCTGGCCAGCCTTGGGCAACACTGTTGGCTGTTTGGAAAAGTAGGCAACAGCTCTCCGTTGGTTTTTGAGGCACTGTGCTAGTACTCTCAAAGCTACATGCAGTTTCTTATATGTGAAAAGTTTAAAAGGTTTCGTTGTCTTACAGTCTTAGTTCTGGAGCTGACATTAGAGAGTGTTTCAGGTGTTTAAAAGCTGTTTTAGTGTTTTCACGCTATATGATAATTCCTTTTTCAGCTGCTTTTAATGCTCTATATAGGGGTTTTATTAGCAGTTTATAATTTACATCTACAGATGACACTAACCTACTATTCTTGGGAAATCTTGCATCTCTCATAGTATGGGGCTCTGGGAGTCAACAGATTGCTTCTTTCTGTTCTTTGCTGAGCTGTTGGTGTCTACAAAATATTTTAAGCCTTAAGTTAACTACTGTTTCTTTAGCAATTTGCGCTTTGTCTTTAGAATCTCTGTACTCAGTCTTAAGAAGTTTATTAAACTTACGGTTAATTGTATGTAGTTGTCTTTGGTTTTAGTTGCAATTAAGATGTTATTTATATATGGAAGAATAACTCTGGCTCTTGTTGTTTTTAGTCTTCCAATTTTTTTGCTAGCTGGTTTCTAAATATTGTTGGGCTATTCTTGAAACCTTGGAGTAAAACTGTCCAAGTAAGTTTTCATCTCTTTGTCTCAGGATTTTCCCACTCAAAAGCAAAAAGCTCTTGGCTGTTTTTGTGCACAAGAATGCAGAAAAAGTCATCCTTCAGGTCTACAACAGTAAACCACCCCAATTCATCCATCATTGTTGTCAAAAGGGTGTAGGGATTGGCTATTACTGGGTGTATTTTTTCTGTAATTTTGTTAATTGCTCTTAAATTTTGTATTAATCAGTAATTCTTATTATCTGCTTTTTTAAGTCAGTATGGGGGTGTTGAATTTGGACTCACATTGCACTAATAAACTATGTTGAAGGAATTTTTTAATTACAGATGCTAATTTCTTATGGTTCTCTAATTTTAAAGGGTATTGTTTTTGCCTAACCGGTGTGGCTTTTGTTTTGAGTGCAATTCTCACTGGTTCTTCCTGTTTGGAACATCTTGGGATATTACTGGCTCACACTATTGCATTGACTGCATTTTTAACTTCCATGGGTATTTTATTACACTTTTCTTGTATAAAAAGTGCAGCAATTTTGACAAATTTAGATTTAGTAATTATGTGAAAAACGACGCTCACTTTTAAAATTTTAAAGGTTTATTGAACCTTAACAAAATACAACAAAAGACCGAATAAGGGGAAAGAGCAGTGCTGGGAGTGTCCATGACCAGCAGCCACATACTCATCTACAAAATGGATACTCTTAGCTCCTCCCAAAGTCTTGTCAGTCACCTCCTTCTTTGCCATCTATTGGTGGAGATCACTGTCTTACATCTTGATTGGATGTCAGGTGTTGCCATAGTAACAAGCCAGCCCTCCCCAAATACCCTGACTACCAAGGTCATCCCATGACAACAATACAAGGGGGATGTGAAAGAGGACTGTGAAAAAAGAGGTTCACATATTTTTTATAGAATTTAAAAGTTTAATAGAAAGACAATTAGGAGATAAAATAAAGTATACAGATACGGCCGGGTGTCTCTGCATTCAGCCAAGAAAGCACACCTTAAGGACTGTCCCTTAAAAACAGAACCCTACTACATATTCATAAATTCTCATACATGATTCAAACATTCTTCTTAAGTTCTGGATGTTTCTTTGTTTAGTTTTTGACTCGCCCCCTTCTCAATAAATCAATCATCTTGGCTCCACCGAGTTTTACATTCCCTGATAACAGAAATGCAATAAATTCCTCCCCCAGAGCTCTGGTCACTGCTGTCCTCATCTGGATAAGATAATCTAAGAATGGAGGGGGGTCTCTAACTATCTTTTTCAGTCTTTGGGTTATACAAACAAAAGTAAATTTTGTTTTAATACTATGCCATAGCTCAACATATATGTATATAATACTACTGATATGCGGATAGAAAATATTAAAAACGAGATTCACTTAATAAATTATAAAAAGTTTAATATAAACAAAAATACAATTAGGAGACAAAGGAAATAAAGCAAAGGGTTAAAATGGCTGGGTGCCCTGGCGGGTTGCCAGAACACACCTGGTATCTTGGGAACACTCTTTTTATCCCCTCCTGCTGTGAGGGTTTGATGCATATTCAAACTTTTTCAAGAAGTATTTAGCATGTCCCCTCCCTGGTTCCGCCTATTTAGAACATGCTCTGTATGATTTCTATTTCTGCTGTTCAGCACTATTTTTGCTGGTCATCATTATTCTTGCTGATGAGCATTATTTTGAGTTTGGTTTCCTTTCTTCTGCAAATGGTCAGTGTTGATAACAGTCTATGCCCCTCATCCTTCCTTTGAGGGCAGCTGGGCTTCATATCTTTCCCCCCTGCCAACGTCCTGGTACCGGCTTTTTGATAACAGTTTGCTCTCCATTTCCTGCTGCTGATGATAGCCTGTTTTTCACTGTCCTTCTGTTGGAAACAGCTTGGTCCTCCCATTGTCTTGCCTGTTGGAGTTTCCTTGCTTGTACTTAGGAGATTCCTTTAAGCTTAAAACTCGTTAGCAAGGAAAAAAAAGTACATACATAACTAAAAAGTATTTAACATATAATATTCATCTTAATACTTGCTAAAGCAAATATCACAATATAGATTTATAACAAAAAGAACTTTATAACTCGCAGAGTAGTTATAAGAATCGGTATGTATTTATTCAGTGCTGAGGTGCATGCGGGATATCTCCTCCTAAAAGCATGCACACCTTTGAGATTTGGCTTTCTCTTTTTATCCTTTACAAACTAGGGTCGCACAATACGCCTAATACATATTCATTTCCTAACCCCACCTGTCCTCGCTTCATATTAAAATTAGCTCCACTCCCCTTTGCGGCTGTGCACTGCTTGTTTTGGGTCAGTTCAGTGGTCGTCTGGGAGGGGGGTCTCTGGAATGAGGTCAGCAATTTTCTCCTTAGCTGAACTCTTCACCTTGTCTTTTCGCACATGCCCCTTTCAGTCCTTTGACCACCTTTTGGACTTTGATACCTTTCCTTCTGGCTTAGGGGTCCAAAGAATCCCCTTATCCTGTGATGCCTTTGTCTTTGCATCTTGTTTTTGTATTCTAGCTCTTTATCTTATCTTGCAGTCTCGCTCTTTCCCTGCTCTTGTGGAGCAGGGTATGTTTTTTTGTCAACCCCCCTTCTTTTAGTTAAGCATTTCTTTATGCTTAATTCTTAATTCTTAATTTATCTGTTTCACTACTATTTCTAAGTTTCATCAATAACAGAAATAGAAGGAACTATATTAATATAACAAAGTTTTCTCACCTTATGCATATAACATTCATTTTAATATTTGCGAAAAGCCAACAATATAATATGTATCTATAACAGGACTATGGGAAGACATGTTACAATAACATAGCTATATATCAATAAAACTTCTCTTAACATACACATAATATTTATCCCTTATTTGTGAGAGCAAACTATGGCATTGATCATCTCTAACAAATTGCAATTTAAACATTTTTTTTCATTTTAAATTTAATTTCTGCTTTTAATTTTTTTAGAAAATCTCTCCCCAGAAATGGTTTAGGGGAGTTAGGCATATAGAGGAATTGATGAGGTACTCAGTGCTTTTTTAGTCTGAATTTTAAAAGTTGGAGGAAAGGCTGTGTTTTGCTTATTCTGGTCACCCTAACAATATGTACAGTATATTGACTTAATTTTTCTTTTAAGGTATTTAATACAGAGTATGCTGCTCTAGTATTTACTAAAAAATCCATGTTATCTTTGTTTAGCTTAGCTATAACCAAAGGGTCTGCTGGGGAAGGCGGCTTTGGTCTCTATCATTTGGAGCTTGAGATTTGCACTACTGGGAGTTGGGGAACTGGGGATTTTTGTTTTAGTGCTGGACAGTCGTTCTTTTAATGTCTTTGTTTTTTACAATAGGCACACTGATGTTTCTCTGTAGGGGAAGTTCTTTTGGATTACTTTTCTTGAGTTGTTTTCTTATTAGGTTGGGGTCTAACTTTTTTATTTGGGCTCTTGAAATATTTTCTAGGCTACTTTTAGCAATTTATCTGTCTCAAAATCCCTCTGTCTTTTGTAGTTTTCTTCTTATATTATTTGTAGATTGACTTATAAACAAGAGAACTAGATGTCCTTTCTTATCAGACAATTTAGCAATTAAATCTGTATATTTGATGGCAGTTTTTCTCAAATTATTTTAAAAATTAGTGGGTGATTTATCATGATTTTGATTTACTTCATAAAGCTTTAACTAATTTATAGCTTTAGGGACATTATGTTTTAAATCTTATACTATAAGACTTCGATATAGTTCTCACCATGTGCTTTGGTGAATTTGGATCTCACCCTGGATTTTTTAGTGGGAATATTTCTGAAACTGTGCTTTGGATTAAATTATTTGCTATACTAGCTCTTACTGATGTTGCAATAGCTTTATTGACTATTCGTTTCTCAGTGGGATTAGGTAATGTGTTTTACTTAGAGTTTAAATCAGCCTAGTCAGGGTTTTGTGAGTTAATTGCCTTTTCTATTAATTTTGCTACTTTATCTGGATTTTTTAATATTTTTTACAGTAGGCTTTCATTGCTTTAACTCAATAGGGGAGTATGGAACTTATATGTTATAGATACATATTATATTATTGGCTTGCAAATATTAAAATGTTATATGTATAATGATGGAAAACTTTGCTGTATTATATAATTTCTTTTATTTTTGTTATTGATGAAACTTAGTGTTGTAATATATATATATATAGGCTGTAGCATGGTATTAAAATGAAGGCTGCTTTTGTTCATATAACCCAGAGAATGAAAAGATAATCAGAACCACTCCCCCCCGCATTCTTAGATTATAAGTGCATATTATATTATTGGCTTTTCACAAATATTAAAATGAATGTTATATGTATAGGGTTATAAAACTTTGTCATATTAATATAGTTTCTTTTATTTCTGTTAATGATGAAACTTAGAAATAGTGGTATAATACATATATATGTTAGGCTATAACATGATATTAAAGCACAAACTACTTTTGTTTATATAACCCAGAGACTGAAAAGATAGTCAGAGACACCCCTTTCTGCATTCTTGCATTATCTTATCCAGATGAAGACAGCAGTCCTCCATGTCCTCCAAGGGAGGAATTTATTGCACCCGTTATCAGGGAGTGTAAAACCCAGTGGCACTGAGAAGATTGATCTATTGGGAAGGGGGCAAGTTAAAAACTAAACAAAGGAACATCTAAAATTTAAGAATGTCTGAATTACGTATGAGAATTTATGAATATGTAGTAGGGTTGTTTTTAAGGGACAATCCTTTGTTAGTAAGGTGTGCTCTCTTGGCTGAATGCAGAGACACTTGGCAGTATCTGTATATTTTACTTTATTTTTTTCTCCTAATTGTCTTTCTATGAAATATTTAAATTCTATATAAAAAAATGTCAACCTCGTTTTTCACAGATTATCTTATCCAGATGAAGACAGCAGTGACCAGAGCTCCAAGGGAGGAATTTATTGAACCTCGGTTATCAGGGAGTGTGAGACTGCAAGGAGCCACAAGAAAGATTGATCTGCTGGGGGGGTGTGGGGGGGGTGGGGGGAGTTGAACCTAAACAAAGGAACATCTAAAACTTAAGAAGAATGTTTGATTCATGCATAAGAATTTATGAATATGCAAGAGATTTGTGTTTTTAAGGGACAATCCTTTGTTAGTAAGGTGTGCTCTTTGAAAGGAATTGGCCAGGAGACAAGACTCCTGTTTGATGCCTTTATTAGGATTCAGCTCTTGGGGTGGGGGGGGACGAGGAGTTGCTTGCACCACAGCTGTTCCCACACTGGCAGCTCCAAGGAGGAGGCACAATTCAGCTTTGCAGCACACACTGCAGAGCTGGGGCTTCAGTCCTCATGAGAGTAGCCAGGAGGCCTGTTGTTCTGGCTCTTTGTCTAGGGGGGGGGTCAGTTCTTTCCAGTCCTCTTTAGGTCATGGTGATGCAGGAAGATGGTTTCTAAGCAGGCTTAGGTGATGCAGGGAGATGATCTTTCATCATAGCTTGCTAGAATATGTTTCCTTGTCCTTTTATTCCTCTGTTAGCTCCTTGTTTTGGTGTCTTGCATGCCTTAGTTTGCATATTACTGGGTTGCACAGCTTCCTGGGAGTTTCTTTGTTCTAGTGTGGCATAGCTTCTATGGGAGCTGCTTTGTTCTAGTCCATGGGAGTTGCTTTGTTCTGTGGCATACCTTTCTAATGGGTTGCTTTTGTTAGTCTGACTCAGCCCCCATGGGAGCAGCTTTGTTACATAGTAGCAGGGAAGTAAGAGAAAGGGATAAAGGAGTGTCTCATAAGAACTTTTAAAACACTTCAGGAACTGGTAAGTAGTTAACATTACTAATGTTAAAAACGAGATTCACTTAATAAATTATAAAATTTTAATATAAACAAAAAGACAATTAGGAGACAAAGGAAATAAAGCAAAGGGTTAAAATGGCTGGGTGCCCTGGCGGGTTGCCAGAACACACCTGGTATCTTGGGAACACTCTTTTTATCCCCTCCTGCTGTGAGGGTTTGATGCATATTCAAACTTTTTCAAGAAGTATTTAGCATGTCCCCTCCCTGGTTCCGCCTATTTAGAACATGCTCTGTATGATTTCTATTTCTGCTGTTCAGCACTATTTTTGCTGGTCATCATTATTCTTGCTGATGAGCATTATTTTGAGTTTGGTTTCCTTTCTTCTGCAAATGGTCAGTGTTGATAACAGTCTGGGCCCCTCATCCTTCCTTTGAGGGCAGCTGGGCTTCATATCTTTCCCCTGCTGCCAAGGCCTGGTCCTGGCTTCAGATAACAGCTTGGGCTCTATTGTTCTTCTGCTGATAACAGCTTGGGCCCCACTGTCTTTGCCCTCTGGGGTTTCCTTGCTTTGTACCTAGGAGATTCCTTTAAGCTTAAAACTCATTAGCAAGGAAAAAAAGTACATACATAACTAAAAAGTAATTAACATATAATATTCATCCTAATACTTGCGAAAGCCAATATCACAATACAGATTTATAACACTAATAACCATTGGAGTAAACAAGGACTACAAGGTTTACAAATGGGATAAGAACATTAACTGTACATAACTAAACACAGTATTTTAACCGGGGTGGATTTCTTGAGAGATTTTATTCATGACAATATTCACTAGATAAAAAGGTGCTGGATCCATGGACTCCCCAAAAACTAAGAAAAACAAAATGGTGAAGGAGCCCCTCCCCCCAATATGGCACCCTCCATAGACAACTGCCTGGTCCAAGAGACAAAGGTAAAATAGCAGATAAGCTCCCTTATCCCAACCACGTGTGGAGAGAGAGAACAAAGAGAGCTAAACAACACAACAACCAAACCTCTGCTATTACAAAAACTCCCTCTTCCCCCAAACAACAACCAACAGGGACAAGGACAAAACAAAAGAAAACTTGGAGTCCAAAACCAGTGAAATGCCCCTCAAGCCACACCACCTGAGGGGGTGTCTCTCACCTGACTGCAGCAGCTCCATCAACAATGGCAGCTGGAGCTCAGGCAGCGACTGGAAACCAGGAACAGGGACAGCAGTGAACTTGCAGTGTCAATTTCTCTGCTTCTTTTTTGTCTGTATGGACCCATTTGGTGTCGACACTGCAGCTCTGAGTTGTTGGTGCATTGCAGGCGGAGGAAGAACCTGTCCTGCCAAGCAGCAAAAAATGGCAGCCTTCACCCTACAGGCCTGTTTCCAGAGAAAAGGGGTACTCCTGGGAACTGTGACCAAAAAGGTGTTGCCAACTATTTCAAAGGTCTGTGAAAAAACAAAAGAAAGCCTCTGCCTCCTGGAAGAAATTAAAAAGAATGAGAGCCTCTGCCAGAATGTCCCATCACTTAAAGAGACACTGGTACCTCCCACCTTCCTTAACCTGGGGCCAGACACCCTGGTTCTGTTTTGGGACCCCAGGTTTTTACAGAGACAGTTATAATTTTGGGATATGAAATGCAATACACATTTTTGGACTTACCTAGGACAGGGGAACAAAATCACATAATGATGGAAACATTTTTAGACATTTATTTTCAAAATACTCCCTCCATAGTACTAGTCTCTTTCAAAAAGCAGTTATTATACTTCACGTTGAGAAGACAGATTGTGTTGATTTTTTCAAAAATATCTGCTGTGTAGTACACTACTGACAGCCACTTGTCATCACACATAAGGTCAGCAAATTTGGCACACTTGACTTCTAGTAAAAGAAAACTGTGTAACTCATGTTTATGTTCAGCAACTCTTTTATGCACTTGCCATGAGATAACCAGCAAACCTGCAAAGTTCAAAACATTTTCATAGACACCCCCTATGAAAAACAAACCTTAAAAAGTTTTGGATTTTGGAAAAGTCAGGGTTTTAATTGGGACCTGGCATTATTGGAATTTCTAACTAAAACAGAGGGGCCATGCTAAAACCAAGGGCAAATGGGGAGGCCTTATCAAGGCTAGAAGGTGAAGACACTGACTCAGTTGGGCTTAAGAAAGAAAATAGAAAACCTGATAAAGACAATAGTAAATCAAAAAACTCACTAAAACAAGAAACTAAGAGCCCAGACAGACTCCCATCTGACCCATTTGTCATCCTGCCCTGAAAGGTAGGAAGGTCAAAACGAAGAAGAGATGCATTCCTTTCTCCCTTTCAGGACCCCTACTCATAAAAAGACCACTGACTTATTTCAAAGAACAAACCATGCATGCTTAATTGCCTTTTTCTTCATTAGCACGAGAAGCGGAGAGTGGGTGGTAACTGAGTTATGAATATGTATTTGTATTCAATACTTTTCTAAATATAAGCCTGTAATCACCTGCACTTGGGGCCACATGCATATTAGGGATGACCCAGCACCGGTCCAGAGCTGATTAAATATACCCTTTCTAATTAAAACAATTAGAGAGTCTTTGTCCATCATTGTTGGATATTGATACTAGATCATATCCATATTTTGATAAATCACCCATATCTTTACAAAGTACTTTAAAGATTCTACTACTTAAGTCTCATTTTTTAGTAAAATTAACCATATTGATGACATCTTGTAGCAATTTGTACACTTCTGGCTTGAAGTTCTCTTTTGCAATAGCTTGCCTATGAATGAGGCAGTGGATGAATTAATGTGTGGTGCAATCAAGTTCTGTAACTTTACCCTGGAAGCCTTTTTTTATTCTAGTCAAAGTAGCCCCTCCATCAATAGTTATACTTACACGTTTTTTTCCATGAAACATTGGGGTTTTTTTACTAAGCCATTTGCTGTTGAGAATATATCTCCTCTGGTACATTTTTTCTTTAGTGCTGTCATAGTTTTAACCCAGACAGCAGCTAAGCACTATACAGCTGCTCACTCACTATGCCCCACTGGGATAGGAGAGAAAATCAGAAAAGTAAGAAAATTCATGAGTTGAGATAAAGAGAGTTCAATAGGTAAAGCAAAAGCCATACACACAAACAAAGCAAAATAAGGAATTCATTCACTATTTCCCATGGGCAAACAGGTGTGGAGACGGAAATGGAAGTAGATGTGCAGGTTCCCCCATCTCCTCTCCATGGAGAAGCGCAGGGAGTACCCACGAAGTGCCCGGTGGTATCCCCTGAAGAATTAACCATAGGGCCAAGGAGGAGAGTCTTTCCTCCCCTTCCCCCTTCACCACCTAATTCGCCTCTGCATGACTGCGGCGGGTACGTCTGAGCAGATTTGAAGAGGAAGAATGTAAGCAGCAGCAGAGAGAATTAGCTGAACTCAGAGCTTTGATAGATCAGCAAATGAAGGAAAGAGAGAAAACTAGATCGCTGCTGAGAGTGGAAGGGAAAAAGAATGAGAGATCAGACATGAGATCAGCTGATCATGGTTTTGATTCTCCGAACCGCAAGGACTGTGAAACTCGCAAAGGCAGGTTTTCCGAAGGTGATAGCCCTGATCAAAGGTCTGGCCGCCCTGGACTCCCGAGGATGAAGCAGTTTGGCAGGCAGAGAGGGGGAGAAAACAGCAAGAGAGAGGGAGGCTGAAAGGAAGTTCGGCAGGACCTTGATTACTACTGTTATCATGGTATGTGAAGGCTGACCCTCCAATTCATCAGCGGAAGGGGGAGAAAAGCCCCTCTGTGTCTGATGCCGATCCAGCTTGGCGGTGGCAGGGAATTATACGGGAAGCCCTGATCGAGGGTGAGTTTATTCCGCAAGCATTCCCAGTAATCTCTGCCCCCAGTAATCCAAACCAGCACCAGTGGATAAGATTGGATTGGAAGCTCGTCAGAGAGGGACGAAAATCTGTAATGCAATATAGACTAGCTAATTCTTACTTGCAGACCTTGCTGGACCACATATTCACTAGCGGTTTAATGGTTCCGTTTGACTGTAAAAAGCTGGCAGACACCTTTTTAAAACCCACACAGACACTGCCATGGCAGGCAGATTGGGAAAGATGGGTGGACGCTGCCGTGGTTGAAAATCTTGGGCTCCTTCAAGGGGATGCATGATAGCTTGCCACTCCTGACACGCTACTGGGGAGAGTGCCTTTTGCGGATCCACAAACTCAGGCATAGCTACATGCGGCGATTTTGCAACAGTCACAGAACCTAGCACAGGAAGCATTCTACTCTGTTCATGGGACTTCTGTCACCATCCTATACAACTATTAAGCAGGAAGCAAAGGAGACTTTCATGAGTTTTTTAGATCGTCTTAGAAGTTTAATTGATTGAATTCCAGAAATGTCTCCAGAGGTAAAAACTGCTCTAGCTATGCAGCTGGTCGTAGAGAATGCCGATCCTGCCTGTAAGAGAATTTTGCAATCTTTACCACACAGGGCCAATTTGGTAGATATGATAGAAGCATATTCAAGGGTCGGAACTCCTGAGGAAAAAGCCATTTATGTAGCGGAAGCTATGGCAGTTGCCCTTAAACCACTGATTCAACAAGGAAAAGCTAGTTCTACTTTAAAGTATTTCAGCTCTGGTAAACCTGGTCACATTAAAGCTCAGTGCTGAGTTAAAGCTGTAAAGACAAGTAAGGCAACAGCGACATCTACTGGTTTCTCAGGAAACCGCAGCAGATGTGACAAGTATGGGCACCGCGCCAATGAGTGTGGGTAGAGACACAAAAAGGATGAGACATCGTTGGGAAACGAGAGACAGAGCACGAAAGGGGGACGCACAATGACACAAATGTTTCCTCACAACCAGGTGGCTGCCTGGACATCCTCCACTCAGCAACAACAGGCAGTGCTGGGGTGGACCTGGAAACTGGAATAGAAATAACCCTGAAGAACACAGAGGTACAGGTCATTCTATCAATGGCACATGGACTCTTGGGGCATGAACTTAGTGCCCTACTAATAGGGAGATCATTCACATCAAAGCAAGGCATTTTTTTTTTTTGCCTGGACTAATTGATGCAGATTATATAGGCAATATTGGGATAATGGTGCAAACACTGAGACCACTCATCTACATACCAAAAAAGCACCTGAATAGCACAGCTGATACCATTTAAAGCCAGGGTTCCTAGACAAGGGATCATAAATAGAGGAGATGAGGGTTTTGGGTCAACAGGAACCCCTCAGGTGATGCTTACGTCGCCATTATCAGGAGTAAAAGCAACTAAACCTATTACTTTTCATCACTCAGATGCAGGAACCCTGGCGCCAAAGGCTGCCATGCTGGACACAGGTTCAGATGTCATCATTGTTCCCTCATTTGCATCGCCTGCTACATGGCCTCTGAGTACCCTGGGAACACCCGTTATGGAGGTGGGAGGCATACAAATAACTTGGGTTAGCAAAACATTCTTGACAGTTTGGGTTGATGAAGAAGCACGTTTGTGCTCAGGTGAAACCTTATGTGATGAATACCACAATTTGGCTATTAGGGCGAGATGCACTGAGCCAGATGGGTTTCTGTCTCACCAATGAGGGTTTTTAGTGGCAGCCATTGAGGGGGGGCCAATCCTGAAATTAAAATGGTTAACAGAAATGCTGATATGAGTTGATCAATGGCTGCTGTCTAAAGAGAAGTTTACCCATGTTCATGAATTGGTTGATGAACAATTGAAAAAAGAGCATATAATACCACCTACGAGTCCCTGGAACACGCCCATTTTTACAATCCCCCAAAAAATCAGGAATATGGAGATGATTACTGTTATGAACGCACTCAAGAGAGTGATATGGTAAAAATTTTATTAATTACAGCAAGCAAGCAATAAGCAAAAATCAGCGCTGGGCGGCAGGGGAGTCTCTACTCCTTCGGCTGCCGCACGTCCGATTTCCGTGTCTTCCCTTTTAAGTGGTCCGACTTCCGGGTTACGTGTCCTTTCTCGGGTGTCTCTGCGCATGTGCCTCCGGTCACTGGTGGTCGCTTTTTGCCTTCTGGTGGTCGTAGGATGAAGATCAGGAGTCTTCCTCTTTTGACCTTTCCTCACTGTTCTCTTTTTAAGGCTTATCTGAGTGGCTTAACTTTCTGGAATTCAAGAGAGCTTGCAAGGCTGTTCTCATAATTATACAGACATCAGCAGCAGCCTTCAACCTCATCTCTATTACACAAAGCATAGTTTTGCAAAGCATCGTATCTTACATGTTTAGGCGAACAAAAGGGTCTCTATTTATTACAATTCCCCCCTTTTGCTATTGCTCACTTTTGTTCGTTAAATCTTTGTAGTTCTCTTTTACTTAACTCTAAATAATCTTTTGTCTCTTCCCCATTTAAGGCTTCATATTTAGCTCGTATTAGCATAAGGTGAGCTGCTTCTAACCTGCTTCTCACAATGCTAATGATTTTGTTAAAAATACAAGGTCCAAACATAAGTCTTAAGATTAGTAAAATTAGCGGTCATGCTATAGTAGATATTAGAGTTGTTAACCAGGGAGAATAGTTAAACCAAGATTCGTACCAGCTTTGTTGCATTTCTTGCTCTCTTTTTCTCTTTTCCAGTCCTTCTCGTAATTTAGCCATGGTTTCTCTTACTACCCCACTTTTATTTACATATACACAACATTCTTCTCTGAGTGCTGCACATAGGCCTCTTTGCTGTAAAAATAATAGATTTAATCTCCTTCTGTTTTGTAAGGCTACTTTAGCCAACGAGTCTAGGGAGTCTGTGAGGTCTTTTATAGATTTATCAATTCTTCTTAAATCTTCATCTACTGAAATTCTAAGCTCTCTGAATCCTTGATGCTGATTCATTAAGGATGCTACACCTGTTCTTAATCTAGCCCCTCCTATACCTAGCAATACGGCTACTGTTAGTGCCGTGAGGGGTTCTCGTTTCACCAACTTTGAATTTTGGTATTGTGTATACATATATTCTTCAGAATGATAAATAATCTGGGGAACTATTATAACCAGTATGCAAAATTCGTAGGTTTCATTAAAGGCTGTTATAAAAACACATGGGGTTATTCCTAAAATGTTACAAACCCATTTAGTATTAGGTGCTGGAATTAGCCACTGAGCTGGCTTACGAGGGTCATTAATCTGTAGTTTTGTTTGACATAAATGAATTTTATCTGGGGGCACATTTCCCACACATTTTCTTTTTCCAGTAACTCGAGATAATGTTATTCCTGGGGTGTTTTCTCTTCTTGATTTCCATGAGCAGGTGGCAGGATTAGTGCCGTTTGCTCTTTTTGGTTCTGCTATGGAGCCTATGGCCTCATAAAAGGGTGGGTTAATGTTATAGCATAACCAACATTCTCTAGTTAAATTTGGGTGTGTGTCATTTAACACTTTAAAGGTAGCTTGCAAAATTTTCCAAAGAGCCTTGTTTCCATATTCTTGGGATGTCTCTATCGTGATTGTTATTTGGGTGCTATTTTTTAGTTTTTCTGAATGGTTATTTTGATTCCTTACGTTGGGGTTTACGGCTCCCCATACCACTGGATTCGGTCCAACAAATCCCGAATCATGGGGAACTACTTCTTTCTTTATAAGAATGTGCACTCCCCGATCCCTTCCAGGTTCCCACACCCTGAGACCCTAGGTTCGTCCTAATAACCACCCAGGGTCTTGGGATTGTGTTATATTGATGTAGTGAAATTTGCAAGTCCTAACATATGTTACTGCCCCTGAGGGACCTATCTAGGGCTTTATGCATCCGTGTGGACCCCTTTCAACCTTTAGATACTTATCTAGGTTCTGTACCTTCCACCCCATGGAAATTGTCTCACAGCCTCAATATTTACAATAAAATTCGCCAGGGTAATTACAATATCCTCTGCTTGGATTAGAAGCTGGGCACATATATAGTACCTTATACCCAGGCGGTTTATAACTAGTACTCTTCCACTCAATGAGAGAGTCTAGTGTAACTTGAAAGCTAGGGGCTTCAGAGGTGATCTGTGATTGGATAACGACCTGGTCTTCCCATCGGATTAAGGACTAATTGAAGGGCTCGTGAGTCTTACTTGTACTAATATTAAATGTGCTAATTAAGATTATAACTGTTACTGACTTCTTTAATGAGCATTGGCTTCCCCTACTATAATAGAGGCTTTTCTTTTGTGAGGTGTCAATTTGGATTCCCCAGAAATTACTTCGCTGGGTTGTCTCATTCCCACTCTTGTGGCATTTCCAGAACCATGATCCTTTGGTCCCATGTATATTGGAATGCTTCCCTCCACGGTTTTTTTACTCCTCTGCCTCCCTCGTCGACCCGGTTGCTTCGGGACACGGGGTGTACCATCTTCTCGACAGCAAGAGTACTCTTCAGGAGGGGAATTATTTCTTCTTTTATTAATTCTTTGTATGTATTTTTCTCAACTTTTATGCTTTATTAAAGGGGTATAACACCCTAATTTCTGGAGCCACCGTCTGCACAACCCAGCTACTATATTTGCTACAAAAGGTGTAGGTTCGTTTGGATGATAACAATAATACAAGGGATTGACTCCTTTTGAGTAGATGGCCCACCACTTCTCTGATCTCTTTTCAAATTCTCCTGCTTGTATTCTAGTTACTAGAGCTTAATCAGTGAGATCCCTCTGGGCAGTGTAGCAAGAGTTACACACGCCTCTTGGTGGGTAGCCTCTATGACAGTGGGTCCACCAGAGTTCTTCACATATTATACATTTAAAACAGACAAAAGGGTAACAATTTTGGCATAACGTACAGCCTATTTTAACACCTCTATTATATATTTTTTCACTACTAGATGGAGGTATCTTATATTCTATATGAAAGCTTTTATGGAATTTATTATTCATAAGTTTTTAAGCAAATTAATAGTTTTGGGATGTTATTTTGTTCAGGATATCTTAAGTCTCAAGTCCCAGCCGGGCTACCCACTTCTCAGTTATTAGATTTTGGTGGCTTCACAGGTCCTTTTATTCGACTCGCATGTGTCCAGCCTTTTTTCCGCTGTTCGAACTGCAGAGTCAGTTGTTAGTAAGACTTGATACGGCCCCTCCCACTTTGGTGTTAGGGGATTTTCTTTCCAACTTCTTATCAGCACTCACTCTCCGGGTTGTACCTGGTGTAATATAAAATCTAATGGTGGTTTTTGAGCTAGCATCCCTTTTTCTCACAATGCTTTTTTAAACTTCATTAATTTTATCAAATACTCATTGATGTATTGATCACTCACATTTGGATGTGTTTGAACTTCTTCTATATTATAGGGCATACCGTATAGCATCTCAAAAGGGGAAATTCTCAAATCTGCCCTTGGCTGGGTTCGAATACTCAGAAGGGCTAGTGGAATACACTTGACTCATGATAGTTTTGTTTCCATTACTAGCTTAGTATGTTGCTTCTTTATTTCTCCATTCATCTTTTCCACCTTTCCACTTTCCCTGAACTTTGAGGGTGCTAAGGGGTGTGTTGTTCCTACTTTATTCTTAATGCTTTTGGTATTAACAAAAAAATTCCTCAACTCAGTTTTTGACTCTGATTCTATCATCACATTTTTAATAACCCTCACTTCAAAGGGTTCCCCCTTTGCCCCTACTACCATAGTAGTTTCTTTGGATATACTACATCCTTTAGGTAAAAACTGAATTGTTGATCTCTCAGCTCCAGTATCTACCAAGAATGTTATTTCTTGGTGCTGGGGACCCACTTTTAACTTTATCAAGGGCTCTTTCTGATGTTCTCGGGTCCCCATAATAAAGAGCCCCTGACCCCCCCTAATCTTCTTTAAACATCTTTTTATCCTGGATTCTTACCCTACATTCTTTCTTAAAGTGTCCTTTTTTTTTCCACAGTCCCACATCTGGCACGTCTAAATCCTCCTCCTCGGGGTTCGGAGGGGGAGGGACCCGTGGAGGAGGTGGTGGTACAAATGGAGGGGGAATTATCAAAGTATTTTCTTTCCGAGGTTTCTTTTTCTTTCCCTTCCCCTCCTCCGAATTCTCTGTCAGCTTAAATATAAAAACCTCGGGATTTACTACCTAGATCTCTGCATAAGCACTTTCCTCTGAACTAAAGGGGTTCTTTTTGTTTACCCAGGAATTTAACTTTTGTCTAACCCAATCTTCGGTTGATCTAAATATAGGCCAAAATACCTTCTTTGAAATTTCTTTTCTTCTTCATACTTTTACACAATAATGAATCATTTTCGCCTTATCTTTATTTTCTGTTCCCGGGAAATACTGCCAATTTTCTAACATATAACTTAACGGACTATCTCTAGGTACCGGTGGGAGTTTAATAGATACAGGGGGCTTGCTTTTCCCCTGCCCCATTCTTCCGGAGTGCCTTCCAAATCACACAGTCTCTTTCGCTTCCCCTTGTTCGTGGCCCACGCCCTCGCGGGCTAATGGGAGACGCACTAATGAAGGGTCCGCTCTCACTTGGGGAATCTGGCTGCCAGTTCCCCTCTCACACACACACCACGTCGCCGCACTCCGGGATCCCGACCCCGACCGAACGGTTCCTCGTTATACTCACGCGTCCCACGTCCCGCGTCTTCGTCCGGACTCTGTGCACAGATTTTAAGGGGTCGACCGGTCTCCCTTTTGCTTATTGCTTTAATTTTAGGTTTGTCGGTGCAACCGAGGCAGAAACCGGCCCCCCCCGGGCCGCTAAATAATAGCGGGGCGCCCCCCCCGGTAGTGCCGAGAATCTGTCCTACAGATTGCATCCGAGTCACGGCACCAAATTGTTATGAACGCACTCAAGAGAGTGATATGGTAAAAATTTTATTAATTACAGCAAGCAAGCAATAAGCAAAAATCAGCACTGGGCGGCAGGGGAGTCTCTACTCCTTCGGCTGCCGCACGTCCGATTTCCGTGTCTTCCCTTTTAAGTGGTCCGACTTCCGGGTTACGTGTCCTTTCTCGGGTGTCTCTGCGCATGTGCCTCCGGTCACTGGTGGTCGCTTTTTGCCTTCTGGTGGTCGTAGGATGAAGATCAGGAGTCTTCCTCTTTTGACCTTTCCTCACTGTTCTCTTTTTAAGGCTTATCTGAGTGGCTTAACTTTCTGGAATTCAAGAGAGCTTGCAAGGCTGTTCTCATAATTATACAGACGTCAGCAGCAGCCTTCAACCTCATCTCTATTACACAAAGCATAGTTTTGCAAAGCATCGTATCTTACATGTTTAGGCGAACAAAAGGGTGTCTATTTATTACAATTACATGATCTTTGAGCCATTAATTCTGTAATGTAGGATATGGGACCCCTGCAGGCTGGCCTACCTTCACCATCCATGTTACCTGTCAATTGACAACTGTTAATTATTGACTTAAAAGATTGCTTTTTCACAGTCCCTCTGCATGAGGATGACAGTGAGAAGTTCACCTTCTCAGTGCCATCCATTAACAAGGCAGAACCAGCAAAAAGGTATCAATAGGTTGTATTACCACAAGGAATGTGAAATTCTCCCACAGTGTGCCAACTGTATGTTGCCTGGGCACTAACTCCACTGAGAAAACAATACCCACAGTATCTTATCTATCATTACATGGATGTTATTCTGATAGCAGAAGAACACATAGATGCGGCACACCTGCTACCTGCTTTGAAACAACAGTTGCAGACAGCAGGCCTTCAAACTGCCCCTGAAAAAGTTCAACAACAGGCCCCATGGAAATATTTGGGAATGCTTATCACTGAAGCCCAAATTCAGCCCCAAAAATTGACTATTTGTATGGAAGTTTTGGACTTTGATGGATGCTCAAAAGTTAATTGGAGACACACAGTGGATTCATAGCACTTGTGGTATAACTAATGAAGACCTTGAGCCCCTAATGCCATTATTGAAAGGGGGAACTCAAGCCAATTTGCTGCGAGAACTGACTGAAAAACAGCAGAAGGCTCTGACTCAAATTGCCACTGAATTAGGCAATTCCTTTGCAGATCGCTGGTCTCCTGCTTTGCCACTGTCCATGGCTGTGATGAATAAGGAAGCACACGTGATGGCTATACTAATGCAGTAAGATAGTCAAGCTAAACAACCACTAAAAATCTTGGAGTGGGTGTTCTTACCATTTAATTTGAATAAATCCTTAACCACGCAAATGGAGGCTATAGCAAAAATTGTGATCAAAGCAAGAAAATGGACATTGGAAATAGCAGGAATGGAACCCCAAAGTATTCTGCTCCCATTAATAAAAGATTACTTGCAATGGTCATTACAGAATTCAGACATCTTGCAATGGGCGTTGTTGAACTTTCCAGGTCTCATTACCACTCATATTCCGCCTCATAAGCTTTTTTCTCTGCATCAACAGGTAGAAGAATTGCCTTGTCTATCAAGGCAAACTGTGGAAGGCCTCACAGTTTTTACTGATGCTAGTCGAAAAACTTCTACAGCAGGCCTTACTTGGCAGGACAAAGGCAAATGGCTCAGTGAAATCCTTGAGGGGCCAGGAGATTCTTTACAGATTCTTGAGTTACGTGCTGTTATCAGAGTGTTTGAAAAATGGCCAGATGATCCCATTAATATTTTCTCTGATTCTCTCTATGTAGTAGGTGTTGTCGAGTGCATGGAATGAGCACTGCTGAAGGAAATTCAAAATCGGCAGTTGTGGCAAGTCTTTTTTGCAACTATGGCAGTTAATTCTCACAAACAAGATTATTTTATTACCTATATGCAAAATCATTCTGGGCTGACAGAAGGCTTGGCCTTAGGAAATGAAAAGGCTGACCAACTGGTGGCACCACTTTGGGCCTCAGCCTCGTCCAGCATTGATAAGTTTGGACAAGCCAGAAGGGCTCATGAGCTTTTTCACCAAAGTGCAAAAGTTTTACACAAACAATTTGGCATTTTGTTGCAGGATGCTCAAGGTATTGTCACAACTTGTCTGCAATGCCAGGACATGATTGGTGGATTGGGTCCTGGAGTTAACCCTTGCAGCCTGGGACCCTTGTAGTTGTGGCAAACTGATCTAACTATTTATGCCTCTTTTGGTCGCTTTAAACACATTCATGTAACCATAGATACTTTTTCTGCCATGGTTTGGGCCACACCAATGACAAGAGAAGGGTCTCACTTTGTCATTCAACACTTGCAAGGCTGTTTTGCCATAATGGGTTTGCCTCAGGAAATCAAAAAAGATAATGGGCCAGGATATGTAGCCTGACCGACTCAGGATTTCTTGGCTTGTTGGGGAGTGAAGCATAGCACAGGTATTCCAGGTTACACAGGACAAGCTATTATTGAAATAACACATCTGGTACTCAAGAGACTGCTTGATAAACAAAAAACGGGGGAGGATGGGCTGAGCCCACAAGAGAGTGCTAAAAGCAGTTTATGTTATGAATCATCTATGTAACGTTAGTAGGTAATCGTAATTAACCACCAGCAATTACACATTATTCAGGCTTGCAGCAAGATTCTGAATTGGTACAGTACCGACCAAAGGTTCACTTTAAAAATCCTATGACAGGGCTATGAGAAGGACCTTCAGATTTATTAATGTGGGGGAGGGGTTATGTTTGTATCATTACAGACAAAGGACCCCAGTGGATACCAGCGAAATGGGTTTGTCCCTGGCTTAAGAAGGATACTCTGGTGCCTGATATTACCAATGAACCAACAACCAGCTCTACCTGAAAACATCCATTGCCCTCAGAACTGTGAACACTTTTGCTATCCTTGGTTGAGATTAGAATGCATGGGATGTGGATCAGATAGGTGGTGTGAGTTTAGAGGAAGAAATTTTCCAAGGTATATAGAGTGCAGACATTGGCACATCCAAGAGTTCAATACCTGGGTGGTGTTATCCCAAGTGACAGGAATTATGGTTAATTCCCATGAAACCTGTTGAGAAGCACTGAGTTTGTTTGAGAATCAAGAGCAATTGAGACAGGCTATTCAGTGGTATCATAATGGACTTTGGAAGCTTGAGCAAAAAGAGATGGAGAATAAGATCAAGGATATTGAATATGGAAAAGGAATATTTATCCCTGGGACTTGGGGATTTAGATGTGATCAGTGGGAACAAACGAAGCGGAGGTAGGAACACACAAAACAAGGAAGATGGAATAGGAAAAGAACTCAAAGAGCAAGAGGCACAGTCAGTTTGAATTTTATCCCTGATCTCATAGGGGAAGGTTTCTTTACCAATGATCAAGATGACGAATAGTCTGGGGTTGGAGGTGCAGGTTTTTGAGCATCTTTCTCTTTTACTTGTGTTATGTGGCAACATCTGTAGTGCAGAGGAAATTAACTCACCAAGATGGCATCAACAGAATATGTGGCTTACTTGGGCCAATGCTACTGGAGTGGTTTCCTTTTGTTTATCCTTAGCCATGCCAGGAGATCCTTTTCACACATGTTTAATTGGTATCCCAATAAGTAACTTTAGTGGTTTTGCAAAATGGGTAGGAGTTAGAGGAAAGCCATATGTGGGAACAAATAAATTGAGCGTGGAGAATCACTGGTGTAACATAACCAGAGGTGGTACAAAATTGGATATGTGCAAAAAGTTGGGGATTAGGCCAAATGGCAAGGGCTTCCAAGCAGGTATGATAGCACAATCACTGAATGAAAGTGGATTAGAGCCTCAAGAACTAGATCTGTTAGGACTGGTGCTTGGAAATTACTGCTTGTTCTTTAACTACTTTCTGAATCCAAAATCAACTAACGTGAGAAATGTTTTAGTCCCACATCCCAAAAATAATAGCATCATTCTTAATCCCAATTCTCCATGGTATAAGAACGTGACTAAATATTGCCAAAATAGGACTTACCCTGAGAGTGCTGGTGCAAATGCGACTGTAAGAAAGCTTCCACTAGGTATCTTTCTAATCTGTGGGGATAGGTCATGGCCCTTAATTCCAAATAATTAATTTGGTGGACCTTGCTATTTAGGAAAATTGACCATGTTTGCCCCTAGCATACACGAGATGTTGAATCAGACTATTTGGAGAGCAGGACATATAGCAAGAGGACTAAGAGAGCAATCACAGACTTGGGATCTGACTGTAACGATAACATACAGTTTTGGGGCACTTCAGCATGAATAATAGCATCATTCCTTACTCCAGGTGTTGCTGCTGCTCAGGCTTTGACTATGCTTAATAAGTTGAGATGCTGGACAGTCAAGCAATTAAACATGACTTCAGTTTTTATAAACCAAATGCTCACTGATATTGATAGTATTAGACACGGCACACTGCAAAATAGAGCTGCTATAGATTTTTTGCTGTTAGCACATGGGCACGGGTGTGAGGATTTTAAAGGAATGTGTTGCATGAATCTGTCTGATCATTCTACATCAATCCACAGGAAACTCAAACAACTACAAGACAACATGAAGAACTTGACTGTGAATGATTGGGGTTTAGATGAATGGTTTACAGGATGGGGAATTACTGGATGATTGAAAGATATCGTAAAGGGAGCTTTGTTATTACTAGTAGTCATTATTATATTGCTTTGTATTATTCCAAGTATAATAAAATTGGTGACTCATTTGGTAGAAAACACGGTAAAGAGAGTTTGGCTGGTGCAAGAAGAATAAGGGGGAATTGTAGCAATGTATCTAAACAGCTTGGGCCATGGTGTGCTCCAGCCAAACCATGTTTAAAGTTTCTTATCAGACCCTCTGGAATTTCTCAAAGTTGCTGTGGCATAAACTGTTCTAAAATGAGAAAGAAGCGGAGAAACAGAAAAACAAGACCACAAGAATATTGAGAGACTGCCAGCTATTCACCACCCTTCACAGAAGTAAACGTGAACGCAGTTTATTTCTATTATTAACACACCTTTTATAGGGTTCTACAGGCTCCGCGGGCTAAGCAAGTTACTATTGGCTAATACACACAGGTTTACATTCTCTCTTATACACAAGGATATTTTTTGCTTTACTCTCTCTTCTGGAGGAAGGTTTCAAGGACTTTAGCCTTTAATATCATGACTTATTTCAAAGGCTGGTTTGTGCAGACAGGCCTTTACTAATATATAAAATATATCAACACAAGAACCAGATAACGGAGGGCATTTGAGCACCTGCACTGTGACCAATCACAAAACCTGAGGAATGCATGCTTAGTGTGTGGACAGAATAGAGGCACCAATGAAGTAATGCATGATCATGTGAACAGTAGTTTTAGACTCTATAAGTAAGTGCATAATGTAAACAATAAACGGCTTCTGCATAATCATATTGGTTGGTTGATCAGAAGTTCTGAGCTCCTGCATGGTGTTAAGTTGTAATTTTGTAACTCCACGTAATAAGACTGTGGTGTGCCAATCTTGAAAACTTGTATTGTTGGTAACTTGTATTGTTTGATAACTCCTGGGAATGAATGTAACTTCTTCAATAATATGTGGGATGCATCACTGGCTGGGAGAGGCTAGGCCTGTCAAGTTAGGTAGAAGCATCTGTGTCATCATGCTTTCTTGTCATGCTGTCTGCACACGGGATGACAAGGAACACTTTGCATTTTTAATAAAACTAAAAAGAGGAACTGTGACAGCTATAGCTGGTCTATAAGCTGCACAGATAATTTGGCTTAACAGATACCAGCTGTCATGGTTTTAAAGCACTAGCTAAAAAAAAAATCACTAGAAAACTTACTCATTTCTTGCTGTGAGATATGGATTAAGAAAAGGGCAAAACAGGCTTAAAACTTAAAAGGCATAAAAATTTATTAACAAAACTACAAGAATAAGAAACCAGAATAAATCCTCCAGAAACCCTTCTTCCCCACCACCCAACTATTCCCTTGTCTAACTGACAACATAGAGACAAAACCTGGTGGTTAAAGCAGTCTCAACTATATAGTAGCCTTTTCATCAGTCTCTGCACAGAAAAAGTTCTCTTTTGTCATTCTATAGAGAGTTTTTCACAAGAAAACCATTTTCTCATGGCTTTCTATTCCTCTGATGCCAGCCACCCAGAAAACTCTGCCATCACTCCTCTCCTCCCATTTCACACCACTCTGAGGTGTGTTCATGGGCCATGAACTCAAGGGGTGTCATTTTAAGGATGAGTTTTTCAAAGGCAAAGGTTCTCTTTGTCTGTCTCTGTGATCATCTATGGGAACAGAAGTTTTCTCCTTTTCTCTTGGGGGCAACAAGTCTTCAGCAACTCTCACTTCTCTTTTCCTGTTCCAGCATCTCGTAGGATCTACTACTTCACTATCTGCTCAGCTTCATCAATGAATTACCTTTGCTCAGATCTACACTTTGAAATACTCCATTCACCCCCAAAATACTCTTTCATGAATTAAAGTTTTTTTTCAGAACATTATTGTCCATCTCCACAGCTTTAACAAAAAAACTATTTTAGCTTATTAAGGCATCTCCTTTTTCTCTTCTCATCTGAAGCTTAATTCTTTCTTTCACTAATTCTGATAGTTCATGTTGTCTCTCTACATGTTGATCACTTTTGCTTTCTTCTCTCTGGAAAAAGGATTAAATCTGCAGGTCTCATCTGGGTAGTGAAAGGGTTAAAATCTGGCTCAAGCCACGGCTAGGTATTTATGAGATCGGATTTCAACTCAGCAGCGCTGGGAAAGCGGCAGACACTTTTTTTCAGCCTGCGGCCGTCTGTGCAAGCCGTGGAGGCGAGCAGCTGTGGCTCGCTCCAGCCCAGGGCCGGGGTCCACAGAAGAGCTCGGCCCCATCCCGGGAGGAGGGAAAACGCCACAGGTTCCATCCCTCGCCCGGGAACTGCGGCAAGCCGAGCCCAGCCCCCGCCGGGCCATATGGCCCGGGGGGGGGGGGGGGGACGGGGACGGGAAATGGGAGCTAGTTGGAGTTCTGTTACCTTTCAAAGCCGGAAACTAAGAGAAACAGAAATTCCCGGGCTTAGGTTTTAAAGGGTGGTGTTCACAGATTGTTCTCACTTTTCAGTGGTCAAAACTACTGTCAATTCTCAGAAATGGCCAGTTATTGGCCAGGAGAAAAAATTCCCATCAGCCTCCAGCAGCCTTAAGTTCCGTAGGTGTTTCCTACTTTTTTTTAAAAAAATGCCAATCTATCACACCAGCTCAACCAACCTATCATTAAAGGAAACAAGTCCCTGTACATAATAACAACAGGTCAGTTTCAATTCCAAACAGAGGACCTCAGCCAATCCCTTTGAAGCACGGATGCACCCATATCATTGGCCAGTGAGCTGGGCGGACTTGAGACCCTTGACCAATCATGTCTGTAAGCGTGGGAAATTTGAAAACCTTAAAAAAGGAGCTGCCCCACAATAAACTTGGATGGTTACTGCATGAACCCGGTGTGTGCTTGCTGCTTCTCCTGTCTCCAACATCAACATAACATACATATATTAAATGCAATTGCATAGAAAAGTTAGCACAAGGTAAATGTAAAGAGATACTTGTCTGATTCCATGTTAAGCATATAGGTGGTAAATCAGTAACAGAAGTAGTGTTAATACTATATGTATCTACAATATCCTGATCTAGGGGAAGAAGCCAAGTTCCTCCTACACATTCCATTTCATTGTTGCTGAGGGGAGGCTCTGGATCTCACCAGGTCAGAGGCCCAAACAGCAGAGGTTGAATGATGTGGGCCCAGTAGACTCTCTCTTCTGCTACTTGATGGCAGTATAGCAGAAGAAAGATTACAAGATTCATTGTTGTCGTCCTTGGCTGGGTTTGATGTATTTCACCGGGAGCCAATACGGTCCTGTAGGTAAAGAAACACATCCATAATTTCTTCCCCAAGCTAACAGTGGAACTGGACCTTTCCAATGACCGCTATGTACATCCTTGTATGTAACTTCTGGGTGAACTCCTTCTCCATCAGTGGTCTGACCCAGAGGCCTTTTATGTGCAGTTAAGTAATCTCTACTGGAGAGATTAAAAAAAATTAAAACATAGGTTGCTTTGTCAAACTGCTCTTGAGGGAGCATGCCTATCATATTTCCCCTCTTTTGTTTTTGTAGCATGTTTTTCAATGTGTAATGTGCTTTTTTGAGTATAGCTTGCCCTGTTGGGGAATGGGCAATACCTGTGACATGTTTGATACCCCAAATGTGGAAGAATTCTTGTGTTTTATGAGATGTTTATGCATGTCCATTATCTGTTTTTATTTGTTGAGGGACACCCATTGTGCTGAAGGCATGGAGCCAATGTCGGTAGCATGTCTTGATTTCTCACCCTTGTGTGCTGTTGATACTATGAATCCTGAAAAGGTATCAATAGAAACATGTGTGATAAATGTAACCTTGGATAAAAATTCGTGAAAGAATAAATAAGTATATAACTGTATTTGTAACAATGTAAAAATTATATAAAATATAGTGTGGCCTAAGGATTTCCCCCAAACCCAGCAGTAACTACCTATTCAGGCAGTAACGACCCTAGGCGACGTTCATCAGACTGAAAGAAAGAGCAGGACATGGACAATCAGGCTAAACAATGAGAGGAGCCAGGCCGAGATGCCCATCGGCTCCACACCGCACCTGGACACTCTACCCTGAGAGTCCAACCGAAGATACAATCAGGAAGCACTCAGAACCTTTCACATGCGAAAGGACTCTGCCCAGTCGTCTATTGATTCAGTTCCACGGTTCCAGGAAATTCATTCAACCAACCATCTAAACTCTTTGTTGAACAGTAACTGCTCGGAGTTTTGGCCTCAGGACACAAAATCCCTATAAAAACCTCGGACAGTCTACCCTCCTTCGTGGATTTGGGTAAATCTGTACCACTGGGTATAGACCCCTGTCCACCCAGCCCTGCGCTGATTTATTTTATTGTGGTTTTTTTCTCTCGTTGTCTGTGATTTAAATTGTTTTATAATAAATTGTTTTTTGTATTAACCCTATTTTGCCATTGCATTTATAACACATGGATGTATTTAAAAGTCCCAAAGCTAGATATGTGTGTTACATTGTTTGCCAAATGTCATTAGGTTTCAACTCTTGTGGGTTTGTCTGCTGACATTGTGAGCAAGTACTCACTACATCCCATGCTTCTGGCAAAGTCAGATCAAATTGTTTTGCCAGTGTTCTGGCATTTTGATGGTAGAAATCATGAGAAAATTTTGCCTGCCCTATTTTTTGTGGTATAGTGACTGTCATGACTAGGGCATCTGCCCTCGCATTACCTTCTACTATAGGTCCAGGCTGAGTGGTGTGCCACCTAAGATGCAGAATGTAATATTAATGAGACCTGTGAAGTAAAAAGTTGTACAGAGTGGTTAATAACACAAAAAGGTCTTTGTTAGAGACTTCCTTCAGGAATGAGTGCTCAATTCTCTCAACAATTCTTGTAGCATAAACAGAATCACAAAAAATGTTAATAGGTTCCTGTGAAAAAAGGCAAAATGCTTCTACCACAACTGCCAGCTTGACTAGCTGGGTAGATCCAGGTTGAAAGGTTATAGAATGTTCCCACTGTCCCTTATAATTTCTCCACAGGGTGACATCTTTGTGTGTGTTTCCTGATCCATCAGTGAAAACAGTCTTGGCATCAAGAATTGGAGATTTCGTTTGTAATTGTCGTTGTTGAAAGGGGAGTTCCTTGAAGGATTGCAGCAAGGCATGTTGAGGCATCGTGTGAAAAAATTGTCCATCATAGTCTGCAAGAGCAATTTGAAATGTCAGTGAATCCCTGAAAAGATTCCCTAATTTTGCTGCAGTAATAGGGAGATATATTACTGCCAGATCATATCCTTTCAAGCTCTGGCATCAGTCATCCCATCAACAGCAGTTGAATAAGCATCTCAAGCTGAGTGGTTATAATTTTTGCAAAAGTGTATGGCAGAAAAACCCATTCTAATAACCAGAGATGATGTTCCAGTACATCACACTGACCAATAAGAGCATAGGGTTGGGAAGATTGCAGAATCATGAACAGTAGTAAAGGCAAATCTGGATTTTGATATATGGCAAAGGACTTGTTGATTTTATTGCTTACAGTCTCTAAAGCCTTTTGGGCAATTTTTGTCAGCTGCTATGGGGAAGAGAGATCTGGGTCCCCTTTTAGCAATTGAAATAAGGGGGATAATTCTTCTGTAGTGATTCCCAATAAAGGGCAAATCCAATTAATAGTGCCTAACAGTTTTTGCAAATCATTCACTGTGTGTATGTTGGTTTTTAGGGTCACTGGCTGTGGTGTGACTGGCGTCGCAAATAATTTGAAACCCAGGTATTTTCAGGGAGGTTCTGCTTAGATTTTTTTTCTGTGGCTACGCATAGGCCTCTGCTGGCAAGCATTACCTTTAAAGCAGCAAGGCAGTCATGCAATAATGTAGAATTGTCAGAAGCAATTAAAATATTGTCCATGTAGTGATACAGCAAAACAGATGGATATTTTTGCTGTACTGGTTTTATCACTGAGTGAATGATGAACTGACAGCTAGTAAGGCTGTTTTTCATACCCTGAGGTAGCACAACCCAGTGGTATTGTTCCATGAGGGTCTCATGATTGACAGAAGGTAAAGAAAAGGCAAAATTACGTGTGTCATCAGGATGCAAAGGGATTGTAAAAAAGCAGTCTTTCAAGTCAATTATCACTAATTCCCAGTGTTCTGGAATCATTGTGTGGTTAGGTATTCCTGGCTGCAATGGCCCCATAGATGAAATGATTCTGTTGATTGCCCTGAGATCCTGCAAAAGCCTCCACTTCCCCAATTTCTTAGGGATAACGAAAATAGGTGTATTTTAGGGGCTGGTGGAAGGAATTATGTGACCCAAATGTAATTGCTCTTGCACAAGGATCTGGGCTTCCTGAAGCCGCTCATTTTTCAGGGGCCATTGGTTTATCCAGATCAACCTGTTTGAAAGCCAAGTCAGTTTAAGAAGCAGCTTTTCATCAATGGCCTCTATCAAAAATGTGTTGAAAAGATCAAACCCCTTTGTTTCATCAGGTCCTACCCCCACAGAGAGTCTGGGATTGAGAGTATATACCGTCACAAGGTGGCAATCTTGCCCTCTGGGTTGATGATTTTCAGCTTCCTTGTGGACTGCCAGGAAATCTGCTGACTTCCGACATCTGCTACGATCACAGTTGAGGAGGCTGTAAGAGCCTGACGGAGAGATGGGGACTTCAGACGACTCTTCTTTAAAATGCTGCTTATTCCATAGACTAGGTTACAGCAGTTAGGGGTCATGGGTAAGGTTACAGTTGCTGGCTGTAGGCAAGCCATGTGTCCTGAAGCCCCTTTCTTGTTCATCTTACAAAGCATTATATCTTTTTCTTTTACTGTACATCTTATTACATAACAACCAATCAGCATCATACATAATACCTTTACATTAACATATAACCTATCAAAACGGCTAAAATTACCATATTATGTTAGTGACTAACCAATCATCTGAGTTAGTAGTTACATGTTAAACTTTGAAACTCGTTTTGCAGTGGAAAATTCTTCTTGCTTTGGTAAAAAACATCTTTCTGTCTGCCTATGCTTTTTTACTTGGTAGAAAACATGCCTTGTTTGAGACCACTTAACCTGTTGGACCTTAGCCATAAAACCTCCTTCTAACTTGAATAAACCTTTGTTCTCTCATCTGTTTCAGCAACAACTAGCCCTAAAAACATCTTTTATATATCAAAGCTTGCTTTCATTTCTAGAGAACCTTCTGCTAAGCATTCATATCTGTAAAACTTTTCTGTTAAATTTTCATCCTTCCCAACAGGGGGCCAGGGGCAACTCCAAGGGCCAAGCTTTTTGAGATACAATGGAAACATCTGCTCCAGTATCGACCAAACCTTTAAAAGACTTAGATTCTATTTGACAAGTGAGTAATGGTTGTTGTACCCCTACGCCTTTCAACCAAAGTATTTGTGGGGTGCCTGTGCTCCCAAATCCTCCTGCATCTTGTTGCTGCTGTAAGATTGGTGCTGAACAGGGAATTGCTAGCAGCAGTATTAATTATGCCGGTTTGCTCCCCTGTGCCACAGTACAGGGAGGATTAGGTGTCAAGCCATGATTTTAATTTCCCCTTTATAGTCGACATCAATGATTCCTGGTAATCTAAATAGTGCTGCATGGGTTGTAGAGGAGTATCCCAGGAGTAAAGCACATGTTTGAAAAGGCAGTGGCCCGCACACAGAGGTGGGCAGAAGGTGAACTGAGGTATCATTCAGGGTTGTGGTAGTGCTGATGGCCATGTCCAGGCTGGCACACCCCAGGGTACCCCTTGCAAGGATTAAGCTTGTATTTGTGTTGAATTGAGTTGGGTCCTGTTGAATTGAGGGGCAGTAGACCCCAGTTTTCCCCCCCTTCGAGTTTCCCTGCTGTGGGAGAAGGTTGTCGTGTTTGTCAAATTTAGACCAGCATTGATTGCTCCAATGAAACCCTTTTTGGCAGCGAGGACAAGGTTTACTGGTCCTTTTATTGCCCCTTTGGACATTGCTTCCTGATATGTCCTAGCCCCCCCATTCAAAGCACTTAACAGATGCTCTGGCCACATGCAGTTGTTGGGCTATCTCAGTAGCAATTAGTTCTGCTTTAAATTGTTCTGAGCTGATATTAGCACATGTCTTGATATAATCATAAAGTTCAACATCAGCATGATTACGAATCAGGTCCAGGGCTGTTTTACAGTCATTATTAGAATTTTCATAAGCAAGATATTTTAAGACAGCATCAGCTGCTTCCTGCATATCAGTTTGCTGTCTAACAGCAGATTGTAATCGATTGATAAAGGTAATATATGGTTCCTGAAGCCCCTGCCTCACAGCAGCAAAACCAGACTCCAACTTTTTTGTATCAAGTACCTTTTGTAGTGCCCTCATGGCAATAACAGGAGACTGATCCCATGCTTGGGGTGGAGGGGAGTCTTAACTGTGCCTGAGCAGTAGCATGTGTGTCTGTGCCAGAGAGCTGCAACACAGTGATATTAATGGGCGGTTGTTGATTACCATTATTCAATGCCTGAGTTTGAGCCAAATTTACAAATTCTGTCCACCAGACAGAGTGTTGTCCTCCTGTAAAAATTGTCTTAAAAAGAGATTTCCAATTCACTGGTAACATAGTATGTTCTTCTGCAATTTCATCCAATAAATTCATCGTAAAGGAGGAATGTAAACCATTTTCTTTCACCGATCTCCCCAGTTCCTTTACCATCTTATATGACAATTGTTTGTGATGTGGGTTTTGATTACAATACACAACAGGCATTGCTTGAAAAAATTCAATATCACCTTCCTTCAATGCTTGCCTCCAGCATCTCTATAAATCTTTCTGGCTCAGGTCCTATAGGTGGTGTTCTTTCCTCATCATAGTCACTAGAGGAATAGGATGAGGACAGTGGTGGGATATGTGAAGTATTTGTTTGCAGCCTTTTGTGTGCTGTTTGTATTATTTCTTCCACGCTAGGGGCTGCTGCTGCCATAGCACATACTGGGGCTAAAGGAAGATATAAATCTGGTTCCTGTCCAGAATCAGTAGGACCGGGATCAAACGGATCCTTTCGTGGGCACACAGTTTGTGGTGATTGGGAATGGGGCTGCTGCCAAGCCTCATTCCTAATGGGCTACAACTGTGTAGGACAGGTGAACAGTATTGAAGGGTAAAGAAACATGGAATGCTGAGGTGTATAGACCAATCACAGAAGGGTAGAGAGGGCACACAGGTGGAATGCATGTAAGATGAAGCGTATAAAAGGTTGTACTGGAAAACAATAAAGTGCTGATGCTTGAAGCCTTCTTCAATGTCAGTTGTATCTCCATCATCATCTGGTTTACCTGATGTGATCCCAAGGTGGCTCAGGTAGACGACTAAGATGGTGGAGCCCAGCCAAACTGAGCAGGCTAACTAAAAGTCTGTAGATCTGAACCAGGCAAGAGCCTGAAGAACTAAGCAGATTAATTTTAAACAAATGTACCACCCCTGTTGGGGTCAGAGGCACAGAATATGTGCCCTTATCTGTGATGCCTGGCTCTGACATGCAAGAAAGCACTGAATTTCACATAACACCATGGAGACAGCTGTTAAAGTTAAATAGAAAAACTGGAAATGTGAATGTGTAAGTTAGAGTTTTCTTAGGTCACTGGGTGAGAAAGTTAAAGGTTTAAGCTACTTTAGAAAACAAGAGACAAGATGGAGGACTTAGGGTGTTGTCCCTTTCTCCTTCTTCTTCCTTCTTCATCTTCTTCTAAGGGGTTTTGGGTAATAATAAGTGATTGGATAGAAAGTGCTGCAGTGCAGCACACAGGTGTCGGGTCATTGGGTCACTAAGAAAAATAATTTACTTGCCATTTGTTAATTGGACAAATAGACATATAAAATAACTTGAAGAAGTTCTTTGTTAGCCATTTTGCACCTCTCTATCTTAGTGTATATAGCTTCTTGTACTCTGTATATATGTGATATAGATAAGAAAAGAATAAACAACCAAGTCTGAACATGAGAAGACAGCCTCTGTCTCGTCACTCTCAGGCCTGGGGAAAAGAACCCAGTTATCAGTGTTGCTCTCGACACACCCCCAGGTGAGCAGTTGGGAATTTAGGAATTGGGGGCTCGGATATCAGCAGAGGAGGAATGCATATTGGACACTGCTGTGAAATCTGTCTCTATATGACTCTTGTGGTTATGTTCTTTTTCCCCTTGAACTGAAGTTGATGAGAGGGAGGAAGTTTTTTCTCTCATTCAGACTTGGTTGTTTATTCTTTTCTTATCTGTATTACATGTATACAAGGTACAAGGAGCTACGTGCACTAAGATAGAAAGGCGCAAAATTACTAACAAAGATCTTCTTCAAGGTCTTTTATATGTCTATTTACCCAATTAACAGATGCCAAGTAAATTATTTTTCTTAATGACCCAATGACCCGACACCTGTGTGCTGCACTGCGGCATCTTCTATCCAATCACCTACTACTACCCAAAAACCTCTAGAAGAAGAAGGACAAGAGACAACGCCCTAAATCCTCCATCTTGTCTTCTGTTCTCTAAACTACTTTAAACCTTAAACTTTAACTTTTTCACACAGTGACTTAAGAAAACTTTTTAATTTACACATTTACATTCTTAGCTTTTCTATTTAACTTTAACAGTTGTTTTCAGGATGTTATATGAAATTCAGTGCTTTCTTGGATGTCAGAGCCAGGTATCAGAGATAAGGGCACACTCTGTGCCTCTGACTCCAACAAATTCTATAGAGGAAAGGTAAAAGGTGTGAGGAGTAGGCACTATGCATTTTGTTTGTTTGGTGTGGACAAAACAGCGTGAGTATGAATGCACAGACTGCCTTCTTTGTTGAAACATGGGAAGAAGCAGGGCACGCACTGTGGAACGCAGCTACATTGGGGGACGAGACAGCCGCAAGGTTGCTTACGACGTGGTGTTTAGTTTGGGATGCTTTGTTACAAATATAAGCCGATAGAGAAGCGGCAGTCACACCGTCATTCCCCCTCCCCCCCCCCACTGCAGGATATATTCACAGTAGAACCCATGTTAGGTAAGAAGGTACGGTAAGAAGGGCAGACCCAAAAAAAAATCTGGGCAAAATTGTATGAGCAAGCTCAGGAGGCATGGGAGTTTCAGGAGGCAGGGGAGTTAGACTTGGTGAATCAGATTCTAATATGTCCCATGATACAAAATAATGGTAATAGATCAGATGAGTAGGAACCTTTACATTGGAGTGTAATCAGACTTAAGAAACATGGTGATGCAGCATGGCTTTATTTCTCATTTTGCTCAGTCTATGCTGCGAGGTATATTTACTAATGATTTAACCCCCTTTGCTTGTCGGCAGATAGAAGATTTGCTTCTCCCCAACTCAGACGTTAATTTTTGAGTCACAGTGGAGACAGTTAGTGAATGAGGTCACCTTAAGTAATTTAGAACATTCTCAGGATGACCCTCGCTTTGGAGTGGGTCCGCCTCAGCTCATGGCAGACCCTCTGACTAACACCCCGCAGCTCCAAGCCCAACTGCATCCCTTAGTGCTACAGCAAGGAAAAGATCTCGCATTTCTTGTGATGCAGCATGTACTGGATGTAAGGGCTCCTCGTCAGTCATGGACAATGATTAAGCAGAAGCCTAGTTATTCATATATCACATTTATAGATCATCTTAGAGAGGCAACTGAAAAACAAATTGATAACGTAGCAGCCCAAGAAACTCTGCTTTTGTAATTGGCTAAAGATAATGCGAATGCAGAGTGTAAACAGGTCTTATTGCCGCTGCAGAATCTTATGCTGGTAGATATGATGGAGGCTTGCAGCAAAGTCGGGACAACACAGTATCAGGTGGAGCAGCTTACAAAACAGGTCACTACAGCTGTGCAAATCTCCAAAAGTTGCTTTTGATGCAGTCAAAGTGGGCATTTCAGGAGAAATTGCCCTAATCAGCCTGGTGGTTTTTCAGTGCCAGGGAATGGACAGCAACGCCCTGTTGGGCCATGTGTATGCTGCGGCAGACTGGGACACTATGCCAAACAGTGCTATTCTAACTTTGATAGCAAGGGACGAGCACTGTCACCCAGAGGGCTGCCAGTAGCTGGGAATACATCCATTTACCCTTCCAGGCTTATGCAGCACACTCAGTGCCAGAACCAAGGGAAGCGTTGGGGTGGATGTAATCACATTTCAGTCACCATAGGTAACACCGAGGTACATGAAATACCATTAGATGCTTTTGGACCTTTGGGATACAGGTTAAGTGAATTACTGGTGGGATGTTCAAGTGTTACTTTGCAAGGGCTGGTTGTGTTACCCGGAATTATTGATGTGGACTATCCTGGGCATATTTGTGCCATGACGTAAACACTTGTATTGTTCAATTGCTGTATAAATATATGTCTATATAGATACATAATTTTGCAGGTGAATAAGGAAGGAAATGAGTCACATGATATCCTTATTTTCTTTTTCATTACATTATTTTTCAAATATTATTTCTAAAAGGTGGTTTGCACTCATGCACTCATCCAAAGGATCCTGAATAAACCCTGGATCTCAGTTAAAGGTGAGAGGAATCAGGGATTTCAGAGTCACTATAATGCATTTGTAAAGATCTGGTGTTGGCAAGAGGTGCAGTTAGATTAATTGGTCTCTTAAAATGGACAGAAATAGGTCATTTGAGGCAGTAGGAAAACAGGAAAAAGTATGAAGGATACTAAGAATGCTGTGATGTCTCAATATGAAGTCACTCTTGCAGACACCTTTTGTGACACGAGTACCTAGTGCAGAATCTGTCGAAAGAGAGGCTGGAGGGTTCAGATCTATAGGCACCCCCAAGGTCATTGGATCTAAATGGTCACTGACTCTAGACCTATTAGGAAGTGTTGTTTAAAACTCATATGAGGTTCCCCCCCCCGCAAGTGACTGTTGATGGTATGATTGACACTGGAGCTGATGTCACTATTATTTCAAAGACACAGTGGCCTTTTACTTGGCCCACAGTAATTTCTGTAGCATCGGCAGGAGTTGGAGGAACAACTGGCAGTTGTCAAGGTCTAGTACTGTGGACATGATTTCTGAACCTGAGAGAATTTTCAAGCTCTCAGACACTGACTGTTCCCAAGGGAAAGTCTTGGGAACCTTTTCTTGCTCAAGGATTATTTGTGTAAATAAGGTATTACTTTCCCAAAACAAGACACAAATGTTCTGAGCATGTTGTCTCTCTTATCCCACCAATGGGATGAGAGGGGTGTTGTTCCTTCTACCAATCAGGGTGACCTGGTTGGAGAAGCTTATAAAAGGGTTGACAAAACCCCACAATAAAGTTTTTTTTCACCTCACAAAAGCAGCTGTGTGTGATTATGTCAGGAACTTTGCTCAATACTTCGTGTCCTCTAGCGACATAGTACCTGTGAGTCTTGTTAATCCTGATGGGTGGGTAGCTACAATCAGTCCTTATGTAATCTCAGTACTTTTAGATTTGAGGGGACATGATTGTTTGACTCCATGATACAGCAACACACTCCCTGGAAGTATTTGGGAATGGAAATCTTAGACCAAACTGTTGAACCTCAGATGGTGACTATTCTGCACTCCATACACACATTGAATGGCTTTCAAAAATTACTAAGTACAATTAATTGTTGGAATTATCAAATGTGCTGTTGGCACCACTTTTTGATTTATTAAAAGGTGATCCCTCCTTGTTATCTTCCAGGAGCTTCTCCCCAGAAGTGCTTGATGCGTTAGAGCAGGTAGAATTAGCAATGCAAGGGAGAACGCAGAAACATGTGGTTGATGGGAACATATAGACTCTATCTTATCCTTGCATGTTACTTTATGATGTTGTATAGTTATTGATGTTGTTAAAGTTGTATAGCTATTGATAGAATTATATGGCTGTTTGTCACTAGAGGACATGAAATATCGGGCACAGGTCGAGCAAGAACACCGCCGAGGTCAATTTTTCATCTGTCTAAAAAGCCTTTTTCATTTTGAGGTTTTCCAACCTTATATAGTTTTTCCAGCCAGGTTACCCTGATTGGTGGAAGAAACAACACCCTCTTTGATCCCATTGGTGGGACCAGAGAAAACACACCAAGGACATCTACTCGTATTACTTTGAGAAAAATTATTTCTTTACAATAACAATTCTGGAGGGAAAAAACCATTCCCAGGAACTGTTCCCTGGGAACAGATGAGCCTCTAACACGCCTGAATTTTCTCTCTATCTCAGAAATCCTGTCCACAGCTGTTGATTTTAATATCCTAGTATATGGCCTTTAGCTTATTCTTGTGTGTTGTTTTATAAAGTTGTGCAACTATTGATGTTGTCACTATTCTATAGGTGTAAGTATAAGGGTTTGATAGAGTGCAGGAGAAAGTTACCAGCTATGAGGGAGAAGAAAGGGACTCTGAATGCCTGTTGGAGGCTTTTAGGACTAAAGATGACAGGATGAAAGAGTTGGAAGAAGAACTAAACGAAAAAGAATCTACTATTTTAAATCTAGAAAGTAATACAGTAGCTCTGCAAGAGAAATATACCAGTGTAGACAGAAAACTAAAAAATTACATTAGAAGGATATGGACAGACACAGATGGAACAAAACCAAGTGCTTGAAGCCAAATCAGAGGAGATAAGCAGATTAGTTTTGGAACTGGTAGCATGGAAGCAGAAATATTGAGAGCTGAATAATCAGTACAACGTGTTTATTTGCTAGTAAAACCTATGTGTTTTATTTAAACATGTCTTTCTACCTATTAGTCCTAAGTGAAATATGTGACTATGTCATAATGTCATTTGCCTAAACATGTCTTTCTAGAGATGCTGCAATTTTATAATTAAAAAAGAAAAGGGGAGTTGTACAAAGATGGATAGACATAGTGCTGAAGGCAATCTTGCCCCTGATAAAATGCAGCTGTGCCAATTACCAAAGAGTGGGAACAGCCTTGCCCTTGCAGCTATGGATGGGACTTATGTTATGAAAATGAGTACGAAACTGCACGAGGGGAAGCGTTGAAAAGAACAAGACAAGGGAGAGAAGCAGCAAGCAGAGATGTTGCTTCACCAGATAGAAGAACTGAAATTACAGAAGACAAAAGCAACAACAACTGAAAAAGGAATAAGACTTTACTAAAGCAGCAGTGGGAGCTAAAGACAGTTATATTATTCAATACAATGTGTTTATTTGCTGGTGAAACATATATGTTTTGTTAATATTCTCTAGGCATAGGTATGAAAGTTAATTCCATAGACATAAGTATAAAGACTTTGATGGTGCTTGTTAATATCCCATAAGTATAAAAACTTTGAAATGTGATGTAGGTTTGGAGAATGAATCAAGGCCAGTACACGGATGCATTCCAGAATTAGTGGAAACTACACAAAAGATACTTGTACCATGTTTGCTATTTCTTCTGCAAGAGCCTTGTAGACGGATGGTAAACATGGCATTTATTTAAAATTTAAAAAAAAGGGGGAATTGTGGGCACACAGTTTGTGGTGATTGGGAATGGGGCTGCGGCCGAGCCTCATCCCTAATGGACTACAACTGTGTAGGACAGGTAAACAGTATTGAAGATAAAGAAACATGGAATGCTGAGGTGTATTGACCAATCACAGAAGGGTAGAGAGGGCACACAGGTGGAATGCATGTAATATGGAGAGTATAAAAGGTTGTACTGTGTCACACTATATTGGAAATGGCGAGGTAGTAACGACATGGACTCTCCTGTGAGTTGAACAGGAGAGCAAGGTTTATTACCCCAGATCTTATTTTATAGGCAAATACGCAAAGGTCCTGAAAGGTAAAACCCATATTGGTCAGTGAACTAACACATCACCATCATTGGTCAGTGGGGTACACCACCCCTTGACATTCTCTTGCAAGGAAACAAGAAACTGACAAACAACACCTGCAAGGCTGTCTTCTATCTCTAAGGATTATTTTGATTCCTCCTTATTGTCACACTATAATAGGAACGGCGAGAAATACGACACTGACTCCTTTGGCTGTGTTGTCCACAAGAGCAAAGTTTATTATTCTTGATCTTCTTTTATAGACAGGTTAGAGAAAGTCCAAGAGGTAAAACTCTCAGTGGTCATTAAAGCAACACATCACCATCACTGGTTAAGTGGAACCCCACCCCTTGGCTGTTTTCCTAAACACCACCTGCAAAGATTGTTGTCCTTTACCAAGGACTGTTTGGATTCCTTCTTATGCTTTCTCAGGCCACAGTGAGAAGCCTGTGTGACTCAGTTTCACACAGGCTCTGTTCGCTGCTTGCTTTTTGCATCTAGTATCCACACCTTATGATTTCCCAGGCCACTTTCTCAGCCTAGTCTGAGAAAGTTATGTGACTTGCTTTCCCACAGACACTGGGCTCCCTGCTTGCTGCTTGCATTTAGCATCCATTAATGGAAAACTGCTCAGACTATTCACTGAGTCCTCATAGAAGTATAGCAAACGTCGTTTATTTCTATCTTTAGCACACTTTTATAGGGTTCTACAGGGTTCGTGGGGCTTAACAAGCTACTATTGGTTAATACATATTGTTTTACATTATTTTCCATGTACACAATGCCATTGTTTTTCTTTATTCTCGCTGCTCCAGAAGAGTTTCAAGGACACTGCCCTTAGAATTGTCGCCTGGATTGAAAGCTGGGTTATACAGACTGGCTTTTACTAAAATATCATGCTCTTGTTCTGCTAAAATATTTACTACAATTCCCCCTTTTTCTTTTTGCACAAGTCAGGCTTTGGACATGATTCGTTCTAGACATCTACAGATACAGGACAACATACAGCTTAAAACAACTCTCCCTATTAATATCATAATCAAAATTCGTCCCCCTTCTAGCACAAGAGACTTCAACCATCCAGTAATGCCCCAGTTGGCTAACCAACTTCCAATGGGGTCACTATCCTCTTTCAGGGCATGTAACCCATTCTGTAGCTGTTTTAGTTGTTTATGGATTGAGACTGAATGGTCAGTAAGGTTTAAACAGCACATACCTTCAAACTCTTCACAACTATGTCCTTGTGCTAAGAGCAAGAAATCAATTGCAGCTCGATTTTGCAATACGGTGTGATGTACACTACTCACATCAGCTGCAAGTTCACTTAACATTGTTGATGTCAAATTCAGTTCTTTCCTGGTCCAACAAGCCAGCCTTTTTAGAGTTGATAAGCCTTTAGCAGCAGCTGCTCCTGGAGTAAAAAAGGAGGCCAGCCATACTATACCACGACACCAAAAGTCTGGGTCTCTAACATCATCGCACTGTAATTCATTTAGGCTTCGCTTTGACCGTTTGATGTCTTTTACTTTCCCGGCTATATTCAGCAACTGGTGTAAATTTGGATGGAACAAAGTAAGTTTCCCAAGGTAACAGGGTCCCCCATGTGGGCTAGCAGGAATTCCATTCCATGCTCTATCTCCACAGATTAGAAATATTGCATTAGGTAATTGCCTTGGTAATCATTCTGTGAGATTACACTGTGAATAAAGGGCTTTACTTTCGGTGTTAGTGATAAGATGAACTATAGGGTTAACTGTAGCAGAGTGTTGCATCATTTTGTTGGAGTGGCTTTTTGTTGGGGGCTCAATTTCTGTCCACCTGAGGTATTGGTGGAACCTAATAAGTCAAATTTTTCTGGGGGCCCTACGGTAACACTGAGAACATTCAATAATTTTTGCTTGCCAGCAGGCTTCAAGTTGTCTTGACATGAAGCCAACAGTGTGATTACACTCTCATAACATTGCCAATTGGTTCAGTCAATTTCCTTTGCAAACTAAACCTTTAAATGCTTGAGGATCCCATTCTGGAACTCCTATGAGACAGGTGCAGAAAGGATCTCCAGATGTGCCTAGGCTTAAACACATTGATTTTTGGCCTGTTAATTTTGCTAGTGACCCATATGTTCTGTCACTTTTGTGTGTTAGCAGACAGTTGGTTGGGACTATATACAAAACAATTACTATGAGTAGTTTGTTCCACACAAATGACACCATACTGTTATAAATGCAATGGCAAAATAGGGTTAATACAAAAAGCAATTTATTATAAAACAACTTCAATCACAAACAACGAGAGAAAAAACCACAATAAAATAAATCAGCGCAGCGCTGGGTGGACAGGGGTCTATACCCAGAGGTACAGATTTACCCAAATCCACGAAGGAGGGTAGACTGTCCGAGGTTTTTATAGGGATTTTGTGTCCTGAGACCAAAACTCCGAGCAGTTACTGTTCAACAAAGAGTCTAGATGGTTGGTTGAATGAATTTCCTGGAACCGTGGAACTGAATCAATAGATGACTGGGCAGAGTCCTTTCGCATGTGAAAGGTTCTGAGTGCTTCCTGATTGTATCTTCGGTTGGACTCTCAGGGTGGAGTGTCCAGGTGCGGTGTGGAGCCGATGGGCATCTCAGCCTGGCTCCTCTCATTGTTTAGCCTGATTGTCCGTGTCCTGCTCTTTCTTTCAGGCTGATAAACGTCGCCTAGGGTCGTTACCGCCTGAATGGGTAATTACTGCTGGGGAGAAATCCTTAGGCCACACTATATTTTATATAATTTTTACATTGTTACAAATACAGTTATATACTTATTTATTCTTTCACGAATTTTTATCCAAGGTTACATTTATCACAATACTTTCAGAATTATAGTTAATCAGGCTTTCGTAATTTGTTGAATGATTTTCTTTAAGGTTCAAGTTTAAATGAACTTTCAAATATGCTCACTTTAACTCTTGAAGGAGGGATAATTTTACCTTATACTAATATCTTCTCTAAAATTATCAATAGTTTGCAAATACCAATTATCACACAAGCTAAACTTTTTGTGTTAAACTATTCTCTAACTACTTTTAACACACATGCTCTGGTATTCATGCAATCGAAGCGTGAAAGCAATTTGTCTGAAGGGTAAAAATACAGTTACAATTTTGCTTTTATATACAGTCAGATGGAGTTTCTATACGCTTTTAGGTCTTCTGCAAAATTTTTCTCACAAACAGACTATGATTTAACGTGATTCAGTCTTGGAATATTTGCTGCTCATGCGACGTCAGCTGGCAGCCAATCAGTGACTGCCTGAAGGCATCGTTTGTCAGATTGTTCTTCAGATCCTTCATGGCTGGTTTGGTCCATCAGCTAGGCACCCATAGTAGTCCAGTATCTGCGGAAACACAACTGTAACCTTGCCCGTTAAACAGCAATGGATTTGGTCCCTCCCAGATACCTGTTTTTGGATTCTTATAATATAGTTTAATTTCTGGAGTAGCTTGCATTTTTATCTGACTATTATGAATTACCACAGGGGGCTGCTCTAAATCTCCAGCTAAACTGAGGAAATTTAGAGTAAATAGCACTTGTTGCAATCGAATGACAGGGTCTAATTGTTCTGGTGGTTTTTGTTTATTTAAATACTCTTTTAAGGTTCTATGGGCTTATTCTACAGTAGCTTGTCTGGTTGACACATGGGGAATTCCAGTTATGTGTTTAACTCCCCATTTTCGTAAGAACTGAGAAACGGGTGTTCCTACATATGCAGGCCCACTGTCTGTTTTCATCTCTTTTGGCACTCCCATTACAGCAAAGCAAGCTACTAAATGTTGGATTACATGTATGCTTTGCTCTCCCATTTGTGAAGTGGTCCAAATCATTTTTGAAAAGGTATCTACTGTGACATGTACATATTTGAGGCGACCAGATTCAGGCACATATGTTACATCCATTTGCCAGATCTCACAGGTGTTATAAATGCAAAGGCAGATTTGGGTTAAATAAAAAACAATTTATTATAAAACAATTTTTATAAAAAAATAAACAATGAGGAAAAACCACAATAAAACAAACAGCGCAGCGCTGGGTGGACAGGGGTCTATACCCAAAGGTATAGGTGTTCCCAAATCCACGAAGGAGGGTAGACTGTCTGGGGTTTTTATAGGGATTTTTAGCCTTGAGGCCAAATTCCAGGCAGGCACCATTCACCAACGGTCCTTGATTGTTGTATGAATTGATTTCCTGGCGTTGGAGAATAGAGTCAAATGGACGTCCGGACAGAGTCCCCTCATATGTAAAGAAGTTCTGGGTGTTTCTTGATTTCATTGTGGTTCAGGCCATCTGGATGGGATGGTTGGATCCGGGTTGGAGCTGATGGATATCTCGGCTGGATTTTTTTCTTTTGTCTACCTGATGGCTTCCCCCAACGGTAGCCTGCAAGGCGGGGTGTTCAGGTCCGGTGATGAGTATCTCGTCGGAGCCTCTCCTTGTTAGCTTGATGATTCGTGTCCTGTCTATTCTTTTCCGTTGATGGGCACCGAGCCTGTCCCTGTCAGCTTGATGGGCCTTGTCCTGTCTATTCTTTTTCGTTGATGGGCGCCGGCTAGGATCGTTATCCTTTGAGTGGGAATTCGCGACTAGATCTGGGAAGGGCTTGTGTGCCATACTGTACTTTATATTTTATATCATTATTGTTATATACATTTATTTAGATTTCTACGAATTTTTACAAGTTCATTTCTCACACAGGCTTGAAGACCTCTAGGGTTAACACCTAAGCTTAGACTGGTTCCATGTTGGCTACATTGTGGACAGGATTTTACAATGCCTTGTGCATTTATTGAGCTGATATCAAATTGTCTCTTTAAGGCTTTTGCGGCTTGATGAAAGAGAGCGTGACTCTCTTGCAACTGTGGAAGAGTCTCTTGGTGCTGCAACAGCAGGACTGACAAGTGTATCAGCTCTTGCATTGCCTTCTCCGAGACCTAATTCCGTTTGATGACTGTGGATGTGTGTTGAGGGTTAGGTGTCCTTTCTTTTTTTTTGTTTTGTCCTTCTGGCCTGCCCGGGGAATTTTTACCCATTATGTGCTGGGACAACCTAACTACCGGTACTTAAGGGTGCTCAACGGACAAAGAGTGGCCGGGCCCGGGGGGGGGGGGGGGGGGGGGGGGGGGGGGGGGGGGGGGGGGGGGAAGGGGGCAGAAAAGGAGGGTGGGGACAGTTTTTAGCTGGCTTTTTCTTCGGCTTCGGGGAAGGACGTTCGTGTGCTGGGTCGCGGAGCTGCTGCGGTGGAGAGAAGGGAATTTCGAGCTGCTGCTTCTTCTCCTTCTCCCCTCTTTGTTGGCGGCCTCGCACCCCCTGTCCTGCCGGGACGTGTGGCAGCCACCGCCGCCGAGCTGCTGATCCACCTCAGCCACCGGCCCAGGATCTCAGCTCGTCCCTGCTGTTTCCAGCCGACTGTTCCTCGGAGCCCTGCAGGAGCACCGGGACTGACTGCCCGAGGGGGTTTGTGAAAACAAAACCTCTCCCCCATCCCATCTCAGCCGAGAAAGCTGTCCCGGGGTCCCTGGTTCTGTGTTCTTGTTATTGCTGTAGTTATTGTTTGTTTGTTTGCCTGGTTATACTAGTAAAGAACTGTTATTCCTATCCCCAGATCTCTGCCTGAAAGCCCCTTGATTTCAAATTTATAATAATTCGGAGGGAGGGGGTCTACATTCTTTCATCCCAAGGGAGGCTCCTGCTCTCCCTAGCAGACACCTGTCTTCTAGAACCAAGACAATGTGAATGATGCAACAAGATTCTTCTCTATCTTCAATAGCTCTCTTAATTTGCTAGAATAGTTGACACAGTCGCTTATTATTCGGTGGCTTGATGAAAGCATCTTCAATACGTTGGACCACACCTACTACATATAATGAGTCTGATGCCATGTTCAGCTTTCTGTCTCGCCAACGAGACAACGCCCATGAGACGGCTGTAAGTTCCAACGTCTGCAGAGAGTCATGTGCATCTCCATCTATGGTATAACTTTTCCAACTTGAGCCTTCTCGCAAGGTGCAGGTTGCTTTTTTCTGTTGATTTCCCACATCAGTATATACTGTAAATCCTTCCACTGGTTGCTGCACTACTTTGGGCTGTTGCAACCATTGTTGCTTTAAGATGATCTGTTGATATGGATCTTTAGGTTGCTTATTATGTACAGTACCTGGGTAACTGAGCAGTGCTAATTATATCAGTTCTGAATGTCTCAGCATCCACTCAAGGTTTTCTATTTTTATCAGGAGGCTAATATGCTCTGGTTCAGCACCACTAATTTCCATTATTCGCGTTCTGGCCTTTCTGATAAGTAATTGCTTCTGTTCTCTGCCAAATATTCATAGGTGGCGTATGTGGTGTAAAAATCCGTTCAAGGATTGTCAAGGGCTTTTCATTTTTTGCTGATAATCTAACAGACTGTACATCCTTGACAGGCTGCTTGGCATCCTGACAGCTTTGAAATAGCTCTTCTCCCCCTTTTTCTTTTTGCCAAGCAGGCCATTGGAATATGATGGCACATGGAGCAATGGGATGATTACAGATCAAAAGTCCCAAGAACACATCTGGCAATCTTCTGTCTGCAAGCATTGAAAGTAGTTTCTTCCCTAGGAATATAAGACATTTGTTTTGGTTTAGAGAAAGGGTAAGAGGAGTTTGTGGATCCGTGCCTTTTAAGAGGCTCATTAAAGGTGCCATCTCATCATTTCTAATGCCAGCAATGGATCGTACCCATTGCAGATCTCCAATGAGTTTCTCTGCATCATTAAGGGTGTTGATCTCAGTAGTCAATTTCAATTTCTGTGGGCGGATGGATGCGGATGTTAAAATCCACCCTAGATATTTCCATGGGGCTTGTTTTTGAATCTTCTCTGGGGCAACTACCAAGCTTTTTGCAGCAAGTTGAGCAGCAATATACGCAAGGTCATCATCTTGGAATGGATCAGGTTGACTGAACAAAATATCATCCATGGACTGGTAAATAATTGTCTGAGAAAGTTTTGCATGCACAGGTGTCAGTGCCCAATGCATGAACATTTGGCACATTGCTGGGGAATTTTTCATCCCCTGTGGAAGGACCACCCACTCAGATCTTTGAGATGGACTTCCTTTATTAATTGCTGGTAAGGTGAAGGCAAACCACACTGTGTCTTCTTATTGCACGGGTATTGTGAAGAAACAGTCTTTCAAATCTATAACTAGAAGATGCCATTCTTGTGGCAGCATTGTGGGAGAGGGCATCCCTGGTTGTAATGCTCCCATTGTCCACATTTGCTCATTTACTTTGCACAGATCATGCAGTAATCGCCACTTTCCAGATTTCTTTGGGATGACAAAGATTGGAGTATTCCATGGGCTCAGCGATAGTTGGATGTGTTTTGCTTGCAGCTGCTCTTTGACAAGTTCATGTGCAATTGCCAGCTGCTCCTGAGAGAGAGGCCACTGCTCGACCCACACTGGCTCATTAGATTTCTATTGAATCCTTGGGGTTGGCAGCCTGTCAGCAGTGGCGACTACTGAAAAGGTGATTGGGCAGGAAATGTTAATGTTGCTCTGAGCCGGCTTAGAACATCTCGACCAATGAGCCCTCCAAGGTTCCCAGGCAAAGGCATGACATATGGGCATAAGGTGGTAGTCTGTCCCTCAGGAAATCGAAACTGAGTTGGATGAACGCTTTTCAGTGTTGTAGAGTGTCCTCCTACACCTTGTACTGAGTTTAAGGCTCAGTGGAGAGGCCAATCTTTTGGCCACCAGACTCGGCTGACGATGGTGACATCAGCTCCTGTATCCAGCATAATTTTGACTTTTTGTTGTGTCATTCCTTGGCGTAGGGTGATTTCAATTACTGGTCGATTTGTTGGACAAGATTCACTACTGTATCTCCAGTAGATCAGAATCCTCTGGCTCCACGTTTAGGGGCACTTTGAAAAATCTCTTTTTCAGTTGCTACCTTTTGAAACAACACCAATTGAGCAATCCTTGTCCCCTTCTTAATCGTGAGTAGGGGAGCTAACATATAGGCACAAATTTGAATTTCACCAGTGTAATCAGCATCGATAACTCCTGGGAAAGCGAGTCCTGCAACTCCAGTAGATGATCTTCCAATTAGCAAGGCACCAAGTGCGCTGGTGATAGAATAAATGGGTCCTGTGACCCCGGTTGGGATCTTATGGATGGTACTGTGGATAAGAGTGACATCTACTGATGCTGCCAAATCGATTCCCAGGCTTCCCCTGGTTCCTGCTGGGTTGAGCTGCTGTATAGAGTTGGGCTGGTTACTTGTGTCCCCGCTCATCGCGCTCTTGTTCATGTTTTTTGCAAAATGACATGCAGCAGTAGCATGATTATCTATCTGGCATCGATCACACCATACAGGAGCTTGGCAGGACTTTCCAAAGTGTCCTTTGTTGCCACATTGGTAACAAATGTTTGGGGTAGTAATGTTTGTGTCCATTTCCCAATTTACTGACCGCAGCAGCAAGTAAGTTCGTAGTTGGTTTTATGGCTTCTGCAACTGCGTTAGATACAAGCTGTCCTTGTGATTGATTAACTCTCATGGCTATATCCAGTATGTCTCCCACATCTGCTTGTTTTGGAAGCGTGGCAAGGATAGGCTTTATTTTTGCATTAGCATTCTCAAAAGCTAACAATTTAAACATATTCTGCTTTGCCTCCTCAGTCATGTCATTTTGAGCTTCCAGGCCACTGACAGAAAATCAATAAAATGAGGATATGGTTCTGTGAGACCTTGCTGTACTGTTATGAAGGAAGGGTGAGGCTTTGAATCAGGCACAGCATTAAAAGCTTGACGAGCAAGCTGCGCTGACAAGTGATGCATTGCAAGGGGATAATTTAATTGTACAGCCATGTGACTGTAGACTCCTGAGCCGGTGATCATGTCAGGATTAAGTCCATACAGTTCATCATTCTGATCTCGGGGTTGATGGGCTTCCAAAATAGCTAACCTTCTCCATTCCTTCTCCCACACCATAAACTGCGATGGAGATAAAAGCAGATGTGCTAAGTTCTGGCTGTCTGTGGGACTATTAACGTCAGAGGTGAATAACCAATCCAATACAGTGCTTACATCTTTAGATTTAATGCCATGTTCAGGGACTGTCTTTTTGACTTGCTGCAGGATTTTCCAGTTGTGCTGCTCATATCGTGGATTTTCCTGATCATATAAAATGGGGCAGGCTATTGCTCCTGCTACTTGCCATTCTCCTTCAAGGATTGCATCTCGAATGATGCCAGTCCATCTTTGCCTTGATTTTTGTTTCTTATTCTCTTCTTCTAGGGTAGTAGAGTTGGAACTTGAATAAGACTGTGGTGTTAAGTGTCTCCAAAGGTGGAGCAGATGGTTCAGGACGTATCATATCTTGTAGTTGCTGAACAGATTCTGCTTGTTGTCTCAGCGTTTGCTGTGGAGCTGCTTTCTCTTGATGATGCTGAGCTCCACTTGTACTTAATGACTGCTCAATACGAGCTTGCAGTTGTTGCACAAGTTTTTCTATTTGCTGTTGCCACTCTAATAGATCTTTCTTCAATGCATCATTAGAATTTATTGGTTCTTCTCCTGCTGGTGGTTGCCCATCTTTTGAATGCATCAACACGTCATCATCTGGGGGGAGAGGAACATCTTGCGGTTTTCCCCTGTGAACAGAAGATAGCAGCGATGGATAGATTTTCCGCTTGCAATCTGGGGCTCTTATTTCCGCCGACATTCCGGGCTCCGCCTGGCTGGGGCTGGCACCGTCTCCTACCGAAGACTCCGTCATTTCTACATCCGCATTTCGTGGGGTAACTTGCTGGCTGGACTCCGCTGGCGTGGACCCGCCCGCCCTGGTACTTTCCTGAGTTTTTAAAAGTTCTGAGACTGAGCTACATTGCTTTCCTGTGAGCCCCTTTACATGCCGAACATGCCCAACTCCAAAGAAAGCACTCAGACAGCTGATTAATGTGGCAGGAGGTAACTGAGACACGTTTTTCTTGGACCTATTCATGGCTTACAAGGCAGCAGCAGCAACCGTAGACTCCGCTTTCATGTCTTTTAAGGTATTTATTACAACTTGCTAGACT